>NW_027397129.1:3858719-3992738 GCF_003265705.2 Callorhinus ursinus
TATATATATATATATATATACCACTTCTTCTTTATCCATTCATCTGTTGATGGACATCTTGGCTCTTTCCATTGTTTGGCTACTGTGGACATTGTTGCTATAAACATTGGGGTGCACGTAACCCTTTGGATCCCTACATTTGTATCTTTGGGGTAAATACCCAGTAGAGCAATTGTTGGGTCATACGGTAGCTCTATTTTCAACTTTTTGAGGAATCTCCATACTGTTTTCTAGAGTGGCTGCACCAGCTTGCATTCCCACCAACAGTGTAGGAGGGTTCCCCTTTCTCTGCAACCCCACCAACAACTGTCGTTACCTAACTTGTTAATTTTAGCCATTCTGACTGGTGTGAAGTGGTATCTCATTGAGGTTTTGATTTGGATTTCCCTTATGCCGAGCGATGTTGAGCACTTTTTCATGTGTCTGTTGGACATTTGGATATCTTCTTCACAGAAATGTCTATTCATGTCTTCTGCCCAATTCTTGATTGGGTCATTTGTTCCTTGGGTGTTGAGTTTCATAAGTTCTTTATAAATTTTGGATACTAGCCCTTTATCTGATATGTCATTTGAAAATATCTTCTCCCATTCTGTTGGCTGTCTTTTGTTTTTGTTGACTGTTTCTTTTGCTGTGCAAAAGCTTTTTATCTTGATGAAGTCCCAATAGTTCATTTTTGCCCTTGCTTCCCTTGCCTTTGGCGATGTTTCTAGGAAGAAGTTGCTGCGGCTGAGGTCGAAGAGCTTGCTCCCTGTGTTCTCCTTTAGGATGTTGAGGGACTCCTGTCTCACATTTAGGTCTTTCAACCATTTTGAGTCTTTTTTTGTATGTGCTGTAAGGAAATGGTCCAGTTTCATTTTTCTGCACATAGCTGTCCAATTTTCCCAACACCATTTGTTGAAGAGACTGTCTTTTTGTCATTGGACATTCTTTCCCGCTTTGTGGAAGATTAGTTGACCATAGAGTTGAGGGTCCATTTCTGGGCTCTCTATTCTGTTCCATTGATCTATGTGTCTATTTTTGTGCCAGAACCAAACTGTCTTGATGATGACAGCTTTGTAATAGAGCTGGAAGTCTGGAAGTGTGATACCAAGAGCTTTGCTTTTGTTTTTCTGGCTATTCGGGGTCTTTTCTGGTTCCATACAAATTTTAGGTTTATTTGTTCCATTTCTCTGAAAAAAGTGGTTGGTATTTTGATAGGGATTGCATTGAATGTGTAGATTGTTCTAGGTAGCACTGACATTTTCACAATATTTGTTCTTCCAATCCATGAGCAAGGGAATGTTTTTCCATTTCTTTGTGTCTCCCTCACTTTCTTTCATGAGTATTTTATAGTTTTCTGAGTACAGATTCTTTGCCTCTTTGGTTAGATTTATTCTTAGGAATCTTTTGGTTTTGGGTGCAATTTTAAATGGGATCGATTCCTTAATTACTCTTTCTTCTGTCTTGTTGTTGGTGTATAAAAATTCCACTGATTTGTGTGCATTGATTTCATATCCTGCCACTTTACTGAATTCCTGTATGAGTTCTAGCAGTTTTGGGGTGGAGTCTTTTGGGTTTTCCACATAAAGTATCATATCATCTGCAAACAGTGAGAGTTTGACTTCTTCTTTGCCACTTTGGAGGCCTTTTATTTCTTTTTGTTGTCTGATTGCTGTGGCTAGGACTTCTGGTACTATGTTGAAGAGCAGTGGTGATAGTGGACATCCCTGCCGTGTTCCTGACCTTAGGGGGAAACTCTCAGTTTTTCCCCATTGAGAATGATTTTTGCTATGGGTTGTTCATAGATGGCTTTTATGATATTGAGTATGTACCCTCTATCCCTATACTCTGAAGAGTTTTGATCAAGAAAGGATGCTGTATTTTGTCAAATTCTTTTTCTGTATCTATTGAGAGGATCATATGCTTCTTGTTCTTTCTTTTATTAATGTACTGTATCACATTGATTGATTTGCAGATGTTGAACCAAACTTGCAGCCCAGGGATAAATCCCACTTGGTCGTGGTGAATAATCCTTTTAATGTACTGTTGGATCTTATTTGCTAGTATTTTGGTGAGAATTTTTGCATCCATGTTCATCAAGGATATTGGTCTGTAATTCTCCTTTTTGATGGGGTCTTTGTCTGGTTTGGGGATCAAGGTAATGGTGGCCTCATAAAACGAGTTTGGAAGTTTCCCTTCCATTTCTATTTTTTGGAACAGTTTCAGAAGAATAGGTTAATTCTTCTTTAAATGTTTGGTAGCATTCCCCTGGGAAGCCATTTGACCCTTGGCTCTTCTTTGTTGGTAGATGTTTGATTACTGCGTCAATTTCCTTAGTGGTTATAGGTTTGTTCAGGTTTTCTATTTCTTCCTGGTTCAGTTTTTGTGGTTGATACATCTCTAGGAATGCATCCATTTCTTCCAGATTATCTAATTTGCTGGCATATAGATGCTCATAATATGTTCTTATAATTGTTTGTATTTCTTTGGTGTTGGTTGTGATCTCTTCTCTTTCATTCATGATTTTATTTATTTGGGTCATTTCTCTTTTCTGTTTGATATAACTGGCCAGGGGTTTATCAATCTTGTTAATTCTTTCAAAGAACACGCTCCTAGCTTCGTTGATCTGTTCTAGTGTTCTTTTGGTTTCTATTTCAATGATTTATGCTCTGATCTTTATTATTTCTCTTCTCCTGCTGGGTTTAGGCTTTATTTGCTGCTCTTTCTCCAGCTCCTTTAGGTGTAGGGTTAGGTTGCATATTTGAGAACTTTTTTGTTTCTGGAGAAAGGCTTGCATCGCTATATACTTTCCTCTTAGGACTGCCTTTGCTGCATCTCAAAGATTTTGAACAGTTGTGTTTTCATTTTCATTGGTTTCCATGAATTTTTAAAAATTCTTCTTCAATTTCCTGGTTGATCCATTTATTCTTTAGTAGGATGCTCTTTAGCCTCCATGTATTTGAGTTCTTTCCAACTTTCTTCTTGTGATTGAGTTCTAGTTTCAAAGCACTGTGGTCCAAAAATATGCAGGGAATGATCCCAGTCTTTTGGTACCAGTTGAGACCTGATTTGTGACCTAGGATGTGATCTATTCTGGAGAATGTTCCTTGGGCACTGGAGAAGAATGTGTGTTCTGTTGCTTTTGGATGGAATGTTCTGAGTATATCTGTGAAGTCCATTTGGTCCAGTGTGTCATTTAAAGTCTTTATTTCCTTGTTGACCTTTTGCTTAGATGATCTGTCCATTTCAATGAGGGGGGTGTTAAAGTCCCCCATTATTATTGTATTGTTGTCGATGTGTTTCTTTACTTTTGTTATTAATTGGCTGCTCCCATGTTAGGGGCATAGATATTTACAATTGTTAGATCTTCTTGTTGGATAGACCCTTTAAGTAGCATATAGTGTCCTTCCTCGTGTCTTATTAGAGTCTTTGGTTTAAAATCTAATTTGTCTGATATAAGGATTGCCACCCCAGCTTTCTTTTGGTGTCCATTAGCATGGTAAATGGTTTTCCACCCCTTCACTTTCAATCTGGGGCTGTCTTTGGGTCTAAAATGAGTCTCTTGCAGACAGCATATCGATGGGTCTTGTTTTTTTATCTGATCTGATAGCCTGTGTCTTTTGATTGGGGCATTGAGCCCATTTACATTCAGGGTAACTATTGAAAGATATGAATTTAGTGCCATTTTATTTCCTGTAAGGTGACTGTTACTGTATATTGTCTGTGTTCCTTTCTGGTCTATGTTACTTTTAGGCTCTCTCTTTGCTTAGAGGACCCCTTTCAATATTTCCTGTAAGGCTGGTTTCATGTTTGCAAATTCCTTTAGTTTTTGTTTGTCCTGAAGGTTTTTATCTCTCCTTCTATTCTCAATGGCAGCTTAGCTGGATATAGTATTCTTGGCTGCATATTTTTCCCATTTAGTGCTCTGAATATATCACACCAGTCCTTTCTGGCCTGCCAGGTCTCTGTGGATAGGTCTGTTGCCAATCTAATGTTTCTACCATTGTAGTTTACGTATCTCTTCTCCCGAGTTGGTTTCATGATTTTCTCTTTGTCTCTGAGACTCGTAAGTTTTACTCTTAGATGTTGGGGTGTTGACCTATTTTTATAGATTTTGAGAGGGGTTCTCTGTGCCTCCTGGATTTTGATGCTTGTTTCCTTCCCCAAATTAGGGAAGTTCTCTGCTATAATTTGCTCCAATACACCTTCTGCCCCCCTCTCTCTCTTTCTTCTTCTGGGATCCCAATTATTGTAATGCTGTTTCATCTTATGGTATCACTTATCTCTCGAATTCTCCCCTCGTGATCCAGTAGTTGTTTATCTCTCTTTTTCTCAGGTCCTTTATTTTCCATCATTTGGTCTTTTATATCACTAATTCTCTCTTCTGCCTCATTTATCCTAGCAGTTAGAGCCTCCATTTTTTATTGCACCTAATTAATAGCTTTTTTTATTTCGACTTGGTTAGATTTTAGTTCTTTTATTTCTCCAGAAAGGGTTTCTCTAGTAACTTCCATGCTTTTTTCAAGCCCAGCTAGTATCTTTAAAATCATCATTCTGAACTCTAGTTCCAACATCTTACTGATGTCCGTATTGATTAGGTCCCTGGCAGCCGTACTTCCTCTTGTTATTTTTGTTGAAGTGATTTTTTTTCTTTCTTGTCATTTTGTCCAGAGGAGAATAGATGAATGAGAGAACAAAATGCTAACAGGGTAACAATGTAGTTTACTGTGTTTTCTAAGTCACTTCCTCATGCACTCAAATTGCTAAGGCAACTTCCCACTATGCTGTTTGGAACTGATGCCCTACTTAAATTTTCTACCATTCCATGATCAGTCTGTTCTAACACCCTGCAGAAAACATTATCTGTATCTCAGCATCTAAAAATCTCTATGTACATTTACCATGGAACACTATAATGATGATAAGTATTTATTGGCTGAAGCAGGGAAGATAAGTGAGGCAGAACCTATGAAATTCTCCAGTGTCAGTTTGATAGGTTCCCTCTGTCTATCTCTATCTCATGCAGATGGATCTGAATGTATAATTTAAAGATTGACATAATAAATCTAATTAGCAAGAAATTGTGCAAGAAGGAATTATTTTTTTTAATTGCAATTACAAGTTTTTGGTCTTGTATGCATCTTAGATTTTGTGAAATGCTGATAGAGGACATGTCAATTTAACTAACTGGCTGTGAGACTGACACATTTGGTGTGACTGATTGTTGATAATTTGTGAGTTCTGGATTTGGTTTTACTGATCTTTGCTATCAAGGTGCTGCAGTGAGCTGGACTATTGCCTCATAATCTAAATGAGTCGTATAACTGTTCTTTTTTTTTATCTTTCATTCCACTAACTCCATCATCACTGTACTGTTTGCAAATCTTACATGCAGTTGACAGCTATTAGGGAGCCAACTAAATGGAGAGGACTCATTTAACTTACACAAAAGATCTCTGAGAGTCTCCTTTCCCCAATCTCATTCTGCATAAATTATCATATGATGAACATGCATTTATTTTTGTAATAATAATTAGCATTATTATGGCTCATTTTTTCTAAGAGCAGTTATATTTCATCTTTAAATCTCCAAAGTTCAACAAGGTATGCCAGTAGTTTTTCCTTATAACAAATTCGGAAACTGAGGCAGCATAAGGGTTAAAATGGAAATTACTTACTCTGTAGTCACAGTGCAGGGATTAAAGCCCAGGAGAAGAGACTGAATTCTGGGCTCAGACCAATGAGCAGTACTCCCTCCTCACTTGAGTTTTGGGGTTTGCATTAATTTTAGCTTATAATAGTGTGACTGCTACTAAAAGCAATTTTCTATAGATCTTAGAGTTTCAAATCCATCATGTTAAATACCATTCTAAAATTATTTCTAACTTTTTAGATTTGTAGTTTATCTTTAAATGCCTGTAGACACCCAAAGTGTATAAATCTAGGAACTACTAACATGTACAACAATATTTTTATTGCACATTTTTGGACAAAAAGATTTGCTAAAAACTTAGAGAACATGGAATTTAGTTGTAAAGAGTAAAAATTACAACAAAAAATCCTTCCTTAAAACTTGGTTAAAATAAAGGATGCTATAGACAATAAAATAGACCTTAAATACTTTTGGTAAATACCCCTGTTATACTCCAGTTTATTCAGAAGAGCCCTTACCAAATCTTATATGTTCATACTTTTATCAACATTTTAGAATTTTCTCATCTTAATCAGTGGTGTATTTTAATTTTATTTAACCTTTCCCTAATTACTATTTTCAGCTGCAAATTGTTCTAACATTCCTGGGGAAATTGCCCAAAGAAAATGGTATTTTTTTTAACCTTTACCTGCTATGTTGACCCATAGCACTTACAATAGTTTTTCCCTGCAGCCATCTTTTCCTTTCTCCCAATCAGGCAAGCCCTCATTTTTCAGGATACTCAGAGCCACAGGCACATTTGCTAGGACCATAGTCATTGGGTAGTTTAGGCTCTATGAATATAGATGTCATATTGTTGCTAACATGTAGTATAAGTATAAATGTTCTCATTGCTCTTGATTTGTTATCATTCCCCATTTATTCATGGGCCAGAAGTATGTTGTATTATACTTTTATTAATGTTGGGAAGTGGTTCTGGTATAAATCAGTTTGGTTATAGGCTTATAAATAAGAATAAAAAAGATACTATATACTCTACTTTTATTTCTCTTCTCAATTCTGCATTATAACATTATTTGAGGTCTAAATTAGTGTTCATAGTCTACACATAGGTCATATGAACCACAATACTTCAGTTGGTTTCTGTTCACTATCAGCACAGTTAGAAGAATCCAAAGACTTAGGTTAGTAAAGATATTCAAATTATTGAATGTGGGTGCCTGGGTGGCTCAGTCCTTAAGCGTCTGCCTTCGGCTCAGGTCATGATCCCAGCGTCCTGGGATCAAGTCCCACATCAGGCTCCCTGCTCCGCAGGAAGCCTGCTTCTCCCTCTCACACTCCCTCTGCTTGTTTTCCCTCTCTTGCTGTGTCTCTCACTGTCAAATAAATAAATAAAAAATATTATTGAAGTGAAACAGTTATAAATATGATACAATCTCTGAGTTCAACAAATTTCCTGTTGATTCAATATTTACTAAACAAATATATATTGACTGTCAGAATGGCTAAAATTAACAAAACAAGAAACAACAGGTGTTGGTGAGGATGTGGAGAAAGGGGAACACTATTGCATTGTTGGTGGGTATGCAAACTGGTGTAGCTGCTCTGGAGAACAATATGGAGGTTCCTCAAAAAATTAAAAATAGAACTAGCTTATGATCCAGCAATTGCACTACTAGGTATTGGCACAAAAGATACAAAAATACAGATTTGAAGAGGTACATGCACCCCAATGTTTATGACAGCATTATCAACAATAACCAAACTATGGAAAGAGCTCAAATGTCCATCAACTGATGAATAGATAAAGAAGTAGTATACACATATGTATATACACATATCTACATATACATATTCTCTATGTGTATATGTATATGTGTCTATATATGTGTATATATATGTATAACAGAATATTAGTCAGCCATCAAAAAGAATGAAATCCTGGGCACCTGGGTGGCTCAGTTGGTTAAGTGACTGCCTTTGGCTCAGGTCATGATTCTGGAGTCCCGGGATTGAGTCCTGCACTGGGGTCCCTGCTCGTCAGGGTGTCTGCTTCTCCCTCTGACCCTCTTCCCTCTTGTGCTCTCTCTCATTCTCTCTCTCTCAAATAAATAAATAAAATCTTTAAAAAAAATGAAATCCTGTCATTTGTTATGACATAAATGGAGATAAAGTGTATTATAAGTGAAATAAGTCAGTCAGAGAAAGACAAATACCCGATGACTTCACTTATATGTGGAATTTAAGAAACAAAACAGATGAACATATGGGAAAGGAGGGGAAAAAAAGGGAAAAAAAAGAAAAGGAAACAAATCAAAAGAGATAAGATAGAGATAGAGAACCAACTAAGGGTTGATGGAAGGAGATGGGTGGAGGATGGGCTAGATGGGTGATGGGTATTAATGAGGACAGTTGTTGTGATGAGTCACTGAATTCTACTCCTGAAACCAATATTGCACTGTATGTTAACCAACTAGAATTTAAATAATTTTTAACCCCCTCCCCAAAAAAGCAAATATGTATTGAGCACTTACTATGTGACAAGCAAAGTTCCTGGCATTGGGAATAAAGTAATAATAAAGCACTGAAAAATACCTGCCTTCAGGAAGCTTATAGTCTAGTGGAAGAAAACAGACAGTAAAGAAATTAGGAAAATATCCAGGTGTTTATAAGTGCCATAGAGAAAAATAAAACAGAAAAGGGGGCTATGCAGTGATATTAAGAAGTATTGTGGAGAGGAGGTTTAATCATGGCCCATAACATTCTATGAGATTAGAGTTGGGAGTTAAATTATAACCAAGTGTGATATGGAGGCCAGAGAAGGGGGGGTCTTATCTGGAATATTCAGAGTTTCTGAACTCCCTCTTTGCTCCTGCAGAAGTGTGGGAAACGGGAGTGACCTGTTATAGTCTTGTGAATAAAAATATGTCTAGAACTAAGTACAATGCATGACAGAATTTGCTGAGTTTTATGATAGAAATGCAAAGATAGCACATGGGATTAAAGAGGTAACAAAGATTCATCCTTAATGGAAGTCTTCATGGAAGAGTTGGCATCTTTATGAATGAACAGTTGTAACCACCATTTTTAAGGTGATAAATTTCTGCTTCAGTCTGCCAAGCATGCTTGCTCAGCCATACAATGAGCAAGTGACTTTGTAGCAGCTTACTAATTTGTATGTGTCAAAAACAGTTCCAAAAATCTTACTTTGGGAAACAGAGGCCTTCTGTGATCTGAATCCTGCTACAGATGAATATACAAATGCAGTCTAATGTTCCAAATCTGATGAGCTATATACATGATCAAAAAGCTACAAATATTTTGAGTAGTAATATCCTTAACATTACTAGTCTAGATTTTCATTTCATTTTTTGCAATAAGACCTAAATTAGCTTCTGTGTCCAGCATAAATTAAAAATCAAATTTGTCTAGAAACATAGGATATGTCAATAGAAACTAGATAACAATTAGTCATAACAACTACCATTGATCGTGTGCCAGTTGTTTGCACACATTATGCTAAGCCCCATAAAGCTCTTCAAAGGCAATATTCTTATTTTAATTTTAGAGATGAGCTTCTCTCACAAAGTCATTAAATAACTAACCCAAGACTACACAGTTAATATGTAACAGGACTTGGATTTGTCCCCCAATAATGTACTTTTTCAACTACATCATACTGCCAAGAAGGGAGTCCCAAACATGGCCCAATTAGTTTAAAAGACTTAAACCTAGAGAGAAGTCCAAGATGGTGGAGGAGTAGATGACCTTAATTTTGTCTGGTCCCAGGAGTTCCGCTAGATAGCTAACAAACCATTCTGAACACCTGTAAACTCAACGGGAAATTGAAGAAAAGAATAGCTGCAACTTTATGAATAGAAAAGTGACCATATTCTGCAAGGTAGGAGGTGCAGAGAAGCGAATCTGAAGCAATATATGGGAAGATAGACCGTAGGAAGAGGGAGCCTCCATCAGCCAGCTACCAGAAAGTGATAGAGCAGTGAAGTGCAAAATTGGAACTTTTAAAAGTCTGCTCTGGTGAGGGACGTTGCTCAGGTGACAAAGTGGGGAGTGGAACCCTAGCTGGAGCAGTGTGGTCTCAGGATCCTTGGGGTAACAGGAAGACCTGCGGGTAACTGAGTGTGGCAGAGCTCCCAGGTATTTGAGCAGTGATGCCAGCTGCAAAGAGTGAGCCCAGGAGTGGGATCTCAGCTCAGGGTTGCCATAAACCATGATCCACGGCACAGTCCAGCAGGGGTCCAACAAGCAGAAGAACTAGGGACACCCCCCTTCTACCTCTATGAGGAGTGGTGTGGGAGTGTGCCACAGGAGTCTGCTGGGGGTTGGAGACTCCAAACGGGGTCATGTACCTGAGATAGAAACACTTGATCACAGGTGGGTTGAGCACGGAGTGTGGCCAGAGACCAGGGAGACAGTAGTGATTGACTGCTTTTCTCTGAGGGCTCACTGAGGAGTGGGGCACCAAGCTTTTGGCTCTGGGGCTGGAGATTGGGAGGCCGTTATTTTCATTCTCATCCTCTAAAGCAGCAGGAGACCCTTCAGGGAACAGAAGCCACTCTATATGGAAATCGGAGCAGATTACTTAGCCAGGTCCCTGGCAAGGGTGGTGCAATTTCGCCAGGGGAAAAGACATTTGAGAATCAATACAACAGGCCCCTCTCCCGGAAGATTAGCAAAAACATCCAGCCAAGACCAAGTTTCCCGATCAATGAGAACTGCAAAACTCCAGCACTAGGGAAATATAGCACTTAGAACTCATGGCTTTTTCCCTATGGTTCTTTAGTCTTTCAACTTTAATTTTCTTAAAATTTTCTTTAGTTATTTTTTCTTTTTAAATTTTTCTTCTTTCGTTTTTCAACCAACTTTTTATTTTATCAACTCCTTCTTAGAAAATTTTTTTTAGTTTCATTATTACAGTCACATTCTATCCCTTCATGTGTTTAACCTTATCTTTGTATATATATGTTTTCTTTCTTAAAATTTTGGATACAGTTTCTTCTAACAGACCAAAATACACCCAAAATTTAGTGTATGGCTCTGTTCTAGTCAACTGCCTGATCATATCATATTCTCTTTTTATTTTTCCTTTTCTTCTTCTTCCATTTTATGTTTTTTTGTTGTTGTTGTTATTTTTGTCATTTGCTTTTTTAAAGTCTTTTCTAATTTTCATCTTTACAATTACAGTCTATCTTCTCAATGTATTTAATTTTATCTTTGTATATATAAATTTTTCTTCCTTTACAATTTTGAGATGTAGTTTCCTCTAAGAAATTGACCAAAATACACTCAGGGGATTGTGTATTGCTCTGTTCTGTTCACCTGTCTGTTTATATCCCTTCTTTTTTGTTGTTGTTGTTGTTTTTCTTTTCTCTTTGTTTTTTCTTGTCTTTTGACTTACATTTTTACAATTACATACTATCCTTTCAATGTATTTAATTTTATTTTTGTACATATGCAAGTTTTTCTTTCTTTACAATTTTGGGATCTAGTTTCCTAGAAAACAGACCAAAACACCACAGAATCCAGCATATTGCTCTATTCTGGTCATCTGTCTGATTATATTCTTTATTTTTTTTCCTAATTTCCTGTCTCTTCTGATTTGTTTAGTGTATATTTCTCTGGGGTTGTTGTTGCACTTTTAGTATTTTGTTCTCCAATGACAAGACAGAAAAACTCATCTCAAAAAAAACAAAAGAGAACAAGAAACAGTCTTGACTGCCAGGGACCTAATCAATATGGACATTAGTAAGAAGTCAGAACTAGAGTTCAGAATAACAATTATAAACATACTGGCTGAGCTTGAAAAAAAACATAGAAGACACTAGAGAATCCCTTTCTGAAGAAATAAAAGAACTAAAATCTAACCAAGTCAAAATCAAAAAGGCTATTATTGAGATGTAATGAAAAATGGAGACTCTAACTGCTAGGATAAATGAGACAGAAGAGAGAATTAGTGATATAGAAGACCAAATGATGGAGAATAAAGAAGCTGAGGAAAAGAGAGAAACAATTACTGGATCACGAGGGGAGAATTCAAGAGGTAAGTGATACCATAGAGCAAAACAATATTAGAATAATTGGGATCCCAGATGAAGAAGAAAGAGAGGGGAGCAGAAGATATATTGGAACAAATTATAGCAGAGAACTTCCCTAATCTGGGGAAGGCAACAGGCATCAAAATCCAGGAGGCACAGAGAACCCCCCACAAAATCAATAAAAATAGGTCAACATCCCAACGTATAATAGTAAAACTTGCAAATCTCAGAGTCAAAGAGAATATCCTGAAAGCAGCTCAGGACAAGAGGTCTGTAACCTACAAGAGTAGAAACATTAGATTGGCAGCAGACCTATCCACGAAGACCTGGCAGGCCAGAAAGGACTGACATGATATATTCAGGTGCTAAATGAGAAAAATATGCAGCCAAGAATACTTTATCCAGCTAGGATGTCATGCAAAATAGAAGGAGTAATTAAAAAAAAAAAATCCAGGACAAATAGAAAATAAAAGAATTTGTCATCACTAAACCAGCCCTGCAAGAAATATTAAAGGGGATCCTATAAGTGAAGAGAGACCTCAAAAGTAACATATACCAGAAAGGAACAGAGAAAATATACAGAAACAGTGACTTTATAGGCAATACAATGGCACTAAATTCATGTCTTTCAATAGTCACCCTGAATGTAAATGGGCTAAATGCTCCGATCAAAAGACACAGGATATCAGATTGGATACAAAAACAAGACCCACTGATATGCTGTCTGCAAGAGACACATTTTAGATTGAAAGTCACCCCCAGATTTAAAGTGAGGGGATGGAAAAACATTTATCATGATAATGGACATCAAAAGTAAGTTGGGAAGGCAATCCATTTATCAAACAAATTAGATTTTAAAGTAGAGTGTAACAAAAGATGAGGAAGGACACTATACCATAATTAAACGTTCTATCCAACAAGAAGATCTAAAATTTGTAAATATTTATGGCCCTAACAAGGGAGCAACCAATTATATAAACCAATTAATAACAAAATCAAATAAACACATCAATAATAATACAATAATAGTAGGGGACTTTAACACCCCCCCTTACTGCAATGGATAGGTCATCTAAGCAGAAGATCAACAAGGAAATAAGGGCTTTGAAGGACACACTGGACCAGATGGACTTCACAGATATATTGAGAACATTCCATCCCAAAGCAACAGAATACACATTCTACTCAAGTGCACATGGAACGTTCTCCATAATAGATCACATCCTGGGTAACAAATCAAGTCTCAACTGGTACCAAAAGATTGAGATCATTCCCTGCATATTTTTCAACCACAGTGCTTTGAAACTGGAACTCAATCACAAAAGGAAATTCAGAATGAACTCAAACACATGGAGGCTAAAGAGCATCCTACTAAAGAATGAATGGGTCAACCAGGAAATTAATGTATAATTTTAAAAATTAATGGAAAAAATGAAAATGAAAACACAACTGTTCAAAATCTTTGGGATGAAGCAAAGGCAGTCCTAAGAGGGAAGTGTACCACACTACAAGACTTTCTCAAAAAACAAGTATGGTCTCAAATACACAACCTAACCTTACACCTAAAGTTGCTGGAGAAATAAGAGCAAATAAAGCCTAAACCCAGCAGGAGAAGAGAAATAATAAAAATCAGAGCAGAAATCAATGAAATAGAAACCAAAAGAACACTAGAACAGATCAATGAAACTCTAAGTTCATTCTTTAAAAGAATTAATAAGATTGATAAACCACTGACCAGACTTATCAAAAAGAAAAATGACCCAAGTGAATAAAATCATGAATGAAAGAGTAGAGATCACGACCAACACTGAATAGAAACAATTTTAAGAACATATTATGAGCAACTATATGCTGACAAATTAGACAATCTGGAAGAAATAGAAAACCTGAACAGACACATAACCAGTAAGGAAATTGAAGCAGTGACCAAAAATCTCCCAACAAACAAGAGCCCAGGGCCAGATGGCTTCCCAGTGGAATTCTACCAAACATTTAAAGAAGAATTATTACATATTCTTCTGAAGCTCTTTCAAAAACTAGAAATGGAAGGAAAACTTCCAAACTCTTTTCATGAGACCAGCATTACCTTGATCCCCAAACCAGGCAAAGACACCACCAGAAAGGAGAATTAGAGACTAATGAACATGGATGCAAAAATTCTCACCAAAATACTAGCCAAAAGGATCCAACAATACTTTATAAAGATTATTCACCATGACCAAGTGGGATTTATTCTTGGGTTACAGGGTTGGCTCAACATCCACAAATCAACATGATAGATCATGTTAACAAAAGAAGAGACAAGAACCAGATGATCCTCTCTATTGATGCAGAAAAAGCCTTTAACAAAGTACAACATCCTTTCTTGATTAAAACTCTTCACAGTGTAGGGACAGAAGGTACAAACCTCAATATCATAAAAGCCATCTATGAAAAACCCACAGCAAATATCATTCTCAATGGGGAAAAACTGAGAGCTTTTCCCCTAAGGTCAGGAACACAGATAGATTTACTATCACCACTGCTCTTCAACATAGTACTAGAAGTCTTAGCCTCAGCAATCAAACAACAAAAAGAAGTAAAAGGCATCCAAATTGGCCAGGAAGAAGTGAAACTCTCACTCTTTGCAGATGATATGATATTCTATGTGGAAAACCCAAAAGACTCCACCCCAAAATTGCTAGAATTCATACAGGAATTCAGTAAAGTGGCAGGATACAAAATCAATGCACAGAAATCAGTTGCTTTTCTATACACCAACAATGAGACAGAAGAAAGAGAAATTAAGGAGTCAATTCCATTTACAATTGCACCCAAAACCATAAGATACCTAGGGATAAATCAAACCAAAGAGGCAAAGAATCTGTACTCAGAAAACTATAGAATACTCATGAAAGTAATTGAGGAAGACACAAAGAAATGAAAAAATGTTCCATGCTCATGGATTGGAAGAACAAATATTGTGAAGATGTCAATGCTACCCAGAGCAATCTACACATTCAATGCAATCTCTATCAAAATATCATCCACTTTTTTCAAAGAAATGGAACAAATAACTCTAAAATTTGTATGGAACCAGAAAAGACCCCGAATAGCCAGAGGAACGTTGAAAAAGAAAAACAAAGCTGTTGTCATCACAATTCCGGACTTCAAGCTCTATTGCAAAGCTGTAATCATCAAGACAGTATGGTACTGGCATGAAAACTGACATATAGATCCATGGAAGAGAATAAAGAACCCAGAAATGGACCCTTAACTATACAGTCAAGTAATCTTCAATGAAGGAAGAAGGAATATCCAATGGAAAAAAGTCTCTTCAACAAGTGGTGTTGGGAAAATTGGACAGCCACATGCAGAAGAATGAAACTGGACCATTTCCTTACACCACACACAAAAATAGACTCAAAATGGTTGAAAGACCTAAATGTGTGACAAGAATCCATCAAAATCCTTGAGGAGAACACAGGCAGCAACTTCTTCAACCTGAGCCGCAGCAATTTCTTCCTAGACACATCACCAAAGGCAAGGGAAGCAAGGGCAAAAATGAACTATTGGGACTTCAAGATAAAAAGCTTTTGCACAGCAAAAGAAACAGTCCACAAAACCAAAAGACAACTGACAGAATGGGGGAAGATATTTGCAAATGACATATCAGATAAAGGGCTAGTATCCAAAATCTATAAAGAACTTATCAAACTCAACACCCAAAGAACAAATAATCCAATCAAGAAATGACCAGAGGACACGAACAGACGTTTCTGCAAAGAAGACATCTAAATGGCCAACAGACACATGAAAAAGTGCTCAACATCACTCGGCATCAGGGAAATGCAAATCAAAACCACAATGAGATATCTCCTCACACCAGCCAGAATGGCTAAAATAGCAAGTCAGGAAATGACAGATGTTGGTGAGGATGCAGAGAAAGTAGAACCCTACACTGTGGTCGGAATGCAAGCTGGTGCAGCCACTCTGGACAATAGTATGGTGGTTCCTCAAAAAGTTAAAAATAGAGCTACCCTACAACCCAGCCATTTCACTACTGCGTATTATACCAAAGATACAAATGTAGTGATCTGAAGGGGTATCTGCACCCTAATGTTTATAGCAGCAATGTCCACAATAGCCAAACTATGGAGAGAGCCTAGATGTCCAATGACAAATGCATGGATAAAGAAGATGTGATATATATATACAATGGAATATTGCACAACCATCAAAAAATGAAATCTTGCCATTTGCAAGGTTGTGGATGGAACTAGTGGGTAATATGCGAAGTGACATAAGTCAGTCAGAGAAAGACAATTATCATATAATTTCACTGATGTGGAATTTAAGAAAGAAGGTAGAGGATCATAAGGGAAAAGAAGGAAAAAAATGAAACAAAACAAAATCGGAGAGAGAGACAAAGCATAAGAGACTCTTAATCTTAGGAAACAAACTGAGGGTTGCTAGAGGGAAAGGAGGGTGGAGGGATGGGGTAACTGGATGATGGACATTGGGGAGAGTATGTGTTGTAATGAGCACTGGGTATTATATAAGACTGATGAATCACAGACTTGTACCCCTGAAACTAATTATACATTATATGTTAATTAATTGAATTTAAATTATAAAAAATACTATATATACTGTGAAAAAACAAAAAAATAAAAGACTTAAACCTTATACGTGAGCAATGGAAACAAGATTGATGTCACATGTCTTTTTCCAGATGAGTTTGCCTATTTGCTTATACATTCCAGTTGTCTCTACCAGCACTGTAAGAATGGTAAGAAACTTCAGAAATTATTTGTTGCAACAAATAATAGTTGACAATTCTTTGTTTTACTGAAAAGCCCAAGAAGTATCTCCAGATAATAAATAGAGGAGCCAGCACTTAAATTGAAGTTTCCATAAAACTAAGTTGACTCTACAAGGAGAATTTGTTATTTATCTCAGGAGAATACAGTTTAAGAGTGATAATCATACCATGATGTATAAATTTTGGAAACTTAGGCCAATTTTTTTGTCTTATTTTATACACAAATGTTCTTAAATTGAAGCACAAAAATGCAAATAAGTTTATTTTAGAATACTACCTCACCTTTGCCCAGCCATACAACACAGTTTCTAGAACCCTCTCATTTGTTTTTCACAAAGATACTAGATGTGCATCAGATATTATCTCAGATTTTCAAATATAAGAACAAATCTCAGTTTGAATAATCTGGCAAGTTTGCACAGCTAGTGAAGGATGGAGCCAATAATTAAACCCCAGTTTTTCATATGCAGTTCAGCAGTTTTTCCTTATATAGTACATTATTCCAAGGCCTATATAATATTGATTCATCATTTGTTTCAATAGAACCTCATCAACCTTCATAATCATCACAGTACAGTAATCAGGATTCAAGGTATCTGCTACTATAGTGGTCTTCCAAGCTTATTTGTTTATTATCTCATATCTCAGATTGAGTGGATTACTATGGCAACGAGCACTATAGAAATGCACAAGATTAATAATGGATTATGAATCTCCAAAAGTGTCCAGCTAGGATATCTTTAATGAAAAATCACTCCAAAATTGAAAAAAAAATCGTATATATGTTATGATCCACATGTTGATATCATTCATTTATAAACAGGTATGTCTATCATCAAAGGCCAGATGAATTCTGCTCAAGTTAGAAAACACTTTAAGGAAGTTACTTTAGCTTTGCACTTAGAAGAATAGTTAAGCTAGTTTTCTTTTTTTAATTTTTTTAATTTTATTAAAATTAAACCATACATTATATCATTAGTTTTTGATGTAGTGTTCTATGATTCATTGTTTGCATATAACACCCAGTGCTCCTCGTAATACATGCCCTCCATAATACCCATCACCAGGCTAACCCATCCCCCTCCCTCCTCCCCTCTAGAATCCTCAGTTTGTTTCTCAGAGTCCATAGTCTCTCATGGTTCGTCTCCCCCTCCAATTTCCCCCCCTTCATTTTTCCCTTCCTACTATCTTCTTTTTTTTTAACATATAATGTATTATTTGTTTCAGAGGTACAGGTCTGTGATTCAACAGTCTTACATAATTCACAGCGCTCACCATAGCACATACACTCCCCAATGTCTATCACACAGCCACCCCATCCTTCCTACCACCCACCACTAGTTTTCTTTTATTCCTTTTAAAGTTCTCGAGCCTGGGGCACCTGGGTGGTTCAGTTGTTAAGCATTTGCCTTCAGCTCGGGTCATGATCCCAGGGTCTTGGAATCGAGCCCCACATCGGGCTCCCTGCTCCACGGGAAGCCTGCTTTTCCCTCTCCCACTCCCCCTGCTTGTGTTCCCTCTCTCATTGTGTCTCTCTCTGTCAAATAAATAAATAAAATCTTTAAAAAATGTTGTCAAGCCTGAAAACCTCACAAATACCTAATGAGCTCATTGTTTTGTTTCATCCCTCTCATCTTCAACCAGATGTGGCTTAACATTTGCACTATTACATTTGCTTGTGTGTCTTGATATACACATTTCGTGGGCACATTTTAAAGGAACTTTGCAAATAGCAGTATCTACAAATGAGAAAGTCCAGGAGTGTGAGAGTTCTGGAATTCATTTATATACAGAACAGTTGAAGAAGCAGTGTACAATTTGTCCAGTGAAGAAAAGACACAAGAACACATGGGAGCTGCCTCAAAGGTTTAAAGACTCATCACTTAGAAGAGGAAGTTTATTTTGCTGCTCTCTGGAGTGCAAAAATAGGACCAAAGTGTAGAAGTGCCAAGGAGGCAGGTTTGGCTTCCGTGTAGAATGTGAATGTGAGAACACTGAGAGCTTGCAAATATAGATGTGATGTGGTGAGCTCCTAGAAAGGATTTATGGGGTGGCATGCTTAGAAAAGAAAGCTTCTAGGATCCTTTCAGAGTTACACAATTCTTGATAATAATTGTGAAAATTTATTGAGCTCCCATATGTTTTACATATTTTAGCTCTTTAATCTTCATGAAAACTTGAGAAAGTAGACAATATTATTATATAAACAAGGAAACCAAGGGACAAAGAAATTAAGGAATTTGCCCAAGGACAATTGATAAGTATAATGGATTTGGGATTCAAACTCAGATAACTTGGTGCCAAAGTCAAAGCCTTTGACTACCATGCCTCCATGTTGTTTCAACCAAGTGGTGCTTTGGTTCTGTGTGACCTTTAATGACTCTAAACAGCCCTTCTCAAGACCTGGGGCCTATCAGTAGCCTCACTCTTGCCAGTAATGTTACATATTTAAGTATACACAATGTCTAAAGTTCAACTAGACACTAAAAGTACAACTACAACTATTGTGTGTGTGTCTGTGTATGTTGGGAAAGCAGTCTGAGAAATTCAGAGCTTTAAAATGAGTTATGTGTTTGTGCTTCAGGCCTTTATCTTCTGTCAACTTCTCTATCACCACTTTCTCCTGAGGTGATTTATCCTGTTTCATGGCTTTAAATATGATCTACATGTTGATGATTGTCCAAACATATTCTTTCCAAAAGGTTAAAAATTATAGTCTATAGGCTTTTACCAGAAATATATTTTTCCTCCATTTTTTAATTTAGTTTTGCCTTTCCACATTATGCTGATACATAATGAATATGGTTTTTACAAGTTAGATTTTCATTTTCTAGTGCATAGTAACTCAAACTATATTATCTAAAAGCTGTAAGTGCCAGCTATTTTAAATATTCTTTCCATGTTTGAAACTGAATGTATACCCTTTCTGTACAAGGTATAATGTTTCAGAGTTAGACTGGAAAATAGGAAGATATAATAGGTTATCATTCTAAACCCTCTTTCTTTTTATTTTATAATAAAATAATTATCATTTAGGGGAAAAATGAATTATCCCACCTAAAAAACTTGGGAACATGTTAATCTCACTAAAATGCATAAACTTTGAAATTAAAATACAACTAGGTTTAACCTGTCACTTACTAGATATGTAACTCTAAACAAGTTGCTTAATATCTGAGACTCGTTTCCTGATTTGTAAATTGGACATAATCTTACAAAGCTTTATTGGAATGAAATAAAAATAGGCTTGAAATAATTGTCCACCTGCCCTCTCAGCTCCCACTTGTTTGATCACCCCAAAGACTATTCTTCTGTTACAGAGTATGAGTGAGAATGGAGGGTTGATATAAACTCTTGACATTCTGGATCAATGAGTTATGTACTGTTTAACTCTTAGTTATTTATTTTCCCTTTAGAGCTTTAGGTTTATTGTATGAAAGCAAAAAATAACTCAGCTGCTTTATACTATATTTTGTGACTTATTTTAACTGCTATTAACTTAGCAAATATGTTCTCTTTTAAATGTGATCTTAAAGGGTTTGTTGTTTTTTTTCTCATGATTTTATCAGGGCCTAGAAGCAAAATCTTATTTTGAAGATGTCAATTTTACATGAAAGTCAATAAGAAAACAGGATATGCAGGATAAATATTACTTCACAGGTAAATTTTGATGTCTGAAATAGTACATTTTCAATATCCATCTGCATTGTTTATCTCAAAATATTCAGAATATGATGAGTAGCTGAAAGTAAATCCAGATTCTCTCCTATTCCTGGGCAGTAGTAAACTGAAAACTTTAGAAATGTAATGAGGAGCCCAAACTCAGAAAGAAACAGCAATCTCTAACTTCAGTCTAACTTCAGTGTGGATTTTCAGAAAGAGGGAAAAATGAATTTTCAGGTTTGGCTTTTGCTCAAGTTACATTTAACATGTTGTTATGAGAACAAATGTGACAATTAAAAACAACCAAATGGTTACCTAGTTTAGAGAGCAGAAAGGGAAAAAATAGAAAGTAACACCTTCTGTGGAAGGAAAAGAACAAATGGCAATGCTAGATATGGGATTGAATCAACATAATTCTTTTTCCAATACAAAATGCCTTGGAAACTTGCAGCAAATATTACAAACTCAACAGCACATGTTCCCTGATTTTCTTTCTATACCTTATAAAAAAAGACTAACAGGGCAATTCAAGCATCATGTGTACCCTGGCTTTTCCTTCTCTCCCTCAGCCAGTTGGCTTTTCCATTGTGACCATCATCGTACCCTCCCACACCCCCGTACAATCCTTATTCTCCTCTTAACAGATACAGATTCCACGCATGAAACCACATTTTGCTGTGAAAATACCATAAAACAACACATTTAATGCAACCTTTATCCAGTGTTGCACAAACTGTGGCCTAAGAAATATCTGCAGCAGAATCACCTTAGATATTTGTTCATTTTTAGTCCCCACCCTAGACCTTCTAAATCAGAATATTTGAAGATGAAACCCGACAATTTATGATTTAAACAAGGTTTCCTAGGTTTATACTCAAATTGGAGAATCACATCATCCACTGATCATTTATTTAACCCGAACACGTTTGAAATTACTGAAGCTTCCCTCTTCCAACAATAGTTTTAACCACAAGAAGAGAGCAAAAAGCTCTGGGCTAGGTGGGAGAAAACAAGAGCCCAACTCCTGGCTTAAACATTTCCTGAGCATGTGATCTGGCTCTCAGTTTCTTCATCTGTAAGACAGGACTAAACCACCTGCTCAGGCTAACTCAGAGGGCTGATGAGAAAACAGAGTGTAATGAAAAGTGCTTTGGTAACTGTAAATCTCCATGCAAGTTTAAAGTATTATTATTATTATTTTCATTATACCTATGATCATTTTCTGAAGACAGTCTCAAAGAATAAGGAGAGGATTTAATAAAAGAAGAAAGAACTTGTTCAGCATGAAAGGTAGAAGCCATGTGAGGATTATTAGCAGGAAGTTTTTCCAGATGAATTTTAACTAGTTCCAATAAATCTAGTCACTGATTCATTCATGCCATATGTACTTGGTGCCATGTTAGCTGCTGGAGATACAGTGAGGAAAATATTATTGTCTCCCTGGATGACAGCTACACAAGAGGAGATAGATACGTGATTCATTAAAGAACAGTATGACTAGTAACATACACATGCTAGGAAGCAAATAGGCAGGAAAACCAGGAGGGGTTCATGGATGTTTCATCAAGGAGATGATATTTGGGTTGAACCTTGAAGGATGTGTAAAAGTACACTAACCCTATAAGGGAATAAGGGCCTTCAGGAAGAGAAAGCAGTATAAGAAAAGGCCTAGAGGTCTAAAAGTGCATGGTGGATTTTGGGGACATGGTGAATAATCTGGAGAAGGTGAAGCATAGAGAATTTTGTGGTTACAGGTGGTGTCATGAATTGCTGTTCTGCTAATTAACTATGCGATCCTCCTGTGTTCTTCATTTGTTAAATGGAGACAACAATAATAACTTGCAGAATTGCTTTGAGAAATATGTATAAAAATAGATATGCAATACTTATTATTGTTAGTGAAAGTAGTATAAAATCAAAATTTAACAGTGATTAGGATTCCATCTAAATAGTATAAAAGAAGAACAAAAAGGTGAAAAGTCACTGGTTTCCAATCCATGAACATATGAACTGAAAACAAAATGTGTTCAGATCTACAGGTATGTTATATGTTCCAGAGCTGGGATAATTTTAGTTACTGAAGACCAGACAATTTGAAATGAAAACATTAGAAACACTGAGTCCCAGAAATCTGCTCAAAGCCTTGGTATAATCAAATGTCAGTCCACTACAAGCAGGTATTCTGATTCAACATCTACACACGTATGAATAAAATCCCTATATGCCTTTATTTTTTAATTTGCTAAACACATTTATTAAACTCATATTATGGTCTAGACACCATGATAGGCACTAGGGATGCAACAATGAATAAAACAATAACTATATCTGCTATCACAGTTTTTTTTTAAATTAAATCCATGTACATAATCAAAGCATATTTGTTTCAATAACATTTTAGCTTGTGAAGTAGTATATGATAGTTTATGACTACTAACCTTGGCATCCAACAGAGATGAACTTGAATTTCATCTCCATCAAATTCTAGCTCTGTGGTTTTGGGGAAGTATGTTTTCTGTTCTAAAACTAAATTTTTGCATTTGAAAACTGAGTACTTAACTCATATGGTTTTTGTGAAGATTAAATGAGGTGATTCATGTGAAGCACTTAGTATAATATTAGCATGTGTACAATAAGTATTCCATAAATATTAGCTATTTATTTTTGGATGCAACTCTTTCTGTAAAGATCCCACCTAGACACCTCTTTTGGGTAGTAAAACAGGCTATATAATGTGAATAATTCTTTTTTTTTTTTTTTTTTTTTAAGATTTTTTTATTTATTTATTTGAGAGAGAGAGAATGAGAGAGATAGAGAGCATGAGAGGGAAGAGGGTCAGAGGGAGAAGCAGACTCCCTGCTGAGCAGGGAGCCCGATGTGGGACTCGATCCCGGGACTCCAGGATCATGACCTGAGCCGAAGGCAGCCGCTTAACCAACTGAGCCACCCAGGCGCCCCTAATGTGAATAATTCTTTTGTGCAAAAAACCTGAAAACATTTGATGAAATATATTTAATAAATTATTTCTATTTGCATATCTTTGTTGGCAAGAAAATAAGCCCTTAAAAACAAAAATAAAGATAAAGCAAAAATCTAAGTAAATACAAAAGCTAACTTTTAACCTGGACATATCCATAAATCCTAATAACCTTGAACATCAATGTTTAAGTCCAGTTGGTCCAGAGGCTTGAAGAGAAAGCCTAATACCCATGCAGGGAGGGGCAATCTGTAGGATATGGATACTCTGGCAAAAATCTTAGATGTCATTGTAAGGTTCAAGACCCTCACATTGTAAGGGTGAGATAAACACACACAGAAAAGGCAGAAAAGAAGCTTGCTTATCTTAGTCTCAGCACAAGGTTGAAAAGAAAAAAAAAAAAAAAAAAAAGTCTTTCTTTAGAATTTTTAAACAAAAGCTGGACTTTGGGCAAGTTTGGGGTCTGAATTCATACTACCTATGCAGTTTGAAAAATCTCTTGGTGAGAATTTATTTCATAATAATTTCAGGTTGGATGTATTCCAGGCACTTGGCAAACTTAAACTCTCTCTGGAAAGATGCCTCTTCAACCAGCTCACTAAGGCTTTCCACAAATGAAGTTCCAAGGAAGCACTTATAGTCAAAACCCGCAAAACATTTAAGGACACTGTATGGGTTGAATTGTGCCCTCCCACAAAATTCATGTTTAAGTCCTAACTCCCAATACCTCAAAATGTGACCTTATTTGGAAACATGGTCATTGAAGATGTAATTAGTTAACATGAGGTCATACTGAAGTATGGTGGGCCCTAATCCAATATGACCAAGGTCCTTATAAAATGAAACCTTGTGAAGAAAAAAATGCATACAAAAGAAAGTTGATGTGAAGACACAGGGCAGTGCCACCTACAAGGAATGCCAAAGATTGACAACAAACCACCAGAAGCTAGGAAACAGGCATGGGATAAATTTTCCCTCAAGGCCCTCAGAGAGAACCAACTCTGCTAACACCTTGATTTCGGACATCCAACATCCAGAACTGTGAAAAAATAGATTTCTGTTCTTTAAACCAGCCAGTCTGTAGTACTTTGTTAAGGTTAGCCCTAGCAAACTAGTACAGAAACAAAACACTTTTAGGGT
This sequence comes from Callorhinus ursinus, assembly GCF_003265705.2. Lineage (NCBI taxonomy): Eukaryota > Metazoa > Chordata > Mammalia > Carnivora > Otariidae > Callorhinus > Callorhinus ursinus. The sequence goes on from NW_027397129.1 coordinate 3,882,992, forward strand.
CAACATGTCTTCCTCATTCCCAATGTTTACTGCTAGGTTAAAAGATTTTCACTGGTATTACTCTCCTGATATCTTTCTTCTCTTATGTTTATTCTCAACTAGAGATTAGGGTCAATGAAATAACTTATGTGATTGAAATATTTGAGGAAAATATTGAGCCATGCTTAGCTCAGCAGCTCCCCTCTTCCTTTTGGGAGTGACTTGCTCACAGAAAGGTGTTTTGCTCTGCTTCTCCAAGGGGCCGTCCTCCTACCACATAAGTCCTCTTTTGGTTCTGCATGTCCTGAGACTGGCTGGGTGATGCTCTCTAATTCTGAGAATCAGAATTAACAATGTCTCTCAGTTAACAGACCAAAATTCATGCCTATCAGTAATATAGGTGATGTGTCATCTCTTTTGGCCACTCATTTGTTTTATCTATCAATCTGCTCAGGAAAAACAACAGTCAGAAGAATAAAACCTTATTCAGACTGCAGTTACTGAAATTATCAAATGTAGGCCAGAAAATACTTAAAATTATTATTTGGGGAAGGGATATGAAACAGAGAGCATGAGGAAGAAATAAGAGACCACCAAAATGGTTGTTTTTAGAAAACAAAAACTGAGACACAATATCAGTGATAGACCTCTACCAAAGGAGCTTTTGATTGTTGTACTCCAGGACAAAGGGAAATTATCCCAGAAAGAGACACTGAAATACCAATAGGAATGGTGAGTCAAGAACAAATATAATATTGTATGTCACTTATAATTGAATTAAAATATAGGGGCACCTGGGTGGCTCAGTCGGTGAAGCATCTGCCTTCGGGTCAGGTCATGATCCCAGGGTCCTTGAGTCAAACCCTGTATCAGGGGTCCCTGCTCAGCGGGGAGCTTGCTTCTCCTTCTCCCTCTGCCTACCACTACCCCTGCTTATGTGCTTGCTCTCTCTCTCTGTCAAATAAATAAATAAAATCTTAATAAAATAAAATATATACACACAAATAATAAATAAATAATAAAAAGATTGGTAAATTTGTGCACATATCTAAACAAACATCCATTAACTGCATAAACATTAGTAACAATGCCAAATTTATGGGATTAGCAAAATCAAAGTAGATTTAAAATCTAGAAATACAGCATATCACTTTGTAGGTGATATGAGTTACACATTCTAAAGTCCTTGCATTGTTTGGAGGAGAGTGAAGAAGTTGATTAACCTTAGGCTTTGTTAAGGATGCATGTTTACATTTTGGGGAAATATGAAATGAGACTCAAAAGATCCCAATCAATCCAAACTAAGACAATAAAGAAGAAAAATACACAAATAGAAAAAGCAGGATAAATAGAAACCAGCAATTAAGGTGGTAGCAATAAGTTCTAATTATACCTGTGATCATTATAAATTTAAATGGATTAAATCTAGTTAAAAGACAAAGATTGTCAGACTGCATACAAAAATAAAATGCAGCTATATTCCATTTCACCCTCTTCCACCTTTTTGTTATGAAACAGACATATGAAAAACATAATGATACAGGAAAACCAAAATTAATAAATGAGAAAACATGTATCAGGCAAATACAAACCAAATGAAAGCCAGTATATTTAAGCTGACAAGAAAATCAATAAATATGTAAGTATTTGGACAGCATAATTAATAATCTTGATCTAATGGACACAGCAATTGTATAATACACATTATTTTCATACACACACGGAAAGTTACAAAAATTGACTACACACTAGGTAGGTCATGAAACAAGTCCTAAATTTCATAGAGCAGATACTATGTAGATCATATTATTTCATCATAATTTAATTAATGTAGAAATTATAAGGCATTACAAGTCTAAATAAATATCAGTAGAAAGAATCAATATATGTGCTAATTCTTCCTAAATTTAACTTTAGATTTGATGCAAAAATGTGTGTGTGTGTGTGTAATTTGATTCTGAGATTCCACAATGGTTAATTTTATGTGTTAACTAGATTGGATGCAACAAAAAGAAGAAGATAAACAATCTAATGAAAAATAAGTAAACAAATTAAACAAGTATTTCATAGGAAAGGAACACAAAACACCAATAAATATATGAAAAATGCAAAAGCAACATCATTACTAATCAGAGAAATAGAAATTAAATGTGATACCACTTTAAACCCATCAAGTTGGTAAGAAAAAAGAAAGAAAAAAATCTGATATTATAAAGGATGTAGAACAATAAGAACTTTTACACACTGCTGATAGGAGTTTAAAGTGGTACAACAACTTTGAAAAACAATTTGACACTGTTTTGTAAAGATGAAGATATGTATACCATAAGACTCAGGAATTGTACCTCTATGAATACTGACTAGAGAAATTCTACCTTTTCACAAGAAGGCATATAAAGAACGTTTGTTATAACAAAATAAAAAGAAAGAAAAAAAAGAAACAGGTAACAACCATATGTCCAAAAACAGGAAGAGAAGGGGAAAATACAAAGAGCATATTATAGGATGAAATAGTATATATAGCTGTACAAAGATCAAAATGCTGTCACAGACACCAACATGGAATAATCATATTACTATGAGGTCGAGCAAAAACAAAAAATAAAATACAAAATAAAGCAAAATGAAAACAAATCTCATAAGATTACCTACAGTATAATTCTATTTATATCAAGTTCAAAAGCATACAATATTAACAGCATATTAATTAAAGATACAAATAAATGTGGTAAAGAAAGACATTAGAATGGAAACAAAAATCAGTATATTATTTACCTCAGGGAGAAAAATGTGGATTAGGGGGAATGGGATTGGGGAAGGGCATAAAAAAGAGCATCAATATTCATGTCAATTTTTTATTTTTTTAAGCTAGGAGGTGAGCAAATGGGCTGGATTTAATTGTTATATGTGTGTGCAAGTGCATGTATGTGTGTGAGCATATATATTTTTTAAAATTAATAAACTATTTTAGAGCAGTTTTAGGTTTACAGCAAAGTTGAGTGGAAAGTATGCAGGGTTCCCATAATATCCCCTGTCCCCACACATGCACAATCTCCTCCACTAACAACATGCTGAACCAAGCGATACATTTGTTATAATTGATGCACCTACATCAACACATCATTTTCACCTAGAGTTCGTAGTTCACATTAAGGTTCACTTATGGTGTTCCTACATTCTATGTGTTTTGACACATATATAATGACATGTATCCACCACTATAGTGTCATACAGAATAGTTTCATTGCCCTAAACATCTTCTGTGCTCCAAATATTCATCTTTCCCTCTCTTCTAATCCCTGGCAACCACTGTTCTTTTTACTGTCCTCACAGATTTGCTTTCTCCAGAATGTCATATAGTTGGACTCATACTTTATAGATTGGTTTCTTTCACTTAGTAATATGCATTTAAATTTCCTTTATGTCTTTTCATGACTTGGCAGTTCCCTTCTTTTTATTGCTGTATACCATTCCATTGTCTGGATGTACCATAGTTTATTTATTCATTCACTTACTGAAAGGCATCTTGGTTGCTTCCAAGTTTTGGCAGTTATGCATAAAGCTTCTATAAGCATTCATGTGCAGATTTTATATGGACATAACTTTTCATCTCCTGTGGGTAAATACCAAGGAACTTGATTCTAGTATTGTATGATCAGAATATGTTTAGTTTTGAAAATAAATTCCCAAACTATCTTCCAAAGTGGCTGCACCATTTTTCACTCCCACCAGCAATTAATGAGAGTTCCTGCTGCTCCACATCCTTGCTGACATTTGGTAATCTCAGCATTCTGGGTCTTGGCCATTCTACTAGGTATGTAGTGGAATCTCATTGCTGTTCTAATTATCGATTTCCTAATAACATATGATGAGTGTCTTTCCTTATGCTTAATTGCCATGTGTATATCTTCTTTGAGGAGATATTTGTTCAGTTTTTTCCTTATTTTTTAATCAGGTTATTCATTTTCTTATTGTTGAGTTGTAAGTTTTCTTTGTATATTTTGGATAATAGTGCTTTATCAGATGTGTCTTTTGCAAATATTTTCTCCTAGTCTGTAGTTTGTTTTCTCATTTTCTTGATATTGTCTCATTTGTAGAGCAGCAGTTTTTTATATATTCTTTTTTTATGCTTCCAATTTCTGGTTTAAAAATAAAACAAAAAGTACCACCACCTTGAGACTGCATTTTAGAATTTTAATTTACCTTCATGAACAACATTTTTCAACTTCATGTGGGGAGTTTAGAAAGGTGATAACATGAATCATGAATTTTTCTGTAGTTTACATCCTCATCCTTTATCACAATACACAGACTATACTTCCTTTCAATTTTATGGAAAACTCTACAGTTTCTTGTTATGTTATCTTGGTATCTTGGCATATAATAATGTTTCTTACAAGGATAAGGGGTGTCACAGAAGGTATTTTTATGGCTGAACATAACCTGACAGTACAATATATTACCAGGCTAAATTGCCTAGGTCTACAGTGAATTGTATAAACATTCAGCCTAGTAAAGTAATGCTGCTTTGTAAAAGCTCAAGTATCTTGCTATCTGATTTTATTAGAATTTACTATCTTTTCCTTAGTGTATCCCTGTAAAGAACAGAATAGAATTTCTGAATGGCTTACATTGAATATTAAAGGAATGGAAAGTTGCTGGCAAAGTCAAGGGATTCTTTTTTGTTGTTCTCTTTCATTTCGGGTAGTATAAGAACCCATTCAGGTAGGTTCTCTGCATTCCAGATATGTAGGCTTCCATGGATGAAGTCCTTCCTCTACAAGTCAACTGCCTTGCTGTCAACTCCAATATTAGTCCCTTCAAATTCTCTGTTTCCATAATAAACCTTGACCTGGCACGACCATCTCCTTCATGGTTCAGGAGTCATTGGAAAGTCAGCAAAGTTCAGAACTGGGTCTCTCTTGAATGAAGCCACTGACTGAGTCCAATTGTATATAATTATATGTAGACATCTGTCCTCTTAGGACTCAGCAGAGGCAAAGAAAAAGGGATTTCTACCAGTGTTAGAGCATAAAGGACATTTCCCTATTTTGTAAACCACCCAGCTATGGGATTGGACAACCTGTCACCACCTAGCATTTGGACAACAAACTTTTCAAAAATCTATGTCCTGTCCAGTGTGACATAGTTGAAGACGGGTTTCATTTTTGCTTTTGTTTTCACAGCTTCTGGACTTGCTAGCTTTAAGGTCATCTGTGAAAAGTCTGTGCTGTTGAAAGCATGTAACTTTTGCTCTCAATGTAGTTGTTGTTAGCTGAATCAGCACCTGTTCAAGGAGGTTTGGAATTCAGCAGTTGAAGCTTCCACAATATCAAGTTCATGGATATGTCATGTTCAAACTGAAACTGCTACAGAAATGTAAAGATGGATGGAAAGTAAGATGGGCACACTAGTGCTTCGGCAAGGCTTGACTTTAAACAACAAATTTTTCTCTTCCTCATTCCTGAAGCCTCCTCACCCTTTACTTGTTTTTCTGTAGAATCCTTTGTTCCAGGAACTCAGTATTGATATTGACATCTCCTTGACCTCAGTGTATACTTAGTAATGAGACTCAGATAGCTTTTGCCAGCACTAGTCATGAAACCACCTTAAAGACATGAAGAATGGGGCTGGCAGCATGTACCAGATTCCTATCCCAACTGCCCAGAACCTGTATTTTTTTTAAAGATTTTTTATTTATTTATTTGAGAGAGAGAGAATGAGAGAGAGCACGAGAGGGAAGAGGGTCAGAGGGAGAAGCAGACTCCCTGCTGAGCAGGGAGCCCGATGTGGGACTCGATTCCGAGACTCCAGGATCATGACCTGAGCCGAAGGCAGTCGCTTAACCAACTGAGCCACCCAGGCGCCCCAACCTGTATTTTTATATAAACACCCACAGCCTTTTACCCTAGGCAGGCTTGCTGTCTTGGAGACATTAGCCTGTTGCAGCTTCCTTTGCCTGGCAAAGTAATAAACTATCTTCCTTCTTTATACCCAAACTCTCTCTTTGCATTACATATTTTGGCTCCAGAGCACAGAGGTTGGTTTTCAACAACAAAATCAATCTGGAAAAATTAAACCTCCGAGATTTTGAGCACCACACTGTTTCTGGCATAAACATAGGCATGTTTGTAAGGGAAATAAGGAAGACTCTGAGTTAATTACAAATATTAATTCTAAAGTCGAGAAAAGGTATGGTTTTGCATTAATCATTTAGTTTGAGAAGACAGAGATTGGCTAGAAGCTCTGGCTTCTTCCGACCTCACTGAATAGCTTTGAAATAAGTGTGGTGCCACAGTACTGGTTTTGTAAATCAGGACTATATCCTGTTTGGCTTCTGACTATGCCAGCTCCCACATACCACCTGCCCCTCCACTAGGCCTTAGGGCCCCACCAGTATGGAGAACTCTAAAAATATCCAGCAGCCAGCACCACCTGCAACACTGCAAGGCAGGTTGCCTCCATTTTGTTGTTTTAGTTGATGCTGATATATAGTTCAACTGTACATATTTCAATGATAAGAGGAACATTTTCTGGACAGCTTTTTGGCAATGTGGCATCTTTACTGATAAAGCAAAGGAGAGTGACATTGTTCTATTTTTAATGAAGTTTCCTTGATTTTGTTGGTTTTTTTTTCCTTTAGGTACTCAGACTGGCAGTCTCATACACACACATACATACATATATAGTTAACTTATTTCTAATATACCTGAATATAAATATATATTAGATGATATTTGACCAGAAACATAATGATACTAATAAAAAAAAATGGAGCATATATCATGCTAATAAACTTTTATAGAAATGTCAGCCTGGGACAGACCAGAGTCTATTTTAACCCAGTATTATTTTTATAAAGAGAGAGACAGAGAAAGAGAGAAAAAAGTTATTATTTTCTAAAACATTATACTCAGAAATTAGCTATGTGTATTAAACATCCCAACTTTTTCTTAAATGACTTAATATCTATCAACTATTAATTTAATCAACTCTTTGGTAATGCAGTTCTATTGTTACTCTATAGCTTGTTTCAGAGTTCTTTTATTGCTGTACAGGTTTAGCTAGTTTGTTTATTCTTTATTTTAATATTATCACAAATACTGAGTGTTTTTCAGTATCCCCATAACAAAATCATATTAACACTATAGTATTGTGGGGAAATGGGTGTTGGACTAGAAATAAATAATAGGAATATTTCCAGTTCCATCTCTTACTAGCTATTCAAGAGTGGGCAATTCATGTACCTACAACTTTTAAAATAATAGTTGGCACATATTAAGTACTATGTGTTGGCAAACAATGTTCCTGGCACTTGACATGTATTTTCCCACTTATTCCTCACAAAAATCCTATGATCAAAGTACCATTAACATTCCCATTTCAAAGATAAAGAAACTGAGATTTAGATTAAGTGACCTGTCCAAGGTTAAGACCTATGACTTGTATTTAGAAACCTCAGATTCTCAACATAAGACTAGTTGCCACTGGCCACAAATGACTCTCAGCCACCATTCACCTATCTGTAGGACTAAGATAATATCATGTAATCTTCACAGCAGTGTGATAATATATATGAAATATATAGAAAGATGTAGGATAGTAAGGAATAGGGAGGCACAGACCACATTCAGTGATGGGCTTTTTCTAGCTATACGTAGGGGAATCAGATAGAAAAAATGACCATCTTTCCAATCACTCTGAGTCTTAGCAACTTTCTATCTTGGGATGTACAATAGATCTCACAGAAAACTGGCAAAATAGTTTATCATCATTTAGGACATATTCCGAATACCAGTCTCTTTTGCTTTTCTTCCAACTTTGTCTGTAGTCATCCAATATGGAACAGTCTTCTTGAGCAGTTTCATGCAAAACTACAGTGCATGGGTTGAATCCCTGGGTATGAGTTTCGGCATCTTAATGTAAAAAAAACAGCTTGGGGCCACTTTTTTCAGAAGGGGGCTGTGGATCTTACAGGTACTTAAGATTTCATGGGCTCCTCTCTGGGGCAAAGTGCTTTTGGGTAAAATGAAAAGCACTAAGTTAAATAGAAGATTATAGCATTTTTCTCTTATCCTCTCCCATTAAATTATAATCTCAAGAAAAGTCAAGAGTAAAGTAAAACACTTATGTGTTAGAGAAAAATAATAAAAATACGTAATTTTTGAAATATATTAAACAATGTTAACATTTCCTTACACTTTGGATTTTGAAAAAATATCACTAATCAATATGTGCCTGGTTAGAGAAGCAATATGGTGTAGTTAGAGTATAAACAAACCTAGGTTTGAATTCCTCCTCTACCTCCTCTGCATATGCATTTCTTCCTTATTTCTACTTTGGGCACCAAGCTGGGGATTTTGGAGAGAGAGGGAAAAGAAAACAGTAGCTACCTAAAGAATATAAGCAGATAAAATAGTGGTATAAGGTAAGGTTGAATATAAATGGCAAAATGGAAAGAGGACTGGGTAGGGAGAAGAGAAACAAACTTCATGACACAAGAGAAACAAGATGATTTGGTGTTGGAGGAAAGCGACAACAGGTTTAGGAAATAATTGTGAGGGTTTGAATAATTCCTAAAGTGCTCCACCTAACTCCACGTGGCCTCTAGTTCCAATATATCTTTCCCACTGCTGCCATATGATCTTTCTAAAAAATCCGAATATGCTACTCTCCTTGCTTAAACCTTAATTGTGGCTGTCCATTGAGTTCAGGATAAAATACAAATGCTTTCTGCCTGTTTTTGTCCATCTGTTCAGCCTTATCTCTGGCTATTCCCTCCCCACATCAGATTATCTAGATCTACAACACTCCACCTCACCCCTAAATACACTTTGCTTTTTCATACTTGCAAGGTTTGCATGCGGTATCCAATGACTGAAATGCCACTTTGTCCCCTTCACTTGGGGATTACCACAACATCCTAAGACTGCCTACTGGTTAGATGATCTTTAGAAATCTCCCTTTCTTTCTTTTCCTAACATTTGTTGAGCACTTACTGGCCCAGGCTCTATGCAAGAAGCTAGGGAGTAGAAGATGAATAAGACATATTCTCTGTTTTTAGCTAATTCACAATCAAAAATCTCAGTTTTTTATCATGCTATTCACATCTCTTTTTCAAAGACTAATTCTGAGTATAGAACAGCTTATTTGAATCTTTGGTTCCTTTAAATTTGAAATTCATTCAAATTTATGATGATTGTATTCATATTAACCTTACATAGTAATTAGTATTGTACTGATTATATCACAAGCAAAAATTAAAGAAAACGGTTCCATTTGAAGAAATGATATCAAATGTTTCACAAGTACACTTGAGGAACAAATGCACTAACACAGACAATTGCTTTGTGACAATTAGTACTTATACACATAAACACTGCATACCGGATTTGTGCACAAGTGCTCTATTTTTAGATACTGTGAACAAATTCAAAAGAAGGCAAAAGCATCCCCTGGCATGTAGAGTTTACCATGTGATTATATTTATTGGGTAGGAATACTCAATAGTCAGTCACATTTGATAAGGCATTGATAAAAATCCTTCTGCTATCTCCTCCTTCCAAATGGAATTTCTTTGCCTGTGGTTAGATGAGCGCTGGCGCCTACAAGATCATCATTTTTTTTTCCTTTTTAATTGGATAAGTTTGACATATAACATTGTGTAAATTTAAAGTATACAGTGTGTTAAATCGGTACATTTATATATTGTAATATTGTAACAATTTTATCAGATTACATACACGTAGTAAAATGTTACTGTCTATACTCAATATGCATTAGATCTCTATAACTTATTTAGTATTCATTACAAGTTTCTACCCTTATATATCATATTCTACCCTTATATCAATCATATCCCACCAACACCCATCCCCAGGTAACCACTGTTTTCATTTAAGTGGATTGAAAACTCCTTTAGAAGTTTATCTTGTTCATCTCTATTTGTCATTGCCTAACAGAATACATATAACATGATAGGCACTTAATTTGTTGAAATAACAAATAAATGAAAGAATGATGAATAAATACAGGATGCTCCTTTCCTCTGGAGCATTTTATTTATTTATTTATTTATTTATTTATTATTTTTATTTTTTCTGAGAAGCATCTTTCTTAAGAAAGAATCCAAAAGCATACATGAGCATTTCTACTCTGAGCTTTTTGTTGCCATATTTTCAATTTTGGATTCAACATAACAGCCATGTTGGTCAAGAGTTTTGGGACACTTTAAAATATAATTCCAAAAGAATCATTGTTGAAACAGGGAGAAAAAAATGAAACAAACAAAAATAAATAAATAAACCTACATAGTCAGTAGGGAAACTTGCAATGATGGTTTACTCAATAGCCTACTAATAGGTATGCTAAGTGTGTGAATATGGTACCAAGCACTTTGGGGCAACAAAGAGAAATGTATAGTTGTAAAAAACTTATGTAGCATTTTGCAATCAGAAATTGAGGAAGATGAGGATCAGAATATGAGGAAGTTATTTTAATTTAAATATATGTATGTATTCAATATACATATGTATTATTTTGAAAAATAAAGTTGTATTTTGAACTACAATACATATAATTTTTTTAAAGGTCCTAATCTGGCCCTGCTGACACTGAAAGTTTCTACAATGGGACAAGCAGATTTCATTCCTAACAAGGATTTTAATTGGCCAGACATCTCAGCAAATGACCCACCTGGTCATTGTATTTGATGATGAAACAGTACTGTAGTAGGAAAGAAGCTCTGGTGGGCATTATCCTTCCTCCTGCTTTTTAAGTATTGGAGGAAATGAGGAATGGTGGCAGGGATAAAGAACCATAAAGTGGGTTTGAAATTCACATTCCCTTATATGTATTTACAGCAGAAAAAAATGTGTAATTTCTGCAGCTGCACATCTCTGTGTCATGGAGTTTTTAAATTACCATTTATGCTGAACAATTGCAACAAAGGACAGAGGAGAAATCCTTACATGTTGATTTTTCAGAATTCCTTTGCCCCTTTCAATAGGCAGCACTAACTGAAATTTCAATACCCAGGGTCCATTTCTATCATTTTTTTTATTTGATAGTTTCCCTAAATTCCCCAAACATTTTACTCTTACAAATAAGAGAGCTTAGTTATTTCTATAATGGGGGATTAGAGTTTTCCACAGTTTTTTTTCTTTTTAAAAATCATTGTAGGTATAATAAAATGCAAGTGGTTCATGACCACTGCAGCTGCCCATTGAAGTATCAGAATGAAAACTGAAAGAGAGAGAAATACATTAAAAAAAAAGTTTTTTTTTTTTTTTTTTTAAGCGCTATTATTGGCTGCTAAAATCCAGGTCAGGGCCAGGGAGAATAAATTAGCGGAATAAAGCCATAACACAAAAGCTGATGCGCATGTAGCCTTTTTTGTTTATGCAATTTCCACTGCACAAGTTCAAGGTATGTCAGGGTAAGTTATGTAACAGCTGTCCAGAGAATTTCATTTTGTTGTAGTTACAGTACTTTAGCTATGCTTTGCAAGTATGCCATTTTTTCTTACTATTTGAAAAGAGTTATACTAAGCTTTTCAGGTTTTTGATATTGCTAAGTTATAGTATCCTTTGCTTTTTTTAAATTCTGAAGTTATTATTTTCCTTGAATGGTCCACCTCTTACTCCTACTCTTTGGTAATGGCTTAATTTATTTAGCAAAAATAGAACACAAGCTTCTAAGGGTATATTTTCTGGAGGCTGGCTTCATGTGATACCAACATCATGTATCCTCATGAACCCAGGTTATCATCTTTCAGGCATGATTTTTGACTACTGTACCCCAAAATAGTAGTTACTACGCTGAGAAGTTGATCTACAGTGATTTTAATTCACTCATTAGGGATTTATTACACTAAATAGTTACAGAATTCCTGCCCTTATGGAGATTCAACAAAAATATTCTCTTTTAGTACATTCTTCCTTCTCTTATTTATTTAGAGGCTATTTGGACAGTGGAAGCTCTAACAGCTTGTAGAAAGGAAACCTAAATCATAACATTTGAAAACTTTGGCTCATCCTGTTTCTTTGGATCTTGAGGAGGAACTGTAGTTTACTTTTTTTTTTTTTTGTAAGTTTGTCTTTGTGAATTTATAAGAGCAGGTAAGCTTCTACAGCTTTGACTGTGGCCAAAAGGCAAACCTGAATATTCTGAATTTTTATTTTCATATGCTTTCAATTTGATCTTCCCTCCCTTATGCTGATAGTGCTTTTCTCTGGGTGGTAATATGAAGAATTTAAAACTAAATGTAAATCATATGTAACCTAAACAAATCTTAGGCTCCTTAGGACTGGTGTTTAGGGCAATCTTAACATGATGTCACATCCAAAGAAAATTAACTAGCTCAAAGAGCATTTAAGCATATGTAGATTTCTTTTTTCAATTGGGCTACACAGCACAAAGCAAAACATCTAAATATTTTTCAATTGATCTCCATGCCAGTTATCCAAAAATCTCTCCTTAATCTCTAGCCCGATTCTGTGACCCCAAACTCAACCTGTGCTCACTTCTGTCTTTTTCACCCTTTCCCACTTTCTTCCTTGCTTCTTCCTCTGGCTTTGCATAACTAATTTCTTCCCTGAGAATTTCCTTAGTATTTCTTTCTTTATACTTTTTCCCCCTTTTTCTTAACTTTAAATAAGGAAATATTTCAAATGTGCAGAAATACAAGAGAATAATTTACCAAACACTCATGTACACACCACTGAGATTAAACAAACTTAATTCTCTGAAGTATTTTGTATAAACTGGAGACTATCTGTTCCTTGAATGTTCCTAGAAAAAAGCTTATACAACATTCTAAACCTGGTGTGGTGTGCGTGTGTGTGTGTGTGTGTGCATTTAAAAATACTGATTCAATTTGTTCTTAGCACTTATAGGTACATTCAAGTATTTTATTTCTATCTGAGTCAGTTTAGTAAGTTATATTTTATTTTATTTTTTTTAAAGTTTTGCCAGCATCCATTCTTTTTTTTTTTAAGATTTTATTTATTTATTCATGAGAGACAAGAGGGAGAGAGAGAAAGAGAGAAGCAGAGGGAGAAGCAGGCTCCCAAGGAGCAGGGAGCCCGATGCGGGACTCGATCCCAGGACCCTGGGATCATGACCTGAGCCGAAGGCAGACACTTAACCATCTGAGCCACCCAGGCACCCAGTAAGTTATATTTTAAACAGGTTATATATTTGTACTAGGTAAAGATCCATTTAAGTTTCCAAATTCATTGGAATGCTTTTTTCAAGTTTTTGCCTATGATTTTCTTTCTTGCCCCAGATAGGTTTTCCTTTAGTCTTCACCAAAGAATACAGAAAGTAGAACACAGAATTCAGAGACTCTTTCTGTGCTGAGGGGCTCCAAGAGAAGATGTCTTGCATTAAAGGTTATAACTTGGGAATTTGTTTTTAATAAAACTCCTAAAGGAGCAGAAACATTACATTTGCAGTAATTGTGTATGAATTTGGCTCACTGGGGTTTTTCAATAGTGTTTTTTTTTTTTTAGTTTTAATTATTTAAACTAGGAAGACCCTATATTTAGTTTTTACTTCTTATGATGAAATAATTACACTGGAATGTCCAAGTGGCTGATTTCTCCCCAGTGTGCATGCATTAAGGTAGAAAATACATGGATTTTTCTTCCAATAACAGAAGGAAAGGTCACAGCTTCCAAAATGTCTCATTCCAGAAAGATTCATGCTTGGAATACAGCATTCTCTAATTAATGAGAATGAAATATGTGGGTGGGTGAACACGTGTATCATTTTTGGCTTTCATTTCCCAATGGAAAGAATATCAAGTAATATAATAATTACAGTGTATTAAAATCTTTTTATTAAATCTTAAGAAGTATGCTGTAATCTTATGTTCCTATACAGTTGTCCCTTGAACAATGCAGGAGTTAAGACACTGACCCCTCCCCACCTCATGCAATCAAAAACCTATGTCTAACTCTTGACTACCCAGAAACCTAACTACTAATAGCCTACTGATGACTGAAAGTTTTACTGATAACATAAACAGTCATTGATTAACATATATTTTTTATGTTATATATAATATACTGTGTTTTCATAATAAAATAAGCTAGAGAAAAGAAAATGTTGTTAAGAAAATCATAAAGAAGAGAAAATACATTTACAATACTATACTGTAAAAAAATCCGCATATAAGTGGACTTGTACCTTTCAAACCCTTGTTGCTCACTGGTCAACTGTATATGTGATGGAACATTTATTTTTTAAAATTTTTTTTAGGAACAGTTATCGTTAAAGAAGTACTTTGGGTTTCTATTTCAATACTGAATATCATGGACCTTACCAATTTGAGCTCTCCTGGCATCTAAGAAAACCCAATTCAATCTCTTGGATACTTAATAAATAATATGTGCAGTGTTGTGAAGTGTCACATCTTGTGCCCAGATACTATAAGGAGGCTTTAAAGGCTTACTAGGAACAGTAGGACATAGGGTAGTAGAATAATTGTTACTACATTAGCAAATATTTTTTAAGACTTGGTGCTGGGCACGAGGCTGGTTACTTTATTTAGAATATTTTATCTATTCTTCACAACTCCCTCTAAGGTTATAATTCTTATTATCTTTGTTTTACTACTGTGGAAGTTAAGTCTCAGAGAATAGAAATAATTTTCCCAGAGACACAGTGCTAATAAGTGACAGTGCCAGGCCTTCTCTAACTCAATAATCCATATTCATAACCTGTATACTGTATTTGCCCTCCTGACTAGGGAAGATAAGAAGTGTGGGACCTTAGTACATGTGATTAAAGTCCAGGTGAGTTTTGTGAACCCAGAATAATATTTTTGGCCTAAAGACTTTTCTAATACACTTAAATCTTAAAATAACTCATCTAAACTAAAAATAAAAAAATAAAAGATATAACTGATGCCACTGTTTACTGAGGCTCATTTTGTTGCTAAAATGCTTCATTGGCAAGTGAATTGTTCTTTGAAACAAATATTCACCTAGTAATAATGTGAAGATACCTTGCCTATATCCCTGATATCTGTGTTTTTTTTTCTCAATTACAGATTCTTGTGTATCTCTATTCTTGAAAACAATCTTCAGTGATGCCCATACTGAATCCTAAAGAGACCTGTAAGTTGTGAAGGCAGAGGGAAAAGAAGAAACAATGAGGGAGAGATTGAAAAGGGGAGAGAGTGGAATGATTGATTCAAGGTGTTAAATATACTATTACACAATAGTTATTTTCTCCTCTCCAGAGGGCCATTTTGTGTTCTGTAGAATAAAAATTGTTACAACTGTGGGGAGGTAATGAGCTGTAGAAAACAGCAAATTCTTTGGAATCAGATAATGATGATGATAATGATGTTAATGATAACAATAACAGTAATAATAACAGCAGCAGGGGAGGAGGGAAGATGGTGGAGGAGTAGGGGACCCTATTTCAACTGGTCCCCTGAATTTAGCAGGGTATCTACCTAACCATTCTGAACACCCATAAAATAGCCTGAGATATAAGAATATATATGTGGATTTCTATAAGCAGAAAATCTCCGGGGGTCTGGAGGTATGAAGGGTGGAGCCATGAATCTGCGGGCAGATATTGGAAGATAAACAGAAGGGGAAGGGAGCCGCCATAAGCTGGCACTGGGAAGATGATATAACACCAGAGTGCAAAAGCATCCCATGCTGGGGACCGGGCACAGACTCGCAGACCAGTAGCAACAGGGAAAGGACTTTAGTCCAGCCCCCAGACAGGTTCCAAGAGCTGCTAGTGCATGCACATGAACCGGGGGCAACTTGTGGTTTTAGAAGCACAAAGGGCAGAGACATGTGCGGCCCTGGGATCGACCTCTGAGAGGGTTGCTGTGGGGTGCACCAGCAGGGACACTGTGGTTTTTAGCAGCACAGACAGAAATGGAGACTGTGTGTCCTGGAAAGCTCAGTGAAGAACAGACTGCAATTTCTCTATTCTGGGACAGAGGTTTGGGTGCAGTCACTTCTGCTCTGACTCTTGGAGGAAATGCAGAGAGCTGCCAAGTAAAGCTGTCAGAGAACAAAAGCTCAAAAAACGGGTTTTCACTGAGCCCACTCCCCCCACCCCTGACAAAGAAAAAACCAGAGACAATGCCTCTGCCACAGACCTAATGGATATGGATATAAGCAAGATGTCAGAGATAGACTTCAGAGTAACTATTACGATGTTGATATCTAGGCTTGAGAAAAATATTAGCAACAATATATAATCTCTAAGGGCAGAAATAAGATCTAATCAGGCTGAACTTAAAAATGCTATGAATGAAATGCAGTCGAAACTGGATACTCTGACTGCCAGGGTAAATGAGACAGAAGAATGAATTAGTGAGCTAGAAGATAAGATGATAGAAAAGAAGGAAACCAAGGAAGCTTGGAAAAAACAGCTTAAAGCCCAAGAGATGAGACTGAGAGACATTAATGATGCCATGAAATGTTCCAATGTCAGAATTATTGGGATCCCTGAGCGGGTGGAGAGAGAGGTCTAGAAGATATATTTGAGCAAATCATACCTGAGAACTTTCCTAATCATGGGAATGAAACAAACATTCGTGTCCTAGAGGCAGAGAGGATCCTTCCCAAGATCAATGTGAACAGATCAATGCCCTGACATATAATAGTACAACTTGCAAATCTTAGATCCAAGGAAACAATCCTGAAAGCAGCTAAGGGGAAGAGATTTATTACATACAGAGTGAAGAACATCAGAATAATGTCAGACCTGTCCACAGAGACCTAGCAAGCCAGAAAGGGCTGACAAGACATATTCAGTGTACTAAATGAGAAGAACATGCAACCGAGGATACTTTATTCATCAAGGCTGTCATTTAGAAGGGATGGAGAGACAAGGAGCTTCCTAGACCAGCAGAAACTGAAAGAATAGGTGACCACCAAGCTGCCCCTGCAAGAAATATTAAGGGTGTTCTATAAAAGAAGAAAGACCCCAAAAGTAATATACACAGGAAATTTACAGAGACAATCTATAGAAACAAGGACTTCACAGGCAACATAATGGCACTAAAATCATATCTTTCAATAATCACTCTCAACATGAACAGCCTAAATGCTCCCATGAAACAGCACAGGATTGCAGATTGGATAAAAAGACAGGACCCATCCATATACTGTGGACAAGGGACTAATTTTGAACCTAAAGATACCTTCAGATTGAAAGTGAGGGGATGGGGGACCACTTATTATGCCAAAGGACCTGAAAAGAAAGCTGAGGTAGCAACTCTCATATCAGACAAATTAGATTTTAAGCTAAAGACTGTAGTAAGAGATACAGAGGGACATTATATCATTCTTAAAGGGTCTATCCAACAAGAAGATCTAACAATTGTAAATATCTATGCCCCCAACATGGGAGCAGCCAACGACATAAGCGAACTGTTAACCAAAATAAAGAATCATATTATTAATAATACATTAATAGTAAGAGACTTCAACATTCCACTCACAGCAATAGACAGATCATCTAAGCAGAAGATCAACAAAGAAACAAGAGCTTTGAAGGACACACTGGACCAGATGGACCTCATAGATATATACAGAATATTTCACCCTAAAAACAGAATACTTATTCTTCTCAAATGCACACGGAACTTTCTCCAGAATAGACCACATACTGGGTCACAAATCAGGTCTCAATTGATACAAAGAGACTGAGATTATTCCCTGCATATTTTCAAACCACAATGCTTTGAAACTGGAACTCAATCACAAGAAAAAATTTGGGGGGAATGCAAACACTCAGAAGCTAATGACCATCCTGCTAAAGAATGTTTGGGTCAACCAGGAAATTAAGAACTTAAAGAATTAATGGAAACCAATGAGAATGAAAACACATCAGTCCAAAACCTATGGGATACTGTGAAGTGGGTTCTAAGTGGGAAATACTTAGCCATCCAAGCCTCACTGAAAAAGTAGAAAAATCCCAAATGCACAAGTTATCATTACACCTCAAGGAACAGGAGAAAGAAAAACAAATAAAACCTAAAGCAAGTAGGAGTAGAGAAATAATAAAGATTAGAGCAGAGATCAATGAAATAGAAACCAGAAAAACAGTAGAGCAGATCAATGAAACTAGAAGGTGGTTCTTTGAAAGAATTAATAAGATCAATAAACCTCTGGCCAGACTTATCCAAAAGAAAAGAGAAAGGACCCAAATTAATAAAATCATGAATGAAAGGGGAGAAATCACAACTAACACCAAGGAAATAGAAATAATTATTAGAAATTATTATCAGCAACTATATGCCAATAAATTAAGCAACCTGGAAGATATGGACGCCTTCCTGGAAACGTATAAACTGCCAAGACTGAAACAGGAAGAAATGGACAATCTGAATAAAAGGATGACTAGTAACAAAATTGAAGCAGTGATCAAAAACCTCCCAAAAGTCCAGGGCCAGATGGATTCCTAGGGGAATGCTACCAAATATTTAAAGAGGAAATAATACCTATTCTCCTGAAGCTGTTTCAAAAAATAGAAAAAGAAGGAAAACTTCCAAACTCATTCTATGAGGCCAGCATTACCTTGATCCCCAAACCAGGCAAAGACCCCATCAAAAAGGAGAATTACAGACCAATGTCCCTGATGAATATGGATGAAAAAATTCTCAAAAAGATCCTAGACAATAGGATCCAACAGTATACTGAAAGGATCCCATGACCAGGTGGGATTTATTCTTGGGATGCAAGAGTGGTTCAACACTTGCAAATGAATGTGATAGAACACATTAATAAAAGAAGAGACAAGAACCATATGATCTGCTCAATTAATGCAGAAAAAGCTTTTGCCAAAATACACCATCCTTTCCTGATTAGAACTCTTCAGAGTGTAGGGATAGAGGGAACATTCTTCAATTTCATAAAAACCATTTATGAAAAGCCCACAGTGAATATCATTCTCGATAGGGAAAAGCTGAGAGCCTTTCCCTTAAGATCAGGAACACAACAAGGATGCCCACTCTTGTCACTATTGTTCAACATAGTACTAGAAGTCCTAGCAACAACAATCGGACAACAAAAAGAAATAAAACCTATTCAAATTGGCAAAGAAGTCAAACTCTCTCTCTTTACAGATGACATGATATGTTATGTGCAAAACCCAAAAGACTCCACCCCCAAATTACTAGAACTCATACAGCAATTCAGTAATGTGGCAGGACACAATACCAATGCACAAAAATCACTTGCTTTCCTATACACTAACAATGTAACTGTAGAAAGAGAAATTAGAGAAATGATTCCATTTACAATAGCACCAAAAACCATTAGATACGTAGGAATAAACCTAACCAAAGAGGTAAAGATCTGTACTCTAGAAACTACCGAACACTTATGAAAAAAATTGAAGAAGACCCAAAAAGATGGAAAAACATTTTATGTTCATGGATTGGAAGAATGAACTTTGTTAAAATGTCTATGCTGCCCAGAGCAATCTATACTTTCAAAGTCATCCCGATCAAAATACCAATGGCATTTTTCAAAGGGCTGGAACAAACAATCCTAAAATTTGTATGGAACCAGAAAAGACCCTGAATCACCAGGGGAATGTTGAAAAAGGAAACCAAAGCTGGGGGCATCGCGTTGCCTGATGTCAAGCTATATTACAAAGCAGTGATCACCAAGACAGCATGGTATTGGCAGAAAAACAGACACATAGATCAGTGGAACAGAATAGAGAGCCCAGAAATGGACCCTCTACTCTATGGTCAACTAATCTTTGATAAATCAGGAAAAATTATCCAATGGCAAAAAGACAGTCTCTTCAATAAATGATGTTGGGAAAATTAGACAGCTATATACAGAAGAATGAAACTCGACTCTTCTCTTACACCATGCACAAAGATAAACTCTAGATGGATGAAAGACCTCAATGTGAGATAGAAATCCATCAAAATCCTAGAGGAGAACATAGGCAGTAACCTCTTTGACATTCACCACAGCAATTTCTTTCATGATATGTCTCCAAAGGCAAAGGAAACAAAAGCAAAAATGAACTTTTGGGACTTCATCAAGATAAAAAGCTTCAGCACAGCAATGGAAACAGTCAACAAAACAAAGAGGAGATTTTTGCAAATGATACTACAGACAAAGGGCTGGTATCCAAGGTCTATAAAGAACTTCTCAAACTCAACACCCAAAAAACAAATCATCCAGTCAATAAATGGGCAGAAGACATGAACAGGCACTTCTCCAAAGAAGACATACAAATGGCTAACAGACACATGAAAAAATGTTCAACATCATTAGCCATCAGGGAAATTCAAATCAAAACTACATTGAGATACCACTTTATACCAGTTAGAATGGCAAAAATCACATGGCAGGAAACAACAAATGTTGGAGAGGATGTGGAGAAAGGGGAACCCTCTTACATTGTTGGTGGGAATGCAAGTTGGTGCAGCCACTATGGAAACAATATGGAGGTGCATCAAGAAGTTAAAAATAGAGCTACCCTATGACCAAGCAATTGCACTACTGGGTATTTACCCCAAAGATACAGATGTAGTGAAATGAAGGGGCACATGCATCCCAATGTTCATAGCAGCAATGTCCACAATAGCCAAACTGTGGAAGGAGTAAAGATGCCCTTCAACAGACGAATGGCTAGAGATGTGGTTCATATATACAATGGAATATTACTCTGCCATCAGAAAGGATGAATACCCACCCTTTGCATCAACATGGATGGAACTGGAGGGGATTATGCTAAGTGAAATAAGCCAAGCAGAGAAAGACAATTATATGGTTTCACTCATATGTGGAATATAATGAATAGCATGGAGGACATTAGGGGAAGGAAGGGAAAACTGAAGGGAGGAGGAAAGCAGGGGGGAGATGAACCATGAGAGACTAGAGACTCCAGTATACAATCTGAGGGTTTCAGAGGAGAGGGGTGTAGGGGGATAGGTTAGCCCAGTGATGGGTATTAAGGAGGGCACATGTTGTAATGAGCACTGGGTGTTATATGCAAATAATGAATCATGGAACATTACATCAAAAACTAATGATGTACTGTATGGTGACTAATATAACATAATAAAAAAGAATACTAAAATAATAATAATAATAACACAGCTCTCATTTACTCAGTGCCTGTATGTGTCAGCTGCTGTCCTGAACATTTTACATCTATTATCTCAATTAATCCTTCACCAACCCTGTAAAGCATGTACAACTATTATCTCCATTTTATAGATGTGGAAAGTGAGGTATAGAGTGGTTAAGTAGTTTCCCAATGTCACATAGTAAGTAGCTGAATTAGGCTTTCAGTTCAGGTGATCTTACTCCAGAAAGTGTGATCTCAACTAAATCTGGGTCCAGTTCTGATCTCTTTGATGTAGAAGCTGACTTTGAGAACATTATTTACTTTTCTGAACCTCGTTGTCCTCATATGTGAAAACAGAGAGCTATGGTGTAGATTTTATGAAGTGATATGCAGAAAGGCACTTAGCCTGGCCCATAGTAAAGGGTCAATAAATATTGGCTCTTCCACCTCCTTCCTAGTTGCTGCTCTGGATCAGGTTTTCTCAAATTGTGATCAAGAGAACACCTTTATCAGAATCACCTGGGTTGCATACTAAAAATGTAATGATAGCATTTCATTTGCTCAAGGGTATTCAGTTCATAGATGGAAGGTTTGATATAACTGAATAAGCAAAGTAAAATTTTAATGTCATTTTCTAGCAGTAACAATAAAAAGAAATTACTAAGTACCCTTTGAATTCTGAACAGGTGCAGCTTTCTGGCTACCTGAATCAACTACATCACAAACATGTCAACCATATATATAAATCTAAGTCTTCCTTATCACTCAATCACATTGCAGATATGATAGCAAAACTATTAATAATATGGGAGCCATCTCTGTTTTATCCCCAGTGCAGCACCACACATACTAGTGAATGCATGCACATAAGCACATGCATGAGAGTTGGAATGCACATGTACACACATGCACACACATGCCTACAGATGTGCAGAGAAAAGATGAAGCAAAGTACAAACATTTCCTCAAAGTACACATAGACCCTTCTGAAATGCATGAGAGATCAGAGGAGAATTACCTTGTATAGAACTAATTAAATTTATGTGGAAGAGAGTGTATGAAAGAAGACAAATTCTTTTCCTCTAGTTAACCTGTGTAAATCCATTTCCTCTCAGATTTATAAAGGCTGTATGTTCAATATTTAAGGGGGTGGGCAGAGCTAAGATGGTGGCATAGTAGGAGGACCCTAGGCTTTCCTTGTCCATCAAACACAGCTAGGTAACTATCAAATCATTCTGAAGATCCAATAAATCAACCCGAGGACTGACATAACAAACTGCACAACTAGAGGGAGAAAGGAAGCCACCTTGAGGAAGGTAGGAAGTGCAGGGATGTAGTTTGGTGAAGAAATGGATCATGGGTGCTGTGGAGGGGCGGGAACCCTGGTTGCAGAGAAAAGTGAGAGAGTGGAGCCATTGACTGGGAAAATGAGAGGGGCTGAATTTTTATGAGGTCTTATAAACAAGGGGCTTAAAGACTGGAGTTTTAAAGGTCTGGAGGCTTGGGTGGGATAGAGCTCTGAGGGTAAGGCAGTACTCCTGGAGAGAAATCAGGCAAAAAACCATGGGGCAGACAGTGCAATCTGAGGTGAGCAGGGAGAGACTATTCCCTCTTCCTGGAGTACATCTGTGAGAGGTGACATTCCAAAGATGCCTCTCCCAGGACAAAAGAGCTGGTGGGCACCATTTCCATTTGACTGCCCCTCAGCATAGGTGCAGCAATACCTGCTGAGGGCAGTTAACTCAGACACTGGTTGTTTAGCCTGCTTGCTCCAAATCGCAAACCCCTGCATTCTGGTGCAACTGTCTTTCTCTATCAAATCTGTATCAGCCCTCAGCACAGAAAGACCCTCCCCCAGAAGACCAGCACAAGTCCTCAACCCAGGAGGTCCCTAAAGTTTGGAGTTTTAAGAGTCAGCAGACCTGGCTGGTATAGAGCCCAAAGTGCACTGGGCCACCTCAGCAGTCAAGTAACCTAGAGACACACAACATGAAAACAGCCATCTGAAAAATGCCTGGGAGGTAGAACTGGAAATTGTTCGTTCCTCTGGGAGTGCTTTTCCGAGAGCAGAAAGTGCAGAGGCCCCTCTCTGGAGACAAAGGAACTGGCTGGCACTATCTCTGTCCCCCACCTCTCAGCATAAACCAACTTCAATGAACAGCACAGCACCAACACTGGTTGCCTAACCTGCTTACACCAAGTCCCACCCCTTGTGTTCTGCTAGCACTGTTTTTCTCAGGCAAGTGTGCCTAAGGACCAGCACAGCAGACCCCTTCCCAAAAAGGCCAGCAGAAACGTCTGCATGCATTATGTCTACAAACCATAGAATTCTGCAAGACTTCAGATCTACTAGACATAACATCAGATCTCATTTAACAAGTAGACCAGAGCACATCTAGTTAAAACTCATACTCTGGCCAAGGTTCAAACACTGTCTAATGCAGTCAAAGCAAGCTTCTGCAGATGATAGATCTGAGGGATAAAACAACGAAAACACAGGAGCAGAGTGCACACAACACATACCAGAGACACTCCCTGGAGTGCCAGGCCTCGGAAACTATACAACCTCTTCTTCATAAAACCATTAATCTTAGGAGCAGAAAACATAATAGTCTTTTCAAACACAGAGAAGACAGAGACCTAGACAAAATATCAAGATGGAGGAATTCATCCCAAAAGAAAGAACAGGAAAAGGTCATAACCAGATTTCTAATCAAAACAGATATAAGTAATATGCTTGATGGAGAATTTAAAGCAACAATCATAAGGATACTTGCTGGGATTGAGAAATCATGGAAGACATCAGAGAGACACTGCATAGATAAAGAGCTAAAAAAGCAATCAATCAGAAATGAAAAATACAATAAGATTTGGAACAATCTGGAAGGAATGACCACAAGGATGGAAGAAGCAGAAGAATGAATAAGTGATCCCAATGATTGATTAAATAATAACGAAAACAACAAAGCTGAATCAAATAGAGAAAGAAGAATGATGGATCAAGAGAATAGACTTAGGGAACTCAGTGACTCCATCAAACATAATAATATTCCTATCATTAGATCCTAGAAGAAGAAGAGAGAGAAAAGGGAGCAGGAGGATTATTTGAGGAAATAATAGCTGAAAACTTAATCTGGAGAAAGAAACAGATGTCCAGATCCAGGAGGCACAGAGAACTAGCATCAAAATCAATAAAAGCAGGCCAACACCAAGACATATTGTAGTGAAATTTGCAAATTATAGTGATAAAGAAAGAATCCTAAAATCAGCAAGACAAAAGAAGTCTTAACTCACAAGGGAAGACCATCAGGTTAGCAGCAGATCTCTCCCCAGAAACTTGGCAGGTGAGAGAGAGAGTGGCATAATATATACAATATGCTGAATGGGAAAAATCTGCAGCCAATAATACTCTATCTGGCAAGGTAATCATTCACAATAGAAGGAGAGATAGAGAGTTTTCCAGACCAAAAAAAAATCTAAAGGAGTTCATGACTACTAAGTCAGTCCTCCAAGAAATATTAAAGGGGACTCTTTGAGTGCAAAGGAAGACCAGAAGTGACAAAGACAAGAAAGGAACAGAGAAAAATCTCCAGAAAAAATGACAAAAGAAGTAATAAAATGGTATTAAATACATATCTATCAGTAATTACTATGAATGCAAATTACCTAAATGCTCTAATCAAAAGACATAGGGTGTAAGAATGGATAAAAAACAAGATCCATCTATATGCTACCTACAAGGGACTCATTTTAGATCCAAAGACACCTGCAGATTGAAAGTGAGGGGATGGAGGAATATTTATCATGCAAATGGACATCAAAAGAAAGCCAAAGTTGCTATACTTATATCAGACAAACTAGACGTTAAAACAATGACTGTAATAAGACATGAAGAAAGGCACTATATCATAATAAAGGGGACTATCCAGAAAGAAGTACTAACAAATATAAATATTTATGCCCCCAACTTGGGAGCACCCAAATACATGAAAAAATAACAAACATAAAGCAACTCATTGATAATAATACAAAAATAGTAGGAGACTTTAACACCCCACTTACATCAATGGACAGATAATCTAAACAGAAAATCAAGGAAACAATGGCTTTGAATGAAACACTGGATCAGATGGATTTAACAGATATATTCTGAACATTCCTTCCTAAAGCAACAGAATACATAATCTTTTCAAGTGCAAATGGCACATTCTCCAGAATAGATTCCATACAAGGTCACAAATCAGACCTCAATCAGTACAAAAAGATCGGGATCATATCTTGCATATTTTCTGACCACAACAATATGAAACCTGAAGTCAACCATGAGAAAAACTTTGGAAAGACCACAGACACATGAAGCCTGAACAACATGCTACTAAACAATGAATGGGTAAACCAGGAAATTAAAGAAGAAATAACAAAATACAGGGAAACAAATGAAAATGAAAACACAACAATCCAGAACCTTCAGGACACAGCAAAATCAGTCATAAAAAGGAAGTATGCAGCAATACAGGTTTAGTTCAAGAAGCAAGAAGAACCTCAAATAAACAACTTAACCTTACCTAAAGAAGCTAGAAAAAGAAAAACAAATAAAGCCTAAAGCTGGCAGAGGGGAAATGATAAAGATTAGAGCAAACATAAATGATATAGCAAATAAAAAAAAAAAAACACAGTAGAAGAGATCAATGAAACCAGGAGCTGGTTCTTTGAAAAATTAATAAAATTGATAACCCCCTAGCTAGACTTATCAAAAAGAAAAGAGAAAGGACACAGATAAAGAAAATCACAAAAAGGAGAGGTGAAAAAACAACCAACACCACAGAAATACAATCATAGGAGAATATTATGGGAATTATATGCTAACAAACTGGACAACTGGAAGAAATGGATAAATTCCTAGAAACATATAAACTACCAAAAGTGAAACAAGAAGAAATAGAAAACTTGAACAAACAAATAACCAGCAAAGAAATTGAATCAGTAATTTAAAAATCTCCCAACAAATAAAAGTCCAGGGCCAGATGGCTTCACAGGGGAATTCTATCATACATTTAAAGAAGTTAATACCTATTCCTCTAACACTATACCAAAATAGAAATGCAAGGAAAACTTCAAAATTCATTCTATGAGACCAGCATTACCCTAATTCCAAAAAAAAGAGAACTACAGGCCAATATCCCTGATGAACATGGATGCAAAAATTCTCAACAAAATACTAGCAAGCTAAATCCAACAGTGCATTAAAAGAATCATCCACCATGATCAAGTGGGATTTATTCCTGGGCTGCAAGTATGGTTCAATATTTGCAAATCAATGAACATGATACATCACATTAATAAAAGAAACAATAAGAATCATATTATCTTTTCAACAGATGCAGAAAAAGCATTTGACAAAGTACAACATCCATTCATGATAAAAACCCTCAACAAAGTATAGATAGAGGGAACATACTTCAACATAATTAAGGCAATGTAGGAAAAACCCACAGCTAATATCCTCAATGGGGAAAACCTGAGAGCTTTTTCTCTAAGGTCAGGAATAAAACAGGGATCCACTCTCACCACTGCTATTTTTTTTTAAAGATTTGTTTATTTATTTGGGGCAGAGGGAGAGGGAGAGAAAGTCTTAAGCAGACTCCTTCCTAAGTGCAGAGCCTGACGTGGGGCTTGATCTCACAACCCTGAGATCACAACCTGAGCTGAAATCAAGAGTCAGATGCTTAATGGACTGCACCACCCAGGTGTCCCCCTTACCACTGTTATTCAACATAGCACTGGAAGTCCTAGCCTCAGCAATCAGACAGTAAAAAGAAATAAACGGCATCCCAATTAGCAAGTAAGAAGTCAAACTTTCACTACTTGCAGATGGCATGATACTCTACACAGAAAACCTGAAAGAATTGGTAGAAATAATACACAAATTCAGTGCAGTTGCAGGATACAAAACCAACATACAGAAATCTGTTCAATTATCTATACACTGATAATGAAGAGCAGAAAGAGAAATCAAGTAATCAATCCCATTTACAATTGCATCAAAAACCATGGGATAACTAGAAATAAACCTAACCAAAGAAGTAAAAGATCTATACTCTGAAAATTGTAAAATACTTATGAAAGAAATGGATGATGACACAAAGAAATGGAAAGACATTCCATGGTCATGGATTGGAAGAAGCAATATTGTTAAAACATCTATATTATCCAACACAATCTACCCATTTAAAGCAATCCTTATCATAATAACACCAGAATTGTTCACAGAGCTAGAGCAAGCAATCCTAAAATTTGTATGGAACCACAAGAGCCCAAATAGCCAAAGCAATCTTGAAAAAGAAAAAGCTGGAGGCCTCACAATTCCAGACTTCAAGATATATTACAAAGCTGTAGTCATTAAGAGGGATGGTACTAGCACAAAAACAGACACATAGGTCAGTGGAACAGAATGGAAAACCCAGAAATGAACCCACAACTGTATGCTTAACTAATTTTTGACAAAGCAGAAAGGGATATCCAATGGGAAAAAGACAGTCTCCTCAACAAATGGTGCTGGGAAAACTGGAAAACAACATGCAAAATGATGAAACTGGACCACTTTCTTACACCATATACAAAAAATAAATTCAAAACGGATGAAAGACCTATATGTGAGACAGGAAACCATCAAAATCTTAGAAGAGAACACAGGCAGTAACCTCTTTGATATTGGCCATAGCAACTTCTTACAAGATATGTCTCCTGTGGAAAGGGAAATAAAAGCAAAAATAAACTATTGGGACCTCATCAAGATAAAAAGCTTCTGCACAGTGAAGGAAACAGTCAACAAAACTAAAAGGCTACCAATGGAATGGGAGAAGATAATTACAAATGACATGTTGGATAAAGGGTTAGTTGTTGGGGTTAATGTAGAGCATGAAATCAGCCATAATACCTGGCTTGCTAAAATGTAACACAGAGGCCCCTGGGGGCAAGGGAGGGTCTAGGAGAAGGGCATAGACCTTCAGAATGCCTAGGCCTGCCTGACCACTCTGCCCACTCTGCCGTTGGAATGCCCGAGGGAGTTACCTTCCCCTAAGCTCTCTTAGCCCAAACATCCGCCCTGTGATCTAAGAGATGTGTGCATTGTCCCTTAGGCTATGTTTAGGAGAACATTCGGATTAGCATATCTTATCTTTCCCATAAATCCTCCCAGTTTCAGTAAGACCCCTTGTCACACATTATGTGCTTGAGAAACAGTGATAAGGATTTGTGATTATCCTGAAGGACCAATAAAAGTGGGAGCAAAGAAGAGCAAAGGGTCTTCATCTCTGAGTGTTGACCCCCTTGCCTTCTCCTCTCTGTCACAACAAAGTTTGGAGTAATCTTTCATCTGTCGGTACAGGGATTGCTGGCCATTCCCGGCAGTTAGTATCAAAAATCTATAAAGAACTTACCAAACTGAACACCCAAAAAACATATAATGCAGTTAAGAAATGGGCAGAAGACATGAGCAGACATTTTTCCAAAGAACACATAAAGATGGATAACAGACACTGAAAAGATGCTCAATATCACTCATTATCAGGAAAATACAAATCAAAACTACAATAAGATATCACCTCACACCTGTCAAAATGGCTGAAATTAACAACACAGGAAACAACAGATGTTGCAAGGATGCAGAGAAGGGGTAATCCTCTTACACTGTTGGTTGGAATGCAAACTGGTGCAGCCACTCTGGAAAACATTATGGAGATTCCTCAACAAGTTAAAAATAGAACTATCCTATGACTCAGTGATTGCACTACTAGGTATTTACTCAAAGGATATAAAAATGCTTATTCGAAGGGACACATGCACCTCAATGTTTATAGCGGAATTATCAACAATAGCCAAATTATGGAAAGAGCCCAAATATCTGTTGACTGATGAATGGACAAAGGGATATTACTCAATCATAAAGTAGAATGAAATTTTGCAATTTGCAATGATGTGGATGGAGCTAGAGAGTACTATGCTAAGCAAAATAAGTCAATCAGAGTAAAATAAGTACCATATGATCTCACTCATATTTGGAATTTAAGAAAGAAAACACATAAACATAGGGAAAAAGAGAAAGAAGCAAAACAGACACTTAGGGTGCCTGGGTGGCTCAGTTGGTTGGGTGACTGCCTTGCTCAGGTCATGATCCTGGAGTTCCAGGATCGAGTCCTGCATCAGGCTCCCTGCTCAGTGGGGAGTCTGCTTCTCCCTCTGACCCTCCCCCCTCTCATGCTCTCTCTCTCTCATTCTCTCTCTCAAATAAATAAATAAATAAATCTTAAAAAAAAAACACAAAAAAACAGACACTTAACTATAGAGAACAAACTAAAGATTACTGGATGGGAGGTGGGTGGGGGCGATGGGTTAAGTAGGTGAAGGGTATTAAGGAGAGCACTAGTGATAAGTGCTGGGTGTTTATGTAAGTGATGAAACACTAAATTCTACATTTGAAAATAATGTTACACTCTATGTTTACTGGAATTTAAACAAAACCTTAAAAAACAAATAAAGATATATGAGCAAGCAAAAAATAAAACAAAACAAATTTAAGGGTGTAGGCGGGGAATTATTTGGGACATGTTCTCTCCAGTATTTGATACTTAACAGCAGTCAGCATATTGATTCTTTCATACAAATATTTATTGATTGCTTACCATATAACCGTTATTATATTAGATGCTGGATATACAATGATGAGCTAAATAGATTCATGGAATTTATTATACAGTAGAGAACACAGACAATAAGTAAACAGACAAAAAATATTATCCATAATCACCTTATGCAATTCCCAAACTTTGCTGAGTGTCAGAATTACCTGGGACCTTGGTGCAGATACAATTGAGGTCCTACCCTACTTAATTCAAGGAGCCTAGGACTCTGTGTTCATTAGTTTTCCAGGTGATTCTAACACATACCAAAGTTTGAAAATCACTCATCTAGTGGTTTGAATAAACATTTAGGGAATAGTCAAGTTGTAAGGGAAGTTTGAATGTCCTATAGTCCTGTGCTTCTCAAATTTCATGTGCATTCAAGTCACCTAGGAATCTCACTAAAATACACATTCTGATTCAGTAAGTTTTAAGGTAGGTGGCTGAGATTCTGCATTTCAGACAAGCCTTTAAGTGAGAATCTGGCCTTATATAGCAAGCTGTAGTCCAGTGTGCATTCCCAAACTTGGATTCTATTTCTATATCAGATTTTTATCATTCTCATTCATCTCAGACTCTTTTTATCAAACTGTGGGAACAAGAATAAGAATTGCCTGAAGGTGCTAATTAAATTTGCAAATACCCCAAATGATTTTGATATACACTGAAGTTTGAAAATTGCTTCTTTCAGGAAAAACAGTGACTAGGAATCATTCACATATGAAGCAAGCTTCAATTCCTCCATTTACTCTAGACCAAGGGTTTGCCAACCTGGCACCACATTAGAAACACCTGTGGAAAGGTAAAAAACAAAAACAAAAACAAAAACAAAAAACAATGTTCTGGTCCAATCCCACACCAATTAAATCTGAATCTGTGGGGGTGGGCCCCAGGAATCTGTATTTTTAAAAAGCTCCCTTGATGATTCCAATGTACATACAGGGCTGAGAACCACTGCTACAGACAAATTGCCTTTTTATTTAAACTTAGGAATACAGTTGATCTAAGTACAAATTGTGGAATTAAGAGAGTTTGTCATCTCTCCTTTCTGGGACCTTGTCATAAGCATTCTTTCTGCCAAATTACCTTGGTGTTCCTATCATGGTGACCTCATGTGTCCCATGTCCTGCCTTTCTTCCTTCTCTTTGGAATCAAGCCTGTGCACCATCCCCTCTGAGACTTTTTTCTCTTTCCTGCTAGAGAGTAGAAACAGATTAATCAGAAAAAGCAATCCCAGGGAATATTTAAATTAATAAGCTTTCATACTTTGATACCATACTCTCTTAACCCCGTTTGAGTAGACTCTCAGGCTCTCCTGAAATTGGTAGTTTCAAGCATGACTGTTTGGAATAATATATCTGAGCCTCAAAAAGGCAGTCTCCTACTCCAATAATCTTTAGCCTTGGCCTTGCTTAAGGAAGGACTCCTTGTTTTGTGGTTGATTTCATTATAAAAGGCATATTTTTTTCTTCATAAATACTGTCCAGGATATTATATGATCATCTGTAGGGGTATTTTTTATAGAGGGAAATGCTAACTGTGGCAAGGAAATCATTTTGACAGCAGTTTCTTTTGTTATGAAAAAGGAATTTAGCAATTTTTTAAGTATATTCTTTTCTAAGAATGAGGAAGTGGGAAAGTCTTTGATGAGGGCCTTGTAACCAGGGAAACAGAGAGGAAAACAAAGGATGCACAAATATGAGAAATTGACTACTTCCACAAGGAAATTGTTACATCAACATCAATTAATATTTATTGAGCACCTACTGGGTATATAACATTCTGCTAGCAATTTGAAAAATGACATGGAATAGATACCTATAAAACATAATTACCAGGGACTATTTTTGGCTATTTGTTTAAATTCATTATAGCAAGGACAAGCAACCAAGGCTACTTGTAATTTGGTCTCATTTATAAAACTGATTCCTAGGGAAACTTGCTCAGAAGGATTTAGATAATCCATATTGAAATATTATTTTCTATTATTCTGATAATTATAACACATACACACAGGTAGAGCCAAAGGCTATAATTTCAAGTATATGATTCTCAAATTTCAGTCACCACTTCATTCTCAGAGGAAGTACAGGATCCAGCACACTGCTTGAGATTTCCTTCACTTAACATTCATAAGTGCTGTGGGTTTGGACCTATCAGTTTGTATGCAGCTATGTGTGTACATCACTGAGATGTAAGGAAAAAGAAATAAGATTCATTCCACAACTCACACACAGGAAGCACTCACTTCCTTATGCTGGTGGATGCCAAATTATACATTTATACCACTTCTGTTTTGAAAATGGGAATAAGGCTTGGACTATTTACATAATCATCTGAAAATATTAGCTAATATATTTCTATTTGAGGTGAAGAGTTTGTGCTATAGCCATGTGAAAAGTGCCAGGACCCCTTGATTGGAAGATTCATGCCTTAGAAAGACTAAGATGATCTGAAAGTTTCATGAACATCCACTTCTCCTAAAATATAGAAACTGACCATGTTACTTAAAATTCAGAGAAAATTGATATTTGATATAGATTTTCATGCTAGTCAATTCAATTGACCATTTTTTAGCATTTTGGTTGGACTTGGTTCTATTATTATTTGGAGTAGAAATC
Organism: Callorhinus ursinus; assembly: GCF_003265705.2. NCBI lineage: Eukaryota > Metazoa > Chordata > Mammalia > Carnivora > Otariidae > Callorhinus > Callorhinus ursinus. The sequence continues at coordinate 3,915,354 of NW_027397129.1, forward strand.
AGTTTTGCAAATATTTTATTTCATGTATTTATAAACATATATTTTCCACTTCTAGAAAATATCCAAAGTAATTTCTTTATTAGGTAAGAAAAAATAGATTGAGGAAAACTTAATGCATGCTCTTATCATTCTAGGATGTCTGTAGCCTGCTCCATACCATGCCTTGAAAATGACACATTTGAAGAGTCTAGAGAGGCACAGTACCTATATTATGAGTTATCTTTCCAATTTTATTTTGTAATTATGATTTGCCCTGGGCCTGTGAGGATATACTTATCTGTTTGGCTTGATTATATTCTCTCTGATGGTAGTCCAAGGTGAGAAACTTTCTTTAGGTAAGGAAATAACTTGGATGGATTTGCTAGGATGTTGGTGAACAATGTCTAGTGTTAATTTTCAAAACTTACTATATTTAAAGCACATAGTGTGGTCACAGTTCAGGTTGGAAATAGTGTGCTAAATTCTACCAGCTGCTAGGCAGTTAGTATTGTCAAAAAGGAGGAGAAAGAAGGATGTTTGAATAAACAGGGAAAGAAAGAAGGAAGAAAAGAAATGGGAAAACAGGAAAACACATCCATGTGTATTATGAGATATACATCCTGGGCATGAGAACCTGCCTATCAAGTTCATCAGCTCCTACTGTTTTCAAAAATAATCAGAAAGCATTACATGTACTCAAATTTTGGGAAAATAGTCATTTCTAGTTCACATGTCTTATCTATGATCTTAAAAGAAACAATTAGTGACATAGACTCCAGAACAATGTAAGGAAACAACTCTCCATAGTTATCAGGCATCTCTAGTTATGAGGCATTTCTACACACTGAGCAAGATGGCTCTGTCTTTGCTCTGAACTATCTTTTTAAGGATATGTGTATGATGAACAGCCTTGCTAGATAAAGATAGTGTCTCCAGCTGGAATAAAGGGCAGATTTACTTCTGTAAATATACTAAAAATAATGTCTCTCTCCAGGGAAAAGATCAGGCATTCTGATGGCCTATTATTAACTATTTAGGTTAAGCTTGAAGTTCCTCCCCTATAATGCAACCCACTGCCTATACAGATGTTACCCGGCCCTGTTCAGATTGCCCTTGTTTAGGGAACTTAAACAATTGCTAATACTTTGGGTACTGCTATCACTTTGAATAATAAACTGCCCTTTGCCTCTAATCCAGGAGTCTCATGTTTTCTGCTAGGCTAACTTGTTAGCTTGCAAGTAGGGTAAAATCTCAGACCCTTGATGGTCCTTGACAAACAGTAGAATGTCAGATATAAAAGAAATACTAGAGATAAGCAGTCCAACCCTCTCTATTTTATAAATGAGGAAATTTAGACCCAGAATTTATCTACCAAGGTGAAAAAGATGCTTAACAAAAGAACCAGGACTAAAGGTAATTAAAGCATATCCAAAAGATAACCAATTTTACTCTGAATTTGTTGATAATCCCCATTTTAGATTTAACAATGTCCCTTCCAGCTCTCCTTCGATTTCTCCTATTTCTGTGTTTCCTCCCCATGAATACTTTTGTTTCTGACTATCACAGTCTTCAGGCCCAGCACTCTTGCCTTAGGTTGTGATAATTCTGACATGTAACACCCTAGCATTCTGCTGTGGAAAACACTAGAACCTATGCTGCCCAGGGCTTTTACCAAGATTGTACTCTTGTTAGCTTTTCATCTCTGTCCTGCTTCTCTTACTCTCTTGCCAATTTCTCCTGGGAACAGTTTCTTAATACATCGCTTAACAAATATACAAATCTTTGCCTCTAGGTTGGCTTCTGAGGAACCTGACCTTAGATGGTAATCTAGTTATTCAAGGGAATTAGGCAAGACTCTAAGCTTTGAGAGAACAATATTTGTATGTGTCTTTTCTCCTTCTCAGCATGGAAAATCTGATGAGCAGACTTGGACCTTCCATGATAACAACCAATTTCTATGTCTGCACCAAGGTGACTCTATATTCAGTATATTTCAGAAAAAGTACTGGGCTCGATGACTACTACTACCATCAGAGTAAGAGTTAGAAGAGGTATGATTGACTGACTAAAGATGGGGAGACAGCAGGAGCTCAGTTCATAGATATAGCTGTCATTTAAAAATTATGATGTGCCTACTCTCTGTAAAGCACTGTAGGATATGTAGAAATAAATGACATAGTCCCTTCCTTTAGGCAAAAAAGCTTAAAAAAATAAGACAGGAAAAGGAATTTGAAATGTGAAGAGGGTTATTTCCAGAGCCTAAGAAGTAGAAAAATTGAGGCAATATAGTACATTTTAAAAATAGAACTAGTTTATTCATTCATCCAAAAAATCACTAATTAAACACCCACTATGTCCCAGGTGCCAGGTATTGAGTGTGCTGGTGACTATTAGGCAACCAGCTGAAAACAAGCCAGTTTTGTTGTGTTTGCCAGTTTCTGTGGTGGAAGTATTCCCATCATGGCTGATTTCAAACTACCAAAAGGACATAAATCAGCTCACAAAATTCCTATAAGTTTAACAATGGGCTCCTGTGAGTCAGTACAAGCCAGCTTTGGCATAAGCTGGCTCCAGCACACCATTGTCTGAAGATCCATCAGTAAACACCACAAAAATGGTCTCTGTCTTTACAAAGATCACTAACGAACAGGTATACAAGCAAATAGAACATTACTGGAAAGGTAGATAGATAAAGATGCCCCCAAAAGCACGCCCTAACCCAGTCTTCCTTTGGGCAGGAACAGCTTCCCAAAGAAATGACATCTATTTGGAAACCAGAAGCATAAGGAGTTGACTGAGTGAAGGAAGGCTGGGAGGTGAGAGAAGATGGTTTATTTTAGGGAGCTGAAAATCAGATTAGGAGCAAGAGGGAAAGTAGCAAAAGGTGAGGCTGAGATATAGGGTGAGATAGACCATGACCAGCCTCCTAGCATGGGGTAAGCAGTTTGAACATTAGCTCCAGGCATAGATTCCTCCAGTAAGTCTGCAAAACACCAATAGGTATATGAGGGAAAAGAGGAAGAAGGAGAAGAAGAAGAAGAAAGAAAAAGAAAAACCTATGCTCCAAAAATGTTTTGGAAACACTAGTTGATCAATTTTTTTTTTTTTTTTTTTATTCCAGGTAGTTACCATACAGTGTAGTTCTGTTTCAGGAGTAAAATTTAGTGATTCATCACTTAACATAACACCCAATGCTCATCACAAGTGCCCTCCTTAATGCCCATCACCCATTTAGCTCATCCTCCCACCCATCTCCCCTCCAGCAACTCTCAGGTTGTTCTCTATAGGTAACAGTCACTTACAGTTTGCCTCCCTCCCTGTTTTTAGCTTACTTTTTTTTCCCATTCCCTTATGTTCATCTGTTTGGTTTCTTAAATTTCACATATAAATGAAATCATATGATATTTGTCTTTCTCAGACTGACTTATTTCACTTAATATAATACACTCTAGGTCCAACTGCATTGTTGAAATGGCAAGATTTCATTCTTTTTGATGGCTGAGTAATATTCCATTGTGTATATATACCACCTCTTCTTTATCCATTCATCAGTCAATGGACATTTGGGCTGTTTCCATAATTTGGTTACTGTGGATAGTGCTACTATAAACATTGGTGTGCATGTGTCCCTTCAAATCAGCATTTTTGTATCCTTTGGATAAATATCCAGTAATGCAATCACTAGGTATTAGGGTAGTTCTAATTTTAACTTTTTGCAGAACCTCCATACTGTTTTCCAGAGTGGCTGTACCAGCTTGCATTCCCACCAACAGTAAAAAAGTGTTCCGCTTTCTCCACATCCTCATCAACATCTGTTGTTTCCTAAGTTGTTAATTTTAGCCATTCTGACAGGTGTAAGGTGGTGTCTCATTGTGGTTTTGATTAGTATTTCCCTGATGATGAGTGATGTTGAACATTTTTTCATGTGTTTGTTAGCCATTTGTACGTTTTCTTTGGAGAAATGTCTGTTCATGTTTTCTGCCCATTTCTTAACTGGATTATTTATTTTTTGGGTGTTGATTTTGATGAGTTCTTTATAGATCCTGGATACTAGTCCTTTATCCAACATGTCATTTGCAAATATCTTCTCCCATTCCACTGGCTGCCTTTTAGTTTTGTTGATTGTTTCCTTCTCTGTGCAGAAGCTTTTTATCTTAATGAGGTCCCAATAGTTCAGTTTTGCTTTTTTATCCCTCACCTCCAGAGACGTGTCTAGTAAGAAGCCAAGGTCAAAGAGTTTGCTGCCTGTGTTCTCTTCTAGAATTTTGGTAGTTTCCTGTCTCACATTTAGGTCTTTCATCCATTTTTAATTTATTTTTGTGTATGGAATAAGAAAGTGGTCCAGTTTCATTCTTTTGAATATAGCTGTCTAGTTTTCCCAACACCATTTTTTGGGAAAAGACTGTATTTTTTTTCCATTGGATATTCTTTCCTGCTTTGTCAAAGATTAGTTGAGCATACAGTTGTGGGTCCATTTCTGTATTCTCTGTTCCACTGATCCATGTGTCTGTTTTTGTGCCAGTACCATACTGTCTTGATTGATGATTACAGCTTTGTAATATAACTTGAAGTCTGGGATTGTGATGCCTCCTGCTTTGCTTTTCCTTTTCAAGATTGCTTTGGCTATTTGGGGTCTTTTGTGGTTCCATACAAATTTTAGGATTGTTTGTTCTAGTTCTATGAAAAATGCTGGTGTTATTTTGATGGCAATTGCAATGAATGTGTAGATTGCTTTGGGTAATATAGACATATTAACATTATTTGTTCTTCCAACCCATGAGCATGGAATATTTTTTTCATTTCTTTGAGTATCCTTCAATTTCTTTCATAAGTGTTCTATAGTTTTCAGCATACAGATCTTTTACCTCTTTGATTAGTTTTATTCTTAGATATCTTATGATTTTGGTGCAGTTATAAATGGGATTGATTCCTTGATTTTTCTTTCTGCTACTTTATTATCAATGTATAGATAATGCAACAGATTTCTGTGTGTTGATTTTATATCCTGTGACATTGCTGAATTCATTTATCAGTTCCAGAAGTTTTTTAGTGTAGTCTTTCAGGTTTTCCACATAGTGTATCTTGTAGTCTGTGAAGAGTGAAAGTTTGACTTCTTCCTTGCCTATTTGGATGCCTTTTATTTCTTTTTGTTGTCTGATTGCTGAGGCTAGGATTTCCAGTATTATGTTGAATAACAGTGCTGAGAGGGGACATCCCTGTCGTGTTCCTGACCTTATGGGAAAAATTCTCAGTTTTCCCCATTGAGAATGATATTAGCTCTGGGTCTTTTGAATATGGCCTTTATGATGTTGTATGTTTCTTCTATCTCTACTTTCTTGAGGGTTCTTATCAAGAAAAGATGCTGTATTTTGTCAAATTATTTTTCTATATCTATTGAGAGGATCATAAGTTTCTTATCCTTTCTTTTATTAATATGATATATCACATTGATTTACTTGTGAATGTTGAACCACCCCTGCAGCCCAGTAATAAATCTCACTTGATGTGGTGAATAATCCTTTTAATGTACTGTTGTATTTGATTTCCCAGTACTTTGTTGAGAATTTTAAAAACCATGTCCATGTGGAATATTGGTGTGTAATTCTCCTTTTTAGAGGGATCTTTTTCTGGTTTTGGAATCAAGGTAATACTGGTCCTGTAGAATGAGTTTGGAAGTTTCCTGCCATTTATACTTTTTGTAAAAACTTCAGAAGAATAGGTATTAATTCTTCTTTAAATGTTTGATAAATTCCCCTGGAAAGCTATCCAGCCCTAGACTATTGTTTGTTGGGAGATTTTTGATTACTGATTCAATTTCTTTGCTGGTTATGGGTCTATTCAGATTTTCTATTTCTTCCTGTTTCAGTTTCAGTAGTTTATATGATTCTAGGAATTTATCCATTTCTTCCAGATTGCCTGATTTGTTGGCGTATAATTTTTCATAATATTCTTTTATAATTGTCATATTTCTGTGATGTTGGTTGTGATCTCTTCTTTGCATTCATGATCTTATTTATTCAGGTCCTTTATCTTTTCTTTTTGATAAGTCTGGCTAGAGGTCTAACAATCTTATTAATTCTTCAAAGAACCAGCTCTTAGTTCCTTTAATGGGTTCTATTGTTTTTTTTTTATTTCTATATCATTGATTTCTGCTCTAATCTTTATTATTTATCTTCTCCTGCTGGATTTAGGTTTTATTTGCTTTTCTTGCTCTAGCTGCTTTAGGCATAAGATTAGGTTGTGTATTTGAGACTTTTCTTCATTCTTGAGTAAGGTCTGTATTGCTATATATTTCCAATTTATAACCACCTTTTCTGAGTCCCAAAGGTTTTGGACTGTCATGGTTTCATTTTGTTTTTCATTTGTTTTGTTTGCATGTATTTTTTTTTTATTTCTTCTGTAACTTCCTGGTTAATCCATTCATTCTTTAGTAAGATGTTCTTTAAGTCCATGTATTTGTGGTCTTTCCAAATTTTTTCTTGTGGTTAACTTTACGTTTTATAGTGCTGTGGTCTGAAAATATGCATGGTATGATCTCAATCTTTGTGTTGGTTGAGGCCTAATTTGTGACCCAGTATGTGATCTATTCTGGAAAATGTTCCCTCTACACTTGAAAAGAATGTGTATTCTGCTGCTCTAGAATGAAATGCTCTGAATATGTCTGTTAAGTCCATCTGATCCAGTGTGTCATTCAAAGCCATTGTTTCCTTATTGCTCTTCTGCTTAAATGATCTGTCCGTTGTTGTGAGTAGGGTGTTAAAATCCCCTACTTTTATTGTATTATTATCAATGAGTTTCTTTAAGTTTATTATTATTGATTTATATATTTGGGTGCTCCCAAGTTGGGGGCAACAATATTTATAATTGTTAGATCTTCCTGATGGGTAGAGCATCTTATTATGATATAGTGCTCTTCTTCATGTCTCATTAGAGTCTTTAGTTTAAAATCTAGTTTTTCTCATATAAAGATAGCTACTCTAGCTTTCTTTTATTGTCCTTAGCATGATAGATGGTTTCCACCCCCTCACTTTTCAATGCAGAATGGTTTTGGGTCTAAAATGAGTCTCTTTTAAGCAGCACATTGATGGGTCTTTTTTTTTTTTTCTTATCCATTCTGATACCCTATGTCTTCCGATTAGAGCATTTAGTCCATTTATAATCAAAGTATTTATTGATAGATATGAATTTAGTGCCATTATTACCTGTAAAGTTACTGTTCTTTTAGATTGTCTCTCTTCCTTTCTAGTCTGTTGCTTTTGGTCTCTCCCACTCAAAGAGTCCCTTTGATACTTTTTGCAGGGTTAGTGTTCACCAAATGCTTTAGTTTTTACTTGTTTTGGGAATTCTTTATCTCTTCTATTATTCTGAATGACAGCTTTGCTGGATATAGTTTTCTTGGCTGCATCTTTTTCCCATTAAGCATGTTGAATGTATCATGCCACTTTTTTCTGGCTTGTCAAGTTTCTGTGGACAGGCCTCCTGCTAACTTGTGTATACCCTTGTAGGTTAAGGACCCTTTGTCCCTAGCTGTTTTCAGAATTCTCTCTTTATCTTTGTGCTTTGCAAGTTTTATTATGTTAGGTCTTGGTGTTGACCTCTTCTTGTTGATTTTGAGGGGAATTCTCTGTGCTTCTTGGACATGAATTACTGTTCCCTTCCCCAGATTAGGGAAGTTCTCAGCTATAATTTGTTCAAATAAACTTTCTGCCCCTTTTTCCCCACTCTTCTTCTTCTGGGACTCCTATGATATGGGTATTATTGTGCTTTGTGGAATGGCTGAGTTCCCTAAGTCTATATTCATGATCTAATAGTTTTCTTTCCCTCTTCTTTTCAGCTTCATTTTTTTTTTCTGTAGTTTTATCTTCTATATCACTTATGTGTTCCTCTTTTGTAACTGAGATGCAAAACTGATTGGATGTAATCACATGAGGATGGAAGTAGTTGATCAATGCTAAATAGTTGTCCTCACTGTAGCATTTCTCAGCCTTTAGTCTATTGATGCATAGTATGGTTCTCCCAGAATGAGATTTAGTATACATAATTTCTTGGAATTATTTGACTGTGGAACACTTCTCATTTATTTCAATGATTATATCTCAAGAGTAGGACCTTAGGAAACTAGTATTTACAAAACACATTCTAAAAAGTGCTCTTCTGAGAACAATGGAAAGGCATTATAAGTTTCTAAGCCACAATGAGATGATAATGCTGAAGGTGTTTTCTTTCACTAATTAAAGATTCATTTTGCATCATGCTTTTCTATTGCCCCCAACCCTCCTCAACTTTCTTCTATCCTCAAAATGTAAAAAAGCCTAGGAAAACATCCAAATGCATCTTAATAGTAAAAACGAAATGGTTTTGCATAGGTACTACACTAAGTACTAAATTTGATACATTTCATTGTTTTGGTTTCTGACTTTAATCCCTTTTTAAAATTTCCATTATTTCTCATAGCAGAGAGGATAAGACCTGGGTCTGTCTCAACTTTTAGGCCTAATTTTCTTCAAAAAGGTAACAATGACAAACTAATCCATTCATCTCTAGAAGATTATAGAGTCCCAAATCTCAAGTGGAAATTGTAGCTCAGATGATCATACATTTTACATCCACTTTATGGTAACTTCATTCTACATAAGGAATGAAGGGGACATAAATTATTGTAGAAGAGAAAAAGAAAGAAGAGGGGAGGACAGAAAAAAGACCATTTAGTGACCTATCAGAGCTTGCTGAAGTCTGATATAATTAACAAACTTGTGATATCTCTAGCAATTGTAATTCCAACTATTTGTCAGCTGAAGGCAAATTTCACTGCTCTAAGTTAGGAAATCATGTAAATAGCCTAATTAATAAAATTTGCCTTATGCTCTACTAAGAAAACAAAAACAAATATGTCATTTTTTGAATAAATAGCATGGTATAGACTAAATATTATAAATATTCAGTCAGTTTGCAGAACAAATATTGCATATTATGGACACTTCAGCAATTCTATGAAGTTCAGTATGATTTAATGAAATTATGATGGTTGTTTGAGTTTTACAACTATATGACAATAAAAAGAAAGCACTTCCTTTGCATGGATAAGAGGAAGATCCTTTACAAAGTAGCATAGTAGAGTTTATTATGTTGTGGGCCTGAGGAGACAAAGATTTCATTCTTTTTCTTGCCAGTTCTCTAATCTCAAGAGAACCCCAACGTTAAAACAAATCTTTTAAGAATTTCATATGCCAGTGGTGGAGAGACATAATAAATAATTCTTTACCATTTCATCATGTAGAATTGACAGATAAAGCTGTTTATAAAACCCTAAAAGATTTACAAATCATTTCTACCGACTGTTATATGTTAATGTCTGTGAGCATTTAATCACCACAAGTGAAAATGCATTATCCAATGGTTGGCTTGCCTTGCTCTTTGTCTGGGGCTCCATCTTACCACATTATAGTTAATTACCTGCCCTCTGTCCTGCTGTCAAGTATTTATCCCTTAAAAACAACTTAAAACTACCATGATGAAGAGGGAGAAAAGGAAAGATGATGACTGAGGGGCGCCTGGGGGGCTCAGTCATTAAGCGTCTGCCTTCAGTGCAGGTCATGATCCCAGGATCCTGGGATTGAGCCCCACATCGGGCTCCCTGCTGCACGGGAAGCCTGCTTCTCCCTCTCCCACTCCCCCTGCTTGTGTTCCCTCTCTCGCTGTCCCTCTCTCTGTTGAAAAATAAATAAAAAATCTTAAAAAAAAAGATGATGACTGAGTTAATGAAAAATTGTTTATTGAAGTTCTATATTTCTGTCACTATGCTAGGCACTGTAAAGAAAGCAAAAACAATGTTTTAATGGCACACATGACCCCTGCCTTGAAAATTTTTCCTATGTATTTGCAGTATCAAAACTCTCACTTAAATCAATTATAAATCAACTAAATGTGATATATATATATATATGTATATATAGTATTAACTTGAAAAGCAATAGTTAAAAAATGAAAGATTCACTAAACTGGAGTGGTAGCAAAAGACTTCATGGACAAACTAGAGGTGGAATCTTGAGACATGTTTAGGATGCACAGTGGTAAAGAAGGGAGTGCATCCCAACTGGAGGAGATGTTTAACATTGGGAAAGGCACAGAGATGTACCTGCATGGGGGAGAGAAAGGATAAAACTGATAATAGAAATAATCATATGTACAGGAGTTGAGTAAGATTATTGATAGTTTAGTAAGCCTAGAAAAGGGGCTGCAATATAATTAGGTAAAAAACAGGGAGGTTCCTGGTCCAGAAGATGACAAAATTTACCTCATTAAAACAAAGTAAACAAACAAAAAAAAACACAATAAGTGAAACAGTTTCAAAATTAGGATGCATTATACCACAGAAGAGAACTAAGTCAAAGTGAGGAAGGCTATTTTAGTAGGTGATGAGTAAAGAGATGAGCAACTGAACAAAGGAAATGGAAGTGAAAATGAACACAGAGAGACAAATCAGAAAAACATATCAAATAAAGAAATATCAAACTCTTTTCTATGACTTTTACAACAGTTTGGATGTAGGGGACAAAGGAGAAGGAAGTTGAGACTTCAAGGCTTTTAGCTATGACAAGAAATGATGGTACACTGGGATAAAATTATTTGATGAGGTCTGATTTATACATGAGATTGAACTACAGGTAGGATAATACTTAAGAAGTATTTTGGGGAGTAATGAGCACAAAAATGATTGAAGCAGGACACTTCAACCATCACCATTTGATTCTCCAAATTTTGATCGAAATATGGGTGCCTGGATGGATCAGTTGGTTAAGCGACTGCCTTTGGCTCAGGTCATGATCCTGGAGTTCCAGGATCGAGTCGTACACTGAGATCCCTGCTCAGCACCCCTACAGATGCTGATCTTACTGTATCTCTTTTTTCTGTGAGTAAAATGTTATTCCAACTAGCACATTGTGTGTGGAGTCTCTCTTTCAACTCCATAGAAGATCCAGTGGATCAATGTTTGTGGGGCCCTAATTTTGGTGGTTGGCTTTGTTATGATCTTTACCATCTTCCATACATGGTGGATATTCTCAGCTGGAATTGGTAGCTGTATCTTCTTGCTCAACATGCATGTTATCTAGGCTGGAGCCTTTAAAATAGTGGGCCTGCTTCCTTCACATTCTCTTTTACTATCCAGTAAAATGGAACACATATGTGATGGGGACCACACTTTGACCATGAATATAAAGACAATACCCTAGGAAATGGCAAAGAAAAAAAAATGGAAGGAAATTGGACTTTTAAGTACTCTGCGCAAGAAAACGTCTCATTGATCTGGAGCTTGGACTATTACATGAGAAAACTAAATATGCATCTTGCCTGAGCTCTTGCAATCTGAATTCTTTATGTTATAGTAGCTAGTATGACCTTGTATTAGTCAAGGTTCTCCAGAGAAACAGGACCAACAAGATATATATAGGAAGAGATTTATTATAAGGAATTGGCTCATGCATTTATGGGAGCTAAGAAGTCCTCTGATCTGCCATCTGTAAGCTAAAGATTCAGGAAAGCCAGTGGTGTAATTCAGTCCAAGTCCAAAAGCCTGAGAACCAGGAACCAGTTCAAGTAAAGGCAGCAAGGGCTGACATCATCCTCTGCCTTTTTGTTTTTTCAGTCCCTTGATGGATTGGATGATGCCAACCCACATTGCTGAGAGCAAACTACTTTACTAGGTCCACCAATTGAAACGTTAATTTCATCAGGAACCACCCTCACAGATACACCCAGAAATAATGTTCAGTTAAATACCTAGGCATCTTCTGATGCAGTCAAGTTGACACATAAAATTAATCATCACAGACCCTAAGTAATACAGAAAACCATTTTGTTGAAGGAAGGAATGTGTGTGTGGTGAAGGGAAGAGGTTGGAGAGGAGAAGTATGAAGGCAGTCTTTGGGACCATCTTTAAGTAAAGGGTAGGAAGAGGAACCAACAAAGACTGAAGAGGAGCATACAATGTTACAGCATCTACAGGAAGACAAAATTTCAAGAAGGGCATGATCAGTAATTGGAAATGTACCAGAAAGATATGATTAGTGAGTAATTCTTGCTTCTTTCATTTGTCCTCCTCCATCTATCTGTGTGGCTTTAAATACCATGTATACATTTATTATTCCCAAATGTATATTTCCAGACCAGATCACCTTTTTAACTTACTTAATATTGCCACTTGGATCTCTAGGCCTCTTAAACTCAATATATCAAAAAGTGGACACTTGAGAACCCTCTAGAAAAAAGTCCACTCTTCATTCTGACTGTGCTGTCTCAATTAAAGTACCTCATTCCTCCAACCACCCAAGCTTGAAAACTGAGACTTTTTTTCTCCTTCACCTTTCACATTCAATCCATTAGTCCATCATCAAAACCCACCAACTTAACATAAAAATATACCTCTAATTTTACCCTTATCAAATCTGCAATCACTATTTACTTGAATTCAAATAATTCCTTACCAACTGTACCCTTCCAATCCATTTTCTTCCATATTTCAAAACTGTAAATAATATTTTGTCATTCCTTTTAATATGAAACAGCTTGCCATTGCACTTATGATTGAAAAAAATCATTAACATGAGCTAAAAAAAAGCCCAGCATAACATTCCTAGACTTACTCTTCAAACTTTTTTCTCTTACCACCTTTCCCACTTGCTTTTTATGCTGTGGCTGCACAAAATGTCTTTCAGTTTTACTAATGCACCAATTCTCTTCCTCAGGGTTTCATACATGATTGTCCTATCTCCTTTTCAATTCTATTCATCTACTTAACTCTTCTCATTCTTTTCAGGCCATGGGTTTCTCAGATAGACATTCCTTATTTTCCAATCTAAATAAGATGACCATTGTTATTCTCTTCATAGGATCACATTATTTTCTTTCATAACACTTGTCAAATATTTAATCCTTGTTGAGTGATTCCTGGGTTAGTTTTTATGTCCCTCCTAGTTTCTATATCTATGAAGACAGAGATTATATTTGCTTGGTCTACCACTCTACACAATTCCTAATTTATAATAATATTTAACATGTAGTATGCATTCAGTAAATATTTGAGGATCTTGATGACCTTTGGGGAATACCTTTCATTTGAGTGGTGGAAGCAAGAACTTAAACTTCAGAAATTTAAGAAGAGAATGGGAAGAGCTGATGGAATTGGGAGGGGATATGGAAGAAGCGATAAAGTTGGCTCTGGAAAGGGATTGCTGATTTCCTGGATTAGCCTTATTTCTCCTCTCAACCATTAGACAATTTATATATATATGAAACTCCTACATTTCATAAATATTAGCATTGATCACCATTAGAAAGTGTTTGTGCCTTGACATTAATTACGATGTTAACAGACATGTTACTTAGCTTCTAAGATCTAATTACCATAGAAAGAAAGAAAAATGGTAGAAAGTCATGTAAATGAAAATACAATTGGAAATGTGAATACATTTGGAAAAGATAATACACTGCCAAAATTTCTGTTTACTGCCAACATTAAGTTTTGCCAGGTCACAAACAAAACAAAACAAAAACAAACAAATAACAAACAACAACAAAAAACAGAACCCTAAGTGGATAATTACAAAGAGATCATGTGAGAATGAAAGAGGGTAGAAAATGGCAGATAAACTTCAAAGTAAATGATTAAGAAAATATTCTTTGAAAATATAGTTGTAACTATGATTAATAAAGTGCAATTATTAACAGGGAAGTTTTAATGGACTTTTGTCTCAAAAGAGAATCTTACCTTGCATACTCAGTTTTTCCAATCTACCCCTTTTATTCTTCAACCTGTTTGAGCAAAACATATTTCACCCAGACTAGTTTTTATATTTCCATGATGTAGAATAAAAAAAAAATAGGCAGAGAAGGACAGAGTTGAAGGACAAAGGAGTCTGAAAAAAAGGAAAAGACTAAGTGAGAGGGTTAACTGAATCTACAAAATAAAGAGATGAGAGAGCAGATGGAGTAAAGTTTCTGCAAGCTGGAGAGGGAGAGTTGGGGGACATGAAAAGCATCATTTGACTTTATGAATTAAATTTTTGTTTTTTAAGTGTGCCTCTTAAATATGACACCATTCAAGGTTAAAACACATAAGCCACATTTTATTAACATTACACAAGTTGAGCTATCATCTCTAAATGGTAATATTCCAGGAACAAAAAGGCAGAATCACAATCAACTTCCCTAAAAGCACTGACAGAAGTGCTGCAGCATTTGTTGAATGAAAATGATGACAATTCATACTTCAAACATTGTATGACAAGTTCTGATCATCTCAAATAAAGAAAGAGAGAAAAAATCTGGTGAGAAAACTAAGAAAGATGATTAGGATTTTTAAGTATTGGGTGAGTTTTAAGTTTTCTTCCAAACTCTAAGATTCTACAAGTTACCCATAAGAAGACATATACATACGTATACATATATATACACATAAATATACATGTATCTATACACACAACATACACACATATACATACATGATTCTTTTTTCAATTTGTAAAGATAAAGCATGAATGATGTAGAATATGCTACATATTTAACACATATTCAATGTGTTAAATTGGGCATGAACTTGATAACAATGTATAGAATATGATAAATATTATTAATGGTTTGAAATTTCATTTCAATAGTTTTAAGGTAAATTTTGACGATCAAAAAGCACAAAGTGGAGACAGCTGTTATGAGTCTCTTGAAGGAATGGACACAATGGATGTCTGGAAGAATTTGGGCAGAAGGATTAGTCTTGGAAAGGTTAAATAGTTTGGGGATTTAGAGTGAAGATATGTCAGGATATATAGAGATTCTAGCCCATCAGAAGCTAATAAGCATGGCCATTGGTCCTCCTCTCCCCATCACTTTTTTTTTATTTCACTAAATGTAGATAAATAGTGAAAGAATCCTGAATCAGAAAGTGAAGAAACTAAAAACTTACATAAGGTCAAATGGACTCAATCAATCATTTAATAAACATTTATCAAGTGTCTCTTGAGGCATAGCCATGATTCAAAGTGTTCTGAGGGATAGTTTTAAGAGAGGAAAAGACATTTATTTTCTTAAGGAATCTGTGTGTGTGTGTGTGTGTGTGTGTATTAAAAAAAATTTTTACTAACAAAAGATAATCTACTGTGTAGAACAAACAGCAAGTGTATAAGTTCTCTTGAGAGAATTAATGTAGTGTAAAGCAAATAATAGTCATTTACATTTCATAGACAATATGGAGTCACTGAAGGTTTTTGAGCATTGGAATAAAGGGCACAAACTGATATTTCAGGAATGTAGAAAGGTTAGGAGGCCAGGAAAACAAGAAGTAAAGGAAATATCGCAATAATTTAAAATTCACTGATTTTACAAAATAGAGTAAAATAGTAGATAATAAATGAAAAAAATTCATTTCACAGTGGCATAGGTTGAAAATATTGTGTTGAAAAGTTCAAACGTGTTTAGGTAAAATTTTAGTTGAAATTGCTATAACATCTACTAACTAAAGTGATAAATATCTCTAATACATGCAGGTTGAAAATCTATATTGTTATATGCAACCCATATGTGTACACAGAAGACAATTCAAAGAATAAGTTTTTGATCATATTCTATTAAAAATTTATATTTTAAGCTATATTTAACATTAATTTTGTTATAGCCAGAGGATAAGAACAAAAAACAAAGAACTATTGATATTATATATTCAGAGATAAAAATGTCCATTGGAGTATTCTTGTGAGCATTTCAATGTAATATTCACCCTTGTAACAAAAGTGAATCACACATAGTAGGACGTGAATAAGGATTTGTTGACTGAGTTATATTATAAGGGATAATGTATATGCTACTGCAATTACAGTTTTTGGCAGATGAGAAAAAGGGAGTTAAAGTGTATTGGGTGTGGTGTAGAGTAATGTGGGCATGCTGAATATTGAAAAACATTGTCTGATTAAGTTATAATATATTATGCATATATAACAAAATTTAAATTAAAAAAAAGAGGGAGACAGGAAGGAGAGAGAGAGGAAAAGCAGGAGAGGAAGGGGTGGAGAAAGGAAGGGGGCAAGGAGAGAGGGAGGAGGGGTAAGGAGGGGTGAAGGAAAAAGGAAGGACTGGATGAGGAGAGAGGAAGGAGGAAGGGAAAAAGGATAGAGGAGAAAGGAATTGAGGAAAAGACAAAGAAAGGATCCTTCTATTAGAAAGCATAGGTCAAATGCCTGTGTATGTAATATTTTTTAGCTTGTGCAAATCAGTATCTTCATAAAAACATTCCATGCCCCCCAAAATAAAATAAAATTAGTATAATGAATTTGAACAAAATCTTTATGAAATAATAGCTTTTTTGATGACAAATTCCATCTGATAATATTTACTAGCACTGTTTAAACTATAAGATCATAGTTATAATAACAAATATTATACCCACTTAGAAGATGAAATAAAGTAAATCAGTAATAATTATCAAGAGTGACATATTAGAGAAGTGATAGGAATCATAAACAGACGTTTAAATATAATCTATCAATCAAGAGTAGTCTCATCATAACTTCCATACATATTTGCATTTTTCTCATAATATATCTCTTTCTTGCAAACTCTAATTTTAGTCAAGAATTATCACCAATACAACTATATTAAGCACAGTTTTCAAGGGAAGCTGAGAAATCTCCTTCCCTAGGACTTAAGAATTGTTAAAATATCCATCTGTGTATAAGATTTGGTTAAAGTATGTCTAAAGTAGAAAAGTTTATTACTTACGTATATATTATGCTTATCTTTTATATGTGTTAAAATTGTATTACAAAATAAAGAAAAAATAGGGTGCCTGGGTGGCTCGGTTAGTTAGGCGACTGCCTTCAGCTCAGGTCATGATCCTGGAGTCCCTGGATCGAGTCCCGCCTCGGGCTCCCTGCTCGGCGGGGAGTCTGCTTCTCCCTCTGACCCTCTTCCCTCTCATGCTCTCTGTCTCTCATTCTCTCTCTCTCAAATAAATAAATAAAATCTTTAAAAAAAAAGAAAAAATAAGTGAACTAAGTATTCAACTCTAGAGGTTAGGAAGAGAACAAAAGGAAACCACAAAACAAATGAGAATGAAGAATATAATGATGATGATGATAAAATAAATGAAACAGAGGCACAACCCTAAAACCAATAAACAGTAGAGATATTAACATAATTAAAAGCTAATTATTTGAGAAGATAAATTATATAGACAGAGCTGTGGCAAGATAATCAAGAGAAAAGAGAAAAATACACATAAATAAAACACTTTAAAATAAATTTAAATTGACTGTAGATAAAATTATTTGAAGTATTATAAATATATGTGCTAAAAATGTGACCACCTGATGAAATAGAGGTACTTGTAGAAAGACATAAAATACCAAAAATGCTACATGAAGAAAAGTAAACTTTCATACACACCAAAACCATGATCCATAATGTATATACATTGGATTCATCAAAATTTAAAAATTTTTAACTGAAAAATCCTATTAAATGGATCAAAAGACAGGTATGGGCTAGAAGAAGATATTTGCAAACAATTTGTCCAACAGAGAGCTATCTATAATATATTAGTAACTCAAAATTCAAAAGAAAAAGAAAACAAGGAATCCAATTAGACAACCGACAAAAAACATAAGCAGACAGCTCACTGAAAAGAATATTTGGGTGGCAAATAAGCACATGAAAAGACATCCAAAATCACTATCCTTCATGGAAATCAAAGGAAGACCAAGAGATATATTACTACACATCTATCAGAACAGCTAAAATTAAAATATATATATATATTGATAATACTAAATGCGGACAAGGATGTGAAGAATCTAGATCTTTTACTGGTGGGACAGTAAAATAGTACAGCTGCTTTGGAAAATAATCTGCCAGTTCCTCAAAAAGTTTAACAAAAAGTTAACTCAAAAAGTTAAACGATATGACCTAAAAGTTCCACTCCTATGTATACACCCAAGGAAATTCAGTACATATTACCACACAAAAATGTATATGGAAATATTCATAGAAGCTTTTATTAATAATAGTCAAAACCTGTAAAAACCCAAATGTCCATCAATGGGTAAGTAATAAAACGAACTGGTACATATCTGTACTAAAGAATAATACTCAGCAATAAAAAAGAAGAAACTGTTGATCCATGCAACTTGATTGACCTTAAAATTGTTACACTGAATGAAAAAAGCCAATCTCAAAAGATTATATACTGCATTATTATATTTATGTAATGTAATGACAATGAAAAATGACCAAATTATAGAGATGGAGAACAGAGGAGTAGTAGCTGCAATAGGTGGGTGAAGGGCAGAGTAGGTGTGACTATAAAGGGTAACATGAGGGATTTTTGAGATGATGGAACAGTTCAATATTTTGATTGTGATGCTTGTTTCAAGAATCTACACGTGATAAAATTGCATAGAATTATACACACACATACAAGTGCATGTAAAACTGGTCCAAATAATGTCTGTGGATTGTACAAATGTCGACTTCCTGTTTTTGATATTATAGTGTGGTTATACAAGATGTTAACCATTAAGAAAAATTTGTTGAAAACTCATGGGATCTCTACTATTTTTACAACTACCTGTGAATCTATCATTTTTTAAATTAAAACTTAAAAAACCTTAAAAGCAAAGCAAAACAAACAAATCTAGATCCTTACCTAACATTATATACAAAGGCCAAATCCAGGTATATTAAACCTAAATACAAAAAAAGTTAAACTATAAAGTCATTAGAAGAAAATGTAGGAGAATGTCTTTGTGAGCTAGGGGTATGAAAGAATGTCTTAAAACTTCAAAAATACAAATCATAACCTTAAATGTATTAACTTTATTACATCAAAGTTAAGAATAGCTATTCAATGAAGATACAATTTAAAAGTCCAAAGTCAGGTGAAAGAATGAGAGAAGATATTTGCAATATCTAAAATCAAAAAGGAATTAGTGTCTAAAATATTCAGGGGACTTATAAATTAACAAGAAAAAACAGCAACCTCAGTTAAAAAAATGTGCAAAGGTTGAAAATAGGAAATGTACAGAGGATAAATCCTCAAATCATAATAAACATATGAAAACATGTCAAAATCATTAATAATCTGAGAAATGTACATAAAATCTCTACATCTATTAGATTGGGTGGTTTTAATTTCTCTAATGATTACAAATGTTGGACATCTTTTCATGATCTTTTCATGTGCTTATTGGCCATTTGTATACCTTTGGATAAATACCTATTCAAGTCCTTCCCCATTTTTTATCTTATTTTATTTAAATTCCATTGGTTTTTTAAATTATATTATTTGATTTTATTTTTGTTGTTTTAGGAATTCTCTATATAGTATGGATATTTATACCTTATCAGATATCTGATTTACAAATATTTCCTCCTGTTCTATGGGTTGCCTCTTTACTCTGTTGATAGTGTCTTTGATAAACAAAAGTTTCTCATTTTAATAAAGTCTAATTTCCCCCTATTTTTGTTTCTTTTGCTGCCTGTGCCTTTCATGTCATATCCAAGAAATCATTGCCAAATCCAATGATGTGAAGCTTTTCCCCTGTTTTCTTCTAAGAGTTTTATAGTTTTAGGTCTTTGATTAATTTGGGGTTAATTTTTATGTATAGTGTTAGGTAAGAGTCCAACTTCATTCTTTTGCATGTAGATATCCAGTTTTCCCACCATCATTTGTTTAAAAGACTGTCCTTGGGCACCTGGGTGGCTGAGTCGGTTAAGTGGCTTCCTTCAGCTCCAGTCATGATCCCAGGGTCCTTGGATCAAGTCCTGCAATGGGCTCCCTACTCAGTGGGGAGCCTGCTTCTCACTCTGCCTGATGCTCCCCCCTGCTTGTACTCTCTCTCTGTCAAATAAATAAATAAAATCTTAAAAGACTGTCTTTTCCCATTGAATTTCTTGGTACACTTGTTTAAAATCATTTGACCATGTATATCAGATATTTTTTCTGGGCTTTCTATTTTATTCCATTGGTTTATGTGTCTATTTTTATGCCAGTACCATACTGTTTTGATTACCATAACTTTGTAGTAATTTTTGAAATCAGTAAGTGTGAGTCCTCCAACTTTTTTCTTTTTCAAGATTGTTTTGACTATTTGGGCCCTTGAATTTCCATATAATTTTAGGATGAACTTTTCTAGTTCTGCAAAAGATGCCATTGGGGTTTTGATAGGGATTGCATTGAATTTATAGATTGCTTTAGGTAGTATTGGCATTTTAACAAGGGTAAATCTTCTAATCCATGAGCATGGGACTCTTTCCATTTATTTATATCTTCTTTAATTTCATTCAGCAATGTTTTGTAGTGTTCATTTTACAAGTCTTTTGCCTTCTTAATTCCTAAGTATTTTGTTTTTTTAACACTCTTGTAAATGAAATTGTTTTCTCAATTTATTTTTGAGGTTGTTTACTGGTAATGTATAGAAATGAAACTTATTTTTGTGCATTGACTTTGTATCCTGCCACTTTGCTGAATTTGTTTACTAGTTCTAATGTTTTTCTTTTTTTTTTTTCTTTTGGTAGACTCTTTAGAGTTTTCTACATATAAGATCATATCATCTGTAAACATGGTTTTGTTTTTTCCTTTTAGAATTGGATGTTTTTTATTTCCTTTTCTTGTGTAATTGCTCTGGCTAGGAGTTTCCATACTATGGTGAATAGAAATGCTGAAAGCAGGCATCCTTGCTTTCTTTCTCATCTTAAAGGAAACGTTTTCAGCCTTTCATTATTGAGTATATAATATTGGCTGTGGGTTTTTCATGTATGGCCTTTATTATGTTGAGACAGTTTCCTTTTGTATTCCTAATGTGTTGGGTGTTTTTATCATGACATGGTGTTGGATTATGTCAGTTACTTTTTCTTATCAATTGAGATAATCATGTTTTTTTTCCTTTATTCTGTTAATGTGATATAATCTATTGCTCAATTTTCATATGTTGAACAATCCTTGCCTTCTAGGCATAATTCCCTTGGTCATAATGTGTAATCCCTGAATATGCTGTTGAATTGTGTTTCCTATCATTTAATTGAAGAATTTTGCACCAATGTTCATAAGGGATATTGATTTGTACTTTTCTTGTAGCATCTTTGTCTGGCTTTGGTATTGGGGTAATGCTGGCCTCATAGAATGAGGTAAAAAGTGTTCCTTCTTTATCTATTTTCTAGAAGTATTTGAGAAGAATTAGTGTTATTTCTCTCTTTAAATGTGTGGCAGAATTCACCATTAATCCCAGGGCTTTCTTCATTTATCAGATTTTTTTTAATTTATTCATGATTCAGTCTTAGTAGGTTTTGTGTTTCTTGGAATTTGTTTATTTTATCTAGTTTATTCAAGTTTTTGGTGTGTAGTTGTTCATAGTAATCTCTTATAGTCTTTTAATTCTTGTAGAATCAGAAATAATGTACCCATTTTTATTTCTGATTTTAGTAATTTGGGTCCTCTCTTTGTTTTCTTAGTTTAGCTAAAGGTTTGTCACTTGTGCTGATCTTTTTGAAGAAATAACTTTTGGTTTTGTTGATTCTCTTTTCTTTTCTTATTCTCTATTTTATTTATCTCCCCTCTAATCTTTATTATTTCTTTCCTTCTGCCAGCTTTTGGTTAATTTTTTCTTTTTATTCTAGTTCTCTAAGTTATAAAGTTAGGTTGCTGATTTGAGATTTGAAATTTTCCATGCTTTTTAATTTGCTTATAGGTATGAATTTCCCCTTAGCACTGCTTTTGAGTATCTCCTAAGTTCTGGTGTGTTGGTTTTAATTTTCACTAATCTCTAAGTATTTTCTAATTTTCCTTGTGATTTTTTTCTTTGACCCATTGGTTGTCTAGGAGTGTGCTGTTTAATTTCCACATATTTGTGTATTTTTAAAATTTCCTTCTGTTATTGTTTTCTAATTTCATCCTGTTGTGGTTGAAAATACTGTGTATGATATCTATCTTTGTAAATATACTGAGATGTAATTTGTGGCACAAATATGGTCTATCTTGGAGAATGTTACATGTACATTTGAGAAGAATGTGTATTCTGTTGTTGGGTTGACTACTATGAATATGTCTGTTATATCTAATTGGTTTATTATGTTGTTGAAGTTCTTTCTTTCTTTACCTTTTTTCTTAGTTTTTCTATATATTATTGACAGTGAGGCATGGAAAATTTCAATTACTATTGTGGAACTGTCTCTTTTTCCCATTAATTCTGTCAAATTTTCTTTATATATTTTGAGAGATCTCTTATTAGGTACATTCATGTTTGTAATTGTTACATTCTTGCTGTATTGAACCTTTTATTAACATACAATGTCCTTCTTTGTCACTTGTAAACTTTTTTGCTTTAAAGTCTATTTTGTTTGGGGCACCTGGGTGGCTCAGTTGGTTGGGCATCTGCCTTTGGCTCAGGTCATGATCCCAGGGTCCTGGGATCAAGCCCTGCATCGGCTTCTTGCTCGGTGGGGAGTCTGCTTCTCCCTCTCCCTCTGCCTGCAGCTCCTCCCGCTTGTGCACTCTCTATCTCTGTAAAATAAATAAATTTAAAAAATAAATAAAGTCTATTTCGTTTGATATTAGTATAACCAACCTTACTTTCTTTGGTTACTGTTTGTATGGATATATTTTTTCATTTGTTCACTTTCAATCTATTTTTGTCTTTGAACCTAAACTGAGTCTCTTGCAGATAGTGTATAGTTTGATCGTGTTTTTTTTTTTAAATCCATTCTGCCAATCTCTCTTTTAATTAGAGTTTAGTCCATTTACATTTGAAGTTATTACAGAGAGACTTGAGTAAGATGATGGAGTAAGATGACTCTAAGCTCACCTCATCTGATGGGTACAACTAGATAACACTCACATCAGTGTAAATAATGCAGAAAACCCCCAAAGACTGGAAGAACAAACTCTACTACTAACTGTAGAGAAGAGGCCACATTGAAGAGGGTAGGAAGGGTGGAGATATGGTAGTGAGCTAAATGGACCTGTTGAGCTGTCCCTAGGAGGGAGGTACCTATGGGAACAGAGAGGAGAGAGAAACAGACCATTACACTGGGGAGCCTGAGTGGGGAAAACAAATTCCGTTAATATTTGGCTTTGAAAACCAGAGGGGCTGTATTTCGTGAGTTCTTACAACCAGTGGGACTTAAAACCTGGAATTTTAAAGATCAGCAGGCTCAGTTTGGGGAGAGCTAGAAGGGCAAGAGGAAACTGTCCCCACACTTAAAAAGACAGCACAAAATCAGTCCAAAGAGATATGGCATAGAAACAGCTGCTTGAAAAATGCCTGGGGCATATAGGAGGGAGAGCTGTTTACTCATCTCAGAGCGTGTCCTAGAGGGACAGAGATCACTGGAGGACTCCTCCAGGAACAAAGGATTTGGGAACTGTCATCTCCCTCCCCTGCCCACAAGCATAAACACTCATTCACTGATGAGAACCAGCATGCCACCAACTTGCTACCTAATTTGCTAACACTGTTGCCCCCCATTTTTCAGTGGATCTGCACCCTCATGTCAGGCCTGCTTCAGTCCCAGTACAGCAGGTCCCCTCCTGCAGAAGACTAGTGGTCCCCAAACTTGCTAACAATTCCACCTCCCTCCCCTGGAAGTTTTGCGGATCTGTCCCTTTAAACCAACCCAGCCTCAGTTCTGGAGACAGCAGATCCCCCCACACAAAGAAATGGCTTGCAAACCTTACAAACACCACATGTCCCATGTCCCTCCTCAATGCATGTTGCAGATCAGTCCCATCCAACACATTCTTGGATGGACCTCATCCAAAAGGGTACCAAAGTTTGGCAGTGTGCAGGCAACCCTGAAAGGGTCCAGCACTGCTCTAAAGAGACTCCTGCTTGAGGAAAAGGAAAATATAACCACACACACCAGACTATGGACCCAGTATTGGGCTGGGGGCAGATGACTGGTCTGATTGCAGACCCTGTTCACCAATGAAAGTTTCTCAGGGGACAACCCAGGGAAAGAATCTGGCAGTTTGGGGCTACCGCATCTCTGGCAAATTTTTGGTTAGTCTCAATTCAAGACCAAGATGGCCCCAAACTGACTTACTAACACTGCAGGAACCAAACACCACCCACAACAGGCAAAGAGAGCCATAACAGATAACTTTGCTGCAGGAAAAAGCAGCTCAGCCACAACAGGAGGGTGCATGCAACACACATAGGAGACACACCTGAAGAGCCAGGTTCTGGTGAACAGGGGACACTGGACTGCAAGGTACTACAAGACCTCTTCTTCATAAGACCACTGCTTTCAAGAGCAGGAAATGTAGTGGATTTCCTAACACAGAGAAACAGACACAGAGAGTTAGACCAAATAAGGAGACAGAGGAATATATTCCAAATGAAAGAACAGAACGAAATCACAGCAAGAGACCTAAGCAAAATGGAGACAAATAATATGACCAATAGAGAATTTAAAGTAATGATCATAAAGATACTCACTGGAAATGAGAAAAGAGTGGAGGACATCAGTGAGACCCTTAATGAACAGATAAAAAAAAAGAACCAGAGATAAAGAAACACAAAAAATAAAATTAAAAATACAATGGACAGGATAAATAGACTAGAGGAAGCAGAAGAATGAATCAGCTACCTGGAAGACAGAGTATTCAAAGGTAATTAAACTGAGTAGGTGAGACAAAAAATATGCAAAATGAGAATAGATTTAGGGAAATTAGTGATTCCATCGAGCATAATAACCTTTACATTATGGGGATCCCAGAAGGAGAAGAGAGAGAAAAGGGGGCAGAAATTTTAATTAAATAAATAATAGCTGAAAACTTCCTGAATCTGGAGAAGGAAAAGGAAACCCCGATTCAGGAGGCACAGAGATTTCCCCTCAAAATTGCCCCAGGAGCTCCACACCAAGACACATAGTAATTAAAATGGCAAAAAGTAGTGATAAAGAGAAAATTTTGAAAGAAGCAAGAGAAAAAAAAAGTTAAATACAAGGTAAAACACAAAAGTCTATGAATGGATTTTACAGCAGAAACATTGCAAGACAGAAGAGAGTGGCATAATACATTCAAAGTGCTGAAAGGGAAAATCTATAGCCAAGGATATTCTATCCAGTGGGGTTATCATTCATAATAGAAGGAGAGATAAAAAGTTTCCCAGACTAAAAAAAAAAAAAATGTTAAAGGAATTTATGACTACCAAGCTAGCACTACAAGAAAAGTTAAAGGGGACTCTTTGGGTGGAAAGGAAAGAACATAAGCAAGGGTAAGAAAAGTAGGATTCACAAAAGAAATAAAAATAAGTATATCTGTAAAAATCAGTCAAGGGTCTTACAAAATAAAATGATGCAAATTATGATACCATATACCTAACACATGAAGGGGAGAAGAGTAAAGAGTGGGTTCAAACTTAAGCAACCATCAATTTAATATAGATTGCTATATGCAGATGTTATATGCAAATCTAATGTCACCCACAAATCAAAAAGCAGTAGTGGATATGCAAAGAAGGAAGAGAAAGGAATCCAAGTATATCACCAAAGAAAGCCACCCAATAATGAGAGAAGAGAGCAAGGGAAGGCAGGAAAAGGAAAATATAACCACACACACCAGACTATGGACCCAGCATTGGGCTGGGGGCAGATGACTGGTCTGATTGCAGACCCTGTTCACCAATGGGGTGAGAAGAACCACAAAAACCATAAAACAAGTAACAAAATGTCAATAAATACATACCTATCAATAATTACCTTGAATGTAAATGTACTAAATTGTCTAATCAAAAGACATAGAGTGATTAAATGGGTTAAAAAAGAAAACAAGACCCATCTATATGCTGCCTATTAGAGACTCATTTCAGGCCTGAAAGACAGGCAGATTAGAAGTGAAGGGATGGAGAAGAACATATCATGCAAGTAGATGTGAAAACAAAGCTGGGGTAGCATTACTTATATTGGACAAAATAGGCGTCAAAACAAAGACTATAACAAAAAACAAAGAAGGACACTATATAATCATAAATGGAACAAACCAAAAGAAGATATAACAATTGCAAATGTTTATGCATCCAATATAGGAGCACCAAAATACATAAAGTAATTAATAACAAATGTAAATAAAGTAAATGAGAGTAAACAGTAATAGTAGGGGACATTAAAACCCCACTTACATCAATGGACAAACAATCCTAACAGAAAATCAACAAGGAAACAGTAACTTTGAATGACACACTGGACCAGATGGATTCAACAGATATATTCAGAACATTCCATCTTAAAACAATAGAATGAACACTCTCTTCAAAAGCACATGGAAGGGTGCCTGGGTGGCTCAGTTGGTTAAGCGACTGCCTTCGGCTCAGGTCATGATCCTGGAATCCCAGGATCGAGTTCTGCACTGGGCTCCCTGCTCAGCAGGGAGTCTGCTTCTCCCTCTGACCTTCCTCCCTGTTATGTTCTCTCTCTACCATTCTTGCTCTCTCTCAATAAATAAAAATATTAAAAAAAAGAGCATATTGAAAAGACCCCAGAATAGATCACATATTAGCCCACAAAGCAAGTCTCAAAAATTTAAAAAAAGATTGAAGTCATAGCATGCATCTTTTCTGACCACAACTCTATGAAACTAGAAGTCAACCACAGGAAGAAATATGGAAAGAACATAAATACGTGGAAGTTAAATCACATGCTACTAAACAATGAATGGGTCAACCAAGAAACCAAAGAGGAAATAAAAAAATACATGGAGATAAATGAAAATGAAAACACAACAGTCCAAAATCTTTGGGATTCAGCCAAAGAGGTTGCAAGAGGGAAATTTATAGCAATACAGGCCTACCTTAAGAAGCAAAAAAAATCTCAAATAAACAACCTAAACTTACACCTAAAGAGCTAGAAAAAGAACAAACAAACAAAACCCCAAACCAGCAGAAAGAAGGAAATAAAGATTTGAACAGAAATAAATGATACAAAAGCTAAAAAACAATAGAACAGATCAATGAAACCAGGAGCTGGTTCTTTGGAAAGATCAACAAAGTTGATAACCTCTAGACAGACTCATTTAAAAAAAAAAGAAAGGGCACCTGGGTGGCTCAGTTGGTTAAGCGACTGCCTTCTGCTCAGGTCATGATCCTGGAGTCCCGGGATCGAGTCCCGCATCGGGCTCCCTGCTTGGCGGGGAGTCTGCTTCTCCCTCTGACCCTCTTCCCTCTTGTGCTTTCTGTCTCTCATTCTCTCTCTCTCAAATAAATAAATAAAATCTTACAAAAAAAATAAAAAAATTAAAAAAAAGAAAGAAAGAGAAAAAGAAAAACAGACAAGACCCCAAAAAATAAAATCACAAATGAAAGAGGAGCAATGATAACCAACATCACACAAATAAAAAAATAAGAGAATATTATGAAAAATTATATGCCAACAAACTAGACGACCTAGAAAAAATGGATAAATTTCTAGAAATAAAACCTCACAAAAGTGAATCTGGAAGAAATAGATAATTTAAACAGGGCAATTACCAGCAATGAATTGAAGTAATCAAAAAACTTTCAACAAACACAAGTCCAGGGCCAGATGGCTTCTTAGGGGAATTCTACCAAAGACTTAAAGAAGAGTTAATATTTATTCTTCTCAAACTATTTCAAAAAATAGAAGAGGAAGAAAAATATCCAAATTCCTTTTATGAGGCCAGCACTACCTTGCTACAAACCAGATAAAGACACTACAAAAAAAAAGAGAACTGCAGGCCAATATAGCTAATGAACATACATGGAAAAGAAACTCAACAAAATACTAGCAAACCAAATCCAAAAATACATTAAAAATCATTCACCACAATCAAATGGGATTTATTCCTAGGATACAAGGGTGGTTCAATATTCAAAATCATTCAACATGACACATAACATCAATAAAAGGATAAAACCCATATCGTTCCAATGGAAGCAGAAAAAGCATTTGACAAAGTACAACATGCATTCATGATAAAAATCCTCAGCAAAGTAGGTTTAGAAGAAATATACCTCAAAATAATAAAACCTTATTTGAAAAATCCACAGCTAACATCATAATAATGAAAAACTGAGAACTTTTCTCCTAAGGTCAGGAAGAACTCAAAGATATCTGTTCTCACCACTTTTCTTCAACATAGTACTGCAAGTCTTAGCCACAGTAATCAGACAACACAAAGAAATAAAAGACACCTAAATCAGTAAGGAAGAAATAAAACCTTCACTGTTTGCAGATGGCATAATACCATGTATAGAAAACTCTAAACAATCCACCAAAAACTACTAGAACTGATAAATGAATTCAGTAAAGTCACAGGGTACAAAATCAATGTTCAAAAATCTGTAATATTTCTATACACTAATAAAAAAGTAGCAGAAGGTGAAATTAAAATAATCTCATTTATAATTGGAGCAAAAATAATAAAATACATAGGAATAAACTTAACTAAAGAGGAAAAGACTTGTACTCTGAAAACTATAAAAAAAGAAAACTGATAAAAGAAATTAAAGATGACAGAAAAGGAAGACATTCCATGCTCATGGATTGGAAGAACAAATACTGTTAAGATGTCTATGCTAGCCAAAGCAATCTACACATTTAATGCAATCCCTATCAAAATACCACCAGCACTTTTCACAGAGCTAAAACAAACAATCCTTAAATTTTTATGGAACTGCAAAAGACTCCGAATAGCCAAAGCAACCCTGAAAAAGAAAAGCAAAGCTGGAAGCATCACAATTCCGGACTTCAAATTATATTACAAAGCTGTGGTGATAAAGATAGTATGCAACTGGCACAAAAACAGACACATGGATTAATGGAACAGAATAGAGACCCCAGAAATAAACCCACAATTATATGATCAATTAATCTTTGACAAGGAAGCAAGGATATACAATGGGAAAGACAGTCTCTTTAACAAATGGTGTTGGGATACATGGACAGCCAAATGCAAAGAATGAACCTGAATCACATTCTTATACCACACACACACACACACACACACACACACACAAACACACACACCTCAAAATGGATTAAAGACCTAAATATGAGATCTTAAATCATAAAAATCCTAGAAGAAAGCACAGGCAGTAATTTCTCTGACATCATCAGTAACAACATTTTTCTAGATATGTCTCTTGAGGCAAGTGAAACAAAAGCTAAATTTAACTATTGGAACTTCATCAAAATAAAAAGCCTCTGGACAGAAATGGAAACAATCAACAAAACTGAAAGGCAGCCTACTCAATGGGAAAAGATATTTGCAAATGACATATCCAAGAAAGTATTAGTACCCAAAATATATAAAGAACTTATAAAGCACCACACACAACCCCCCAAAAAACCCAATTAAAAACTAGGCAAAAGTCATTAACAGACATTTCTCCATAGAAGACATTCACATGGCTAACAGACACATGAAAAGATGCTCAACATCACTCATCACTAGGGAAATACAAATCAAAACTACAATGAGATATCACCTCACACATCTCAGAATGGATAAAATAAAAAATACAAGTAATGACAAGTGTTGGTGAGGATGTGGAGAAAAAGGAATCCTCATGACTATTGGTGGGAATGCAAACTGGTGCAGCTACTGTGGAAAGCAGTATGGCACTTCCTCAAAAACAATAATGAACTACCCTGTGATCCAGTAATCACAGTACTGTGTATTTACCCAAAGAATATGAAAACACCAATTCAAAAAGATATATGTTCACCTATGTTTATTGCAATATTACTTACAATAGTCTAATTATGGAAACAGAGCAAGTGTCCACCAATAGATGAATGGATAAAGATGTGTACATGTATACACACACACACACAAACACAATGCAATATTATTCAGCCATTAAAAAGAATGAAATCTTGCCATTTACAACATGGATGGATCTAGAGAATATAATGCTAAGCAAAATGTCAATTAGAGAAAGACAAATACTGTATGATTTAACTCATATGTGGAATTTTCGATATGAAAACAAACAACCAAAGGGGGGAAAAATTGACAAACCAGAAAACAACCTCTTAAACAGATGGTTACCAGAAGGGAGGTGGGTGGGGGTGATGAGTGAAATAAGTGAAGGGGATTAAGAGTCCACTTCTCTTGATAAGCACTGAGTAATACATAGAATTCTTGAATCAGTGTATTATACACCCAAAACTAATTTAAGACTGTATATTAACTATACCGGAATTAAAATGTAAAAAAAAAACCCCAAACTTATTATGGTAAGGAAGGACTTATTTCAGTCATTTTGCTCCTTGTTTTCTATATGCTTTATAGTTTTTCTGTCCCTCATTTCCTACATTACTGTCTCCTTTTGTGTCTAGCTGATTTTCTAGTGAAACATTTCAATTCCCTTCTCATTTCCTTTTATATTTATTCTGTAACTATTTTCTTTGTGGTTACCACAGGGATTACATTGAATAACCTAAAATTATAATACTCTAATTTCAATTTACACTAGCTCAAGTTCAATAACATACAAACCTCTGCTTCTATATAGCTTCTTCCCCACCTCTTTCAGTTATTAATTACTCAGTTATTATTAGTGGCACAAATTTACATCTTTATACATTGTGTATCCAAAAGCATAAACTACTCATTGTTTTTTGTAATGTGTTAGTTTCTTAAATTATGTAGAAAAGATAAAGTTACAAATCAGTTTTATAATAATACTAACTTGTATAGTTGCCCATGTAAAATTTATCCTTACTGAGATCTTTATTTCTTCATAAGGTTTCAAGTTACTATTTAGTGTCTTTTCATTTCAAACTGCAGGGCTCCATTTAGCATTTCTTACAAGGCAGTCTAATGGTAATGAACTCCCTCAGCCTTTGTTTATCTGGGAATATCTTATTTATTCCTCACTTTTGAAAGACAGTTTTACTAGTTAAAAGATTCTTGGTTGACAGGTTTTTTTTTCTTTTTTCAGCACTTTGGATATATCATCCCATTACCTTCTGGCCTCCAATGTTTCTGATAAGAAATCTGCTGTTAACCTTAGTGAATATCCCTTGTATATGATGAGTCGCTTTTCTCTTGCTGCATTAAAGATTCTCTCTTTGTCTTTGAAGAGTTTGATTATAATGTGCTTCAGTGTGAGTCTCTTTGAGGTCATCTTTGAGTTTGTTGAACTTCTTTGGATGTTTACATTCATGTTTTGATCAAATTTGGGAAGTTTTTAAACTATTATTTCTTAGAATATGTTCTCTGCCCCTTTCTCTCTTCTCTTGGGACTCACACAATCATATGTTAGTGCACTTGATGGTGTCCCATGATCCCTCAGGCTCAGTTCACTTTTCTTGAATTTTGTTTCTGTTCCTCAAAAGTTATAATTCCAATTTTATTATCTTAAAATTTGTTGATTCTTTCTTCTGCTTGTTGAAAACTGACTTTGAATTTCTCTAGTGAACTTTCATTTTAGTTATTATATTTTTCAGTTTTAGAATTTTTTGGTTTCTTAAGTTTTCTCTATTTATTTATATTTTTCATTTCATTCATACATCATTTTCTTGACTTTCTCAATGTCTTCCTTTAGTTCTTTGCATATCTTTAAGGCTGTTTTAAAAATTTTGTGTAGTAGATCTTCCATCTTGTCCTTCTCCAGGACAGTTTCTGCTTTTTTATATATTTTTTTAAATATGGCCTTTGAGTAGGCCATACTTTCCTTTTTCTTTGTATGCTTTGTGATTTTTTTGTTGTTATTAAAAAAACTATACATTTGAAAAAAATATGTGGTACCTCTAAAGAAGTTAGATTCTTCTTCTGCCTGGGGTGTTGGATTTTTTTGTTTTTGTTTTTGTTTTATTGTTATCATCTGTCTTTGTACTGAAGATCAGCCTGATGTAGAAACTTAAGGTCTTTTCATGTATTTTCTGATTCTGTATCTTTCCCTGGGCATGCACAGTGACTTTCTAGATTCTTCTGTATGTGCAGTTGCTTTCTGAACAACTTACTCATTAATATCTGGCTCCCAAAGGGGGAAAAAACAGAACAACGAAGGGAAGAAAATGGTGCTGCCCCTTTAAATTCCCTAGAAGTCACTTTATTTGGAAGTAACAATGGGGATGGTGGTGTAACAATGTCTGCCACCTCTGTATCTGCATCTTCATTATCTGAGTCAGGAATCAGTGACTAGAACACAAATCCCATATATCAGAAGGACAAGGTCCTTATTGCCCACCCTGGTTCCCATAAGCTTTGTATGAGTTGCTCTAGGAACACATACACAGTTGCCTTCCACAAGATGGGGTTGGGAGATGGGTAGTGGCTGCTAAGCTACGAACTAAAATTAGCCACATTTTACCACCAAGCCTTCCCCTAAAAGTTGAAACCCTTCAATAGACTCCATAATTCCAAAATGGTTACATCAAATAGATCTTACCAGTGCAATTATTGTCTAGGTGGGGAGATAGATTCTTGGTGCTCCCTACTCTGCCATCTTTCCAGAATCCCTCTAATCCATTAAATTTTGTTTTGTTTCTTACTAGTTTCTGTAAATATTTTTTCCCTTTCAAACATGTCTCATCTATGTTTGCCTCCTTATTCATTGGCCTTTTCTGCATCATTTCATTTATAGACATTAAGGTTGCTAAGAAAGTATCATGAATATAATTTATACCCCCTCTTCTGAGTTAGTGGCATTCAATAAAAAAATAATTACAGTAGATTATCCCAAGAGAGAAAATTATAACCACGCATATCTGGCTTTATATATCTATAGATTCTCAGGTAAATTTTGATCTCAATTTTTTTTTATTGCAAAGGACAATGCCAGAAACAGAAAGAAGTAGGTTGACTCTCATAACACAGGTAGAATTTATGGCACTTGCAATAAGGAAAACAAAATGAGTTAAAATCTGAGGTACAGGTGGCACACTTCATTCTTTACTGCCTGTGTCTGTCATGTATACACAGACAGCAAAACCTCATTAACTCAAACTCCATTAATTTGGAATCTGCAATAATCTCCACCTGCAAGATCTAAATATATGTCTGTATTATGGACACACACACACAATCTGCTCAGCAAATAGATAAATAAGACTAAATGAGAAGATTAAAAGGATACCTACTTTTGCTGAAGCTTTTGTATACGGTGAATGCCCTAATCACAAATGATTATCTGCTCACTAAAGCCATTATGCAATTCTGTTAAGACTTGAGGCCAAGTTCTCTCTACTTCTCCCCTGAGGTAATGAAACTGCTTTTAGTTTAACATTTTATTTAACTCAGCTTGGGTTCTCCCTCCAAAGAACTGATGAATTAGTCTGTCTGGACCAATTTGAATGAATTTGACTATCTAGACATGTGTGCATATACTATCCCATATGGCCAAATGATAAACTCATTTTTCAGGGCTTAGCCAGAAAATTCTTTCTTTCCCCTCTCTAATAGTGTTTCAAAGGATAAAAATCATTTTATGGTATTGCTTTCACAATGGAAGACTGTTTCTATACAGAGGTTTTATTTTTTTACTTTTTTTAAAGATTTTATTTATTTGACAGAGAAAGACACAGCAAGAGAGGGGACACAAGCAGGGGGAGTGGAAGAAGAAGAAGCAGGCTTCCCGCTGAGCAGAGAGCCTGATGCAGGGCTCAATCCCAGGATCCTGGGATCATGACCTGAGCCTAAGGCAGACACTTAATGACTGAGCCACCCAGGCACCCATATATGAGGTTTTAAATGCACTTTATTTATTATAGGCTATGAATGCACTCTGTACCACAGTACTCTCCAATAAGAAGTCAGCTACCCTACAGTCTGGGTCTGGTGGGCCAGGACAGTGTAGTCTGCTGGTCTGTAATAGAAAATCAAACAGGTCGTTTCACAGTCATCAAACAAACACGTAGAACTACCTTACTGGTTTATACTCCTATGTCTTTTAGGATATAAAATAATTTCTTACTTTATGAAAACAGTATTCTCTCATATAATCACTTAATTTACATAAAAAAGGTACACTTAGTAAAAATATATGAACCATAATTGCAACAAAATTCTAAAACCATGAACTATCTTTTCAGAATGCACTTTCTTTCTCTGTCTCTTGAAAAGCTTCATTGCTTTTAAGACAGGAGATACTACTTCAGAACTCAAAATTTAAAGCATTTCTTTAGCCCATAATAAGGGTAATAAAGCTTTTTATTATAAAAATGACTGTAAATATACATAGCAGTAATTTCAACAACTCAGAAGTGGTTCAAATTCTAGTGGGAAATATGAGTCTCATGACATTAAGATGCTATCAAGAATTTCGATTATCGATTACTCTTTCCACTCATCTCTATAGCAGTGATGTTGAGCTACTATTATTATAGATAAAGATTCACTAAAGAGAATTATATAACAAATTCTCCCTTAAGTCAAATGTATACACACAAAAGTGAGAGGGGGAGATTGGAAAATAATGTCTCTTTTTCTGAAGTTTTGGCAAAATGTCTATTTCTGTACAAAGGGAAGTGGATGGAGCTTTGACCTGCCAACTGAATTGCAGTTAAAACCAGGGCTCTGGATGAGAAATAGTGTAGAAAATCATAGTGGTCAGAACCTTCTGACAAGGCAGCATTCACATGGATGAGTGTTAGCCAAAGTTTGTAAGGTCCATAGCGGTTTGCCATGAGGGAAATGGAAAAGAATTCTCAGAGCTGGAGGAAAGGGGCAATGAAGCAATCTGGTAGAGCTCAATTTCTCCTGCTCAAAGACTTTGTTCAATAATTTTCTTCCTGAAAGTCAAATGTTACCAGGAGAATCTCTGCATCTTCCAAATCTAACCATTTTTTTTGTTGTGGTTTTCAGCAGAAGTGTTTTCTGATATTGGAAAGTTGCAAGATGTAATTGGTAGAAGTATACCTTGAAAGCAAACTTCAGGCATATATTGAATCTTCTTACTATTTATTCATGAAGGATTTTTTTAAATCCTAATTTTATAGTTATATTTATTTTTTGTCTTGTTTTATGGTACTTTTTATAAGTTTGAGAATGTTATTTTGCTTAAGAACTTTCTTGGCTAAGAATAATGAAAAAAAAATCTAGATCTAAGGACCAAACTTGAATTTCCAATATGGTTTGAAAATATGAAAAGGCTTATTTGGATAACTTACCATGTTCCCTTTGGCAACACATATACTAAAATTGGATGACTTACCTTTAGTTACATTAGGTAACTGAGGGTCAGAGTAGTAAGTATTCCAATATTACAGAACTAGAAGGTGTGGTGGCAACTTCAGTTGAATGCAGAATTTATCAGAGCTTGCATTTTATATATTTTGGAAATAACAGTGCAGGATCTTTTATAACTGAACATTTATATTCCTTGGTTAATCATTTCTGCTTGATTCTTCACAAACTCCTTCAGATATACCCCTTTCTCTCTACTCTTAAAATTATCAGCCCTAGATTATAACTATTACAATTCTAGCAGGTCTATTTTCTAGTCTCTTTCTATCTTGCTCTTTCAGACTTAAAGTCTGTATCTATTGTGAAAACTAAAATAGTCTTTCTCAAACTTTATTTTCAATAGCTCAACCCCTTACTCAGTTTACTTAGTGTCATATAAAGAGGATGACCATATATACCAGTTTTTGGAGGACAGTCCTAATTTTTACATATCATCCTGGAATAATTCTTTTTTTTAAATTTTATTTATTTGACAGAGAGAGACACAGTGAGAGAGGGAACACAAGCAGGGGGAGAGGGAGAAGGAGAAGCATGCTTCCTGCTGAGCAGGGAGCCCGATGTGGGGCTCGATCCCAGGACCCTGAGATCATGACCTGAGCCAAAGGCAGATGCTTAACCACTGAGCCGCCCAGGCACCCCAATCCTGGAATAATTCTTAAGTGTCCTCTTTCAATCTTCAAAATGTCCAGGTTGGGGTAATAAATAATATGGTTTCCCTACATATAACTTACTACTTCCAAATACCTTACTTCATATCTCTCAGCCACAATTCCTCTGCCTCACACAAGCTAATCCACTCATTAGCTTCCTTTACAAAAACTGATTTCATGTCTCTTCACAGTACCTTTGTATACTAACTGCTTCAATTCTAATCACTCCTTTATGCAGAGTTCACTCATTTAACAAATGTTTGGTGAGTACCTGTTCTGTGTTTTGCACTGTTATGAGTGCTGGACTTAGAGCAGGGACAGGACAGACAAGTTTGCTGCTCTCCTGGAGCTTCTTTGGTGTGGTTAGGTATTTGCTCACATATTTACTCTTTGCTCATTGCCTTCTCTCTGGTATCCAACCATGTTGAAAAATAAATGAGAGAAAATGAAAATATGGTCCCTCCCATTTCCAAGTTCCCCTTCCCAGTGCACAGACAGGATCTGGTAACAATAGCGATCTGAAAGTGTTGCCTAGCATGCCAATGGTCTCAATGAGAAGCTTTAGGTTGTCAGCAGCTGTAACGATGGGGGGCCTATACCCTGAAGACTACATTACAAAAGTGTGATCCTCTTTCTGGAATTCAAGGAAACAGCATATGTAAATATGTGTCACAAACATTCTGCTTTGAAACATTATGAATCTAATTAAGCCTCATGTCTGACCCTGCCCACCCACAGAGACACCTCTCATGCTTTAAGAACAAAAGTCTAGATGAAAGAATTTGACTAAGGAGAAAATAAGGAAGAAGAATTAGGAAATCTACATTCAAAAAATTTTGCAATCTATGGTCTTGCAATTTTGGATTAGCATTATCTTAGCAAATGGGTATGACCTGAGTTAAGAAATGTCATAAACATCAATGAAAATTGGGACACCTGGGTAGCTCAGTCAGTTAAGAAACGGACTTTTTTTTTATTTAAGATTTTTATTTATTTATTGAGAGAGATAATGATAGAGAGAGAGCATGAGAGAGGGGAGAGTCAGAGAGAGAAGCAAACCCCCCGCTGAGCAGGGAGCCTGATGCGGGACTCAATCCCGGGACTCCGCTTAAACAACTGAGCCACCCAGGTGCCCAAGAAATGGACTCTTGATATCGGCTCAGGTCATGATCTCAGGGTAATGAGATCGAACTCCACGCCAGAGTCCACACTGGGAGATTCTTTCTCTCCTTCTCCCACTGCCCCTCCCCCCACTCTTTCTCTTTCTAAAAGAGAGAGAGAATTGGATACCTTCTGGTTCATTACTGCATTTTTATGTTCTAATGAGTGTCTATTATCTGATGGGCCTTTGCTAGGTGCTAGGACACCTGTGTTCAATACCTATCTCACTCTTAACTGCCCAGAGATCCTGTCTCCGCCAGTCATTGTCATATTTAGCTCCACCTTCCTAGGCCTTAGGCCGGGGTGGCAAAGTGGAAAGCTGATAGGGGCTTGGCAAATACCATAATGAAGTTACACCTGGTCTAAGAGACAGGGTGATGGTTGGGACTATAGCAAAAGTTAGAGCAAATGCCCTTTTTAAAGAGGCAGCTACCACATAGCTTCAGGTGGTTATTGCCATGCAAGAAGGCTAACCCAGCACTTCTAAATCTGTTTCTTTTTTAAGAGAGACTAAAATCTAGAATGTCATGTGAATTCTCCCAATGTTTAAATGTTAACCACTTTTCCACCACTATTCTACATAACTTCTTCCATCCACTTTACTCACCCCACCTACCCAAATACAAATGCCCATATTCTACCTCTTTTATATTTCCTTTCTTCAGACCCTGTGGGGTAATTCTATTCACTAATTTTTTTATTAAAGTGTTTACCAATGATGTTGTTTTAATAAAACTTCAAAACTGTGCTTGTATTTAAACAGGGGCTAATGCTTTACTTAGGAGGGAAGTAATAACCTAATGGTAAGTGTCTGTATTAGGATAGGTAGTTATTTTGAAAAGGGGACTATGAGCCCCCTCAAATCATAAAACATGCAAGCTGATTGCCTCTGCAAATATGTTAAGTAGACCAGCTCCAGAGGAATATTACAGAAGATGTGAATTGACTTCAATTCAGTTCAAAACACATTTACTGAGAGTGTGCTATATGCCTATAAGGATTTTTTGGTTGAAAACCTTTAACTTAGGTTTTTTGGGTTTTTGTTGTTGTTGTTGTTTGTTTCTCTGAGAAAGAGTGTCTTTTTGTGGAAGGTGGAACTTTGGTAAAAAGAATGGTGGTATCTCAGTCAACTCAGGCTGCCATAACAAGATACTGTAGACTTGCTGGCTTAAACAACAGAAATCTATTTTCTTTGTTCTGAAGGATGGAAGTCAAAATCAAGGGCTGGCATATTGGTTTCTTTTTTTTTTAAGATTTTATTTATTTATTCATAAGAGACAGAGAGAGAGGCAGAGGGAGAAGCAGACTCTCCACTGAGCAGGGAGCCCGATGCAGGACTCAATCCCAGGACCCTGGGATCATGACCTGAGCCAAAAGCAGATGCTTAACGATCTGAGCCACCCAGGTGCCCAGCATATTGGTTTCTTGTCAGGACTCTTCTTACCTTGTTGATGGCTGCCTTCCCTGTGTCCTCCCATAGTGGTGAGTGGGGCAGGGGCTGGGGGAGAACAAGTTCTCTAGTGTCTTTTATAAGAGTACTAATCCCATTATGAGGGTTCCACCCTCATGACCACATCTAAATTTAATTATGTCCCAAAAACCCCATATCTAAATACCACAAAATTGACTGTTAGGGCTTCAAGATACGGAATTTTGAAGGGGTACAATTCAGTCCATAGCAGTAGGTGATATATGGTACTGAAAATAGGGTTATTTGTTTAAATATTTAATTTCCTAACATATAACAAGCTATTCATAAAAAAATAATATGCATTAATGAGCTATACTCTATCTTGTAATTTTTTTCATTTAAATTTAAAAGGGCCAATAAAATTGAATTATTTTCCTAGAAAGAAACAACAAATATACTGGTTTTCTTGTTTCTATTTCTTTTTTCTTCTCTTTCCATTTTTTCCCCAACTAATTCCTCTTTCTGAATGTATATTCATGGAAGAATTTAACCAGTGCACAAAATAAAATCTATGGATGAATTAATATTCATTTAGCAATCATAGGTGTTTCCCAGCTTACAATTTTAGATACTATTGACATTTTATTTTTTTAAAGATTTTTTTTTATTATTTATTTATTTGACAGAGAGAGAGAGAGAGAGCACAAGAGCAGGAACACAAGCAGGGGGAGTGGAAGAGGGAGAAGGAGGCTTCCTGCCGAGCAGGGAGCCTGATATGGGACTCGATCCCAGGACCCTGGGATCATGACCCGAGTCAAAGGCAGACGCTTAACGACTGAGCCACCCAGGCACCTGACATTTTATTTCTTAATATATTTTTAAGTCTATAGAGAAAGTTTACGAATGAAGCAAAGACAACTTGAAATTTGACACCCAACCTGAAATAAGAAAATCTGCCAACAGAACAGTAACTAGCATATTAGGCTAAATCCTTGTCTGTCTCAGTTTGAATTCAATGTGTTTTCAAATGACCAATTAAAAACATTAGGCAATTAAGATGAACATAATCCAATGTTAGGTGCCACAAAGTAAATAAAGCAGTATAAAACATTCCCTGTTCTCAAGGAGTTTAAAGTCCATTGAGGAAAGGAATTCATATGCAAAAAATACTTAGAGAAACATTACATTCTAGACTATATGGTGGAGACTATCAAAGCAAGATGAGTTCTGAAAAGCATATAATCAAATTGAGTTTAAGTAGCCAGAATGGCTAAAAATCAAGACAACTGACGATACAAAATGTTGGCAAGAATGTGAAACAACCAGAAATCTCATCCATTGTTAGTGGGAGCATAAAATGGTACAAACACTTTGGAGGAAAGTCTGGTAGTTTCTTATAAAACTAAACATAATAGATAAACCTTGAAAACATTATGCTAAGTGAAACAAACTAGACATACATACAAATATCATATAACCCCATCTATATGAGATACCTAGAATAGGCAAATTCATAGAGAAAGAAAATAGAATAAAGGTTACCTGGAGCTAGGGTGGGAGGGAGGAGATAGAGAATTATTGTCTAATGGACATGAAGTTTCTGTTTGGTTTGATGAGAAAAGTTCTAGAAATGGATAGTATTAATGGTTGCACAACATTGTGAATGAACTTAATGCCACTGGCTTGTACACTTAAAAAGGGTATTATGCTAAGTGAAATAAGTCAATCAGAGAAGGACAAGTATCATATGATCTCATTAATATGAGGAATTCTTAATCTTAGGGAACAAACTGAGGGTTGCTGGGGTGGAGGGGGGTGGGAGGGATGGGATGGCTGAGTGATAGACATTGGGGAGGATATGTGCTATGGTGAGCACTGTCAATTGTGTAAGACTGATGAATCACAGACCTGTACCTCTCATTATATGTTAAAAAAAATGGTAGGAAGGGAAATATGAAAGGGGGAGATTGGAGTGGGGAGATGAACCATGAGAGACTGCGGACTCTGAGAAACAGACTGAGGGTTTTGGAGGGGAGTGGGGTGGGGGAATGGGTTGACCCAGTGATGGGTATTGGGGAGGGCCCATATTGCGTGGAGCACTGGGTGTTATACACAAACAATGAATCATGGAACACTAAAACTAATGATGTAATGTATGGTGACTAATATTAAATTAAATAGTTAAAATGGTAAATTTTATGTTCTGTATGTTTTACCATGATTTTAAAAAGTTACATGTGTACACACACACAAATGAAATGAAAAAAATCACAATGAATCACAAAGAAAATGAAAACTAAAAACAAGACCATAAATATATACCTCCCCCATTATTCAAGAATTTTAACTCTAGATATGTATCTAAGAGAAATAAAAACATATGTCTATGAAAACATTTGTACAAGAAAGTCACTTTATTTCTACAAGCCAAAGCCTGGAAAGAGCTCAAGGTAGTCATCAATAAGAAAATGTATAAACAAAGCAATAATACTTAACAATAAAAATAAACTATTTATACACATAAAGCATGGATTAATCTCAAATGCATTATATAGAATGAAATAAGATTTACACAAAGAATATCAACTATATGATCATATCTATATAAGATTCTAAAAATGAAAATGAAATTATGGTAGAAATCATCAGAACAATGTTTGCCTCTGCTGAAGCTGGGGATGAGGATGGACTGTGAATGGGCATGAGGGTACTTTCTCAGGTGATGAAATGTTCTATATCTTGATAAGACTTTGGGTTATACAAGCATATGCATTTGTCAAAATTCATCAAATTATAAAATTATCATCTGTGTGTATTATTGTATGTAACTTTTACCTAACAAAAAGAACCAAAAACAAATATTGAACTGTAGTTAAGGATATATATTACTGATGCTTTTAGGGGTGAAGTGAACTAATGTCTGAAACTTACTTTGAAATACATCAAAAAATAAGGTGGATCAATGGATGAATCAGTGGATGGGCAGATGGATAGATGGATAGATGCGTGATAAAACAAATAGAGTAAACTGTTAATTAGTTGTGGAATCTTGGTGGTGATCTATGGTTATTAACTTTCAGCTTTCCTGCATGTTGGAAAGGAGTGTTCATGAAGAAAGTGGGAGCTGAAGTGAGCTTTGCAGTGTGAGTATATTTTAGAGGTCTAAGGGAAGAGAGACATTATTATCTGCAGTGGGGAATCACAGGAAGCAATGACTCAATTAATAGAATGGAAAGGAATGATATGGTCATAGAGTGTGGAGGCTGGTATGACCAGAGCCGAAGCTATATATTAGTGAGAAATAAGTTTGTATACATATCATAGGCCAGATCATAGCAAATTTTAAAAAAACAAGGTAAGAGAATATAA
The DNA here is from genome assembly GCF_003265705.2 of Callorhinus ursinus. Classification (NCBI taxonomy): domain Eukaryota; kingdom Metazoa; phylum Chordata; class Mammalia; order Carnivora; family Otariidae; genus Callorhinus; species Callorhinus ursinus. The sequence goes on from NW_027397129.1 coordinate 3,957,115, forward strand.
ACTTATTGAGGCATTTAGTAAGATTTTCACAGGGCAATGGGTTGGTATAAATGGTATCTTAGAAAGACTGTTCAGCCAGTAATTTTCTGGACAGATTGCACCAGAAAGATCCTATAGTTAGGCTGCCTGATTACATAGTTACTGCCACAATACAGACATGAAGTGACAATGACATGGCTAGGGTATAATCAGTGGTAATGCTGTTCAATTTTAAGCTATGGATTTATGGTTTCTATAGCCATTGCTGTACATATCTTAAATTAGTTTCAAGAATTTTAGGGAGGGCTATAATATTTTTCTTAGGTAATAGAGTTACATGTATATAAATCATTTACTATTAACCTCTTTGGATTGATAACAGGTGAGGTACCTGGGTAATATATTTTTTACTAAAATGGATGGAAAACAGGATTAGGAAGGTCCTTGTTCTAATCATCCTTACCAGAACCCTGTTTCAAAGGGATATGAAGCAATGTAGAGTAGGAACTTTATACCTGAGGGATTTATTATTAGAATAATAGAAGATAAAGAAGAGCCTAGTAATAGCTCTTAGTAATAGCTTTAATAATAGCTGTTAGGACTTGACATTGGACGTGTTGGGATGTATTTTAGTAAACTAGCTATTGGAATACTGCATGTTTTAGACCACCAAACAAAAAGGAACAAGCTGACTGTGCAATGATTTGAGCACATAAAAAGGTTTATAAAGAGGCCAGAGTGGAAGCAGTAATAAGAGATTTTAACTATCCAGGAATATACTGGAAGCATTAAGTAGAAAAGACAGACCTGGAAGATTTTTATGGCTTTGAAACATGGTTACTTTTTGAGTAAATATGTGTGTTGCCCACTAAAATGAGCATTATGTTAAGTAACATATGGCTGAACACCTACAAATGCATTGAAGGATGTTGTGTTTTAGTAGCAATCTTTTTAGTGGTAATAGGAAAAAACTGACAGCTGGTTTATTTAAAAAAGATTGAGAGAGAAAGAAAGAGAGAGACTGAGCAGAAGAGTTCAGAAAGTTGTGATTAGAATGGTCAGATGCAGGATAGGGGACTAGCTTTTGACACATCTAAAATCAAGAAAAATAAAAAGTATTTATAGTTAGAAAAAGTAGAGAAAAGGACATGTAAAAGCATACAAAAACAATTAGAAAGGGTATTATAGCAACTGTGACTAAAGAGGAAACTAGAATTAAAATAAAAGTACAATATTTAAAGGAAGAAAAATCAGAAGGACAGGCAAATTGATGATTACAGACTACCAAATTTTCTTGATGATTCTATGGTTTCTTTTATTTATTAAAAAAAAGCTATTGTGTTCATATGTGTGGGCAGGTGAATCACTGAATTTAAAGAGAAGAAAAAGAATGATTATTACATTTAGGGTGAATAGAGACAGAAAGGTCAAAGTTCTTCAGGGGCTCACTGTCTGAGAGCCAGGATAGAGAGTCAGGGACTGCAGGAACCATTTTTTCTCAGCCTCGAGGCAGTTCTGCCTAATGAAGAGATCAATTCATCAAGCCACAAACAAAACAAAACAAAACAAGCAAAAGAGAGGAAACCTGAGCATGGCCAAGACTGAGAAGGTAGGAATTGCCCAACTATGCCTTACAGATTTATACTTTCTGGAAAACAGTGAATTTCTTGGCACCTCACAAATTCCACATGCACGTTGGGAGGGCTGTAAATGTATTTGATTTGCTCAGAAGCAGGTGTAATCCATCTAAATCGACTAGGCCATCTATTGTGAACTAAGGAAAAAGAAGTGAGAAAAATCCTCAAAGCAAATGAATGGCAGTGTTGGCAAGAAAATCTTCCTGCTCTCATCTATAGTTACAGCTGAGTAAGTACTAGGAATTTCTAGATATATATGATTTCACCTGTCAAAGAAACTAAATTAGAAATCTCAGTATCTAACTTTGCCTCACTAGTAGCATGTAGGTTTCAGGCTCTCTTTGGAAGACACTGAATTCAGAAACTGATGAATGAATTACAGTGATAAAATGATACAATGATGAGTGAATTACAATGATACAAAATAAACATGTTCAAAGGTTATATATATATATACATTCAAATTATAACTTTTTGCCTCTGGTCACAATCTAAAGCATATTTTTCCAATTTTTGGAAAATATTTAATTATTTTCTGTTTAAAAATAAAATATGGGGTGCCTGGGTGGCTCAGTCGTTAAGCTTCTGCCTTCAGCTCAGGTCATGATCCCAGGGTCCTGGAATCAAGCCTGCATCCCCCTCTCCCACTCCCCCACTTGTGTTCCCTCTCTTGCTGTGTCTCTGTCAAATACATAAATAAAATCTTTAAAAATAAATAAAAATAAAAATAAAATATGATGTAAAGGTAAGGAAACAGAACATACAAAATATTCACAGATTCAAGGTATGGAAAGTACCAAAAGAAGAACAGGTAAATCAAATGAGCCCATCCGGAAACAGCACAATAAAGAAATCAATATAATTTATTCATTTTGTTTATCATAGAATGATTAAGTTGGAAAAAATAAATATGGTCAATGTATTACTATCAATATGGATATCTACTAAATAATAATATTTGCATTTTTCCATAATCTGTATAATATGCTATATTTAGTAAACATAACATCTGATATTTCATACAGAAAAATTATTCAGTAATTTGATAATGGAAAGAATTATTATGAATTCATAAATGCCTTGTACTTATGTACTACAATGCCTTTCAGTGCGGGAGATTCAACCCATCTGGGGTATATTACTTGGGATATTATTCCTCTTTATATCACAGCTAAGATCAGGCATGGCTTTACTCTTAATAGGAACAAAAATCTATTTTCTTCACTTTCAGTACAGTGTTCTGTTCAATAATAGTCTAAGGTTTTATATAGAGAACCAGGAGGGAGCTTATATGATTCTTAAGACCACAGTAAAGCTCATTTATTCAAGAAAAAAAAATGCTTAAAATTAGCCTTAGCTATAAGGTTAACCTGGAATTGAAAACAGAATAGGGTTAGCATTGAGAGCTGAAACACATAAAAGAAAGTTAAATCTCTTCCTACACACAGACTAACCTGTTATAAAGATTTTTTTTGAAACAACCTAAAACTTTGAAAGTACTACAAGAATTGGGAGAAAATGCGTAAAGAGCTAGTAATAAGCAGTAGCAAGTTTCCTGAAATGTAAGAAAAATAAGGAGTCAATTGTGGATTCTAGCTTCAAAGAATGGCTATGTCCTGGTGCTTTGTTTAAAGTAAATAACCAGGGCGCCTGGGTGGCTCAGATGGTTAAGTGTCTGCCTTCGGCTCAGGTCATGATCCCAGGGTCTTGGGATTGAGTCCCGCATCGGGCTCCCTGCTCCTTGGGAGCCTGCTTCTCCCTCTGCCTCTCTCTCTCTCTCTCTGTCTCTCATGAATAAATAAATAAAATCTAAAAAAAAAATCCATATGAAATCAAATTAAAAAAAATAAAGTAAATAACCAGTTACTGTCTTACTGATGACTTTAAACATCCTGAAAAAGAATCTGTAGAATCTAGATGCAGAGAATAGGTTTGACCAACCCAATGTCTAGGGATGTGTATTTGTGAACAATTCTACATGTTCTCTACAGGTGTATTTTGTTCACAATAACACCATTAGTAATGGCTCTCTTTCTAAATTCCAGAATTCTATAGAAGCCAAAACTAAAGAGAATTATAGCTTTAAATATAGGCATTCTGAACATGGGACATATAAAAAGAAATATCTGATTCTTGTACCAGTTTATGACTTGAAGCATAAGTTTGATTACCCTTATTTTAATATAGATAATAACAAATATTATTGGCCATAAAATTATAGTGGTTGATTGAGACTACTGAATTTTGAAAAAGAATTACTTGCTTCAGTAACCTATCAGATATTTTAATCTGTATTTTCCAATGGGTGAGAAGAATGAAGTATAATGTTACATTAAATATGTAATGCTTATACCCCTAAACAGATGATTAGAACATTTATCTATAATACAAATTTGAGCCAAGAAATTGCCAGGCTTAGAAAAATGCAGGTGTTGAAGTAGAAGAAAGGATGTAAAGACTTAGAACACTTTTCTAGAACAAGTTGGATGGGTATCAGAAATATACTTCACTGATAGGAATTCCTTTTCTTCATTCTCATGGAGCGAGGAGTGCCTCATCTGATTGGTGAAATTTGGAGAAACGTCTAACTTCTTGGTCCTGCTATTTGGTGAGAAAGTTGGATCAATTTAGAGAGCTGGTTTAAGAAAGTTCATTTGTGACTGCAAGTCGAAGCCAGTCAGATTTATAAGCATTACATGTGATATTTTGATTCCTATCTGATTCATCCTTCTCAATTGTTTCAAAATGTATAAGAAGATGGGTAGGACTGTGACTGTGGAGACCTTAAAAAATTCCTAAGTAAATACCAGGAGCCCCAACAAACCTTCCAGGTCTTGTTCTTCCCTATGATTACACACTTCTACTGATTTTAGGAGACAGTATAGTAAGGTGAGTATACTGCTTAGGTCCGAATCCTGTTTTCACCTTTGTAAACTTGGGGCAGTCATTAAACTACCCTAGGCCTCAATTTCCTCATGTGCAAACTAAGGAGTATAAATAATATTACCAAGTATTCACCCACTAAATATAAGGATTTTTATAATTTTTTAAATTATTGTTCTTCAGTATACTTGGATATTAAATACTATTTCACATGTTTGATGAATAATGCAAGTATTTCTAATAATGACTGCCTTGTTCCTTCTTGCAGATATCTAAGCACTACTAATCCAGTGTTTGTACCACTTTCAGAGATCACTCTGCATTTACTATTGGTCTCAGCTCAGAGAGATCTAAAAGCAACTCAACAATTTCACTCTTAGTTATCTGAAGGTATACACAAAAGAAAAGAAAATAAGTCCACACAAAAACTTGTACACAAATGTTCATAGTGACATTAATCATAACAGCCAAAGAGTAGAAACATCACTCAAATGTTCACCAACTTTTTCATGGATAAACAAAATGCAATGTATCATAAAATGAAATATTATTCAGCAATAAAAGAAGTAAGTAATGATATATGCTACAACATGATGAACCCTAAAAACACTATGGTAAGTGAAAGAAAGAAGTCAGATGCAAAAGGCCACACATGATATGATTCCATTCATATCAAATGTCCACAATTTGCTAATCTACAGAGACAAAAAGTGGTTGCTTAGGGCTGAGTGGGGAAGATAGTGGGAATGGGGATTGACTGCTTATGATTATGGGGTTTCTATCTAAGGTGATAAAAATGTCCTAAAATTAGATTGTGGTGATGTTTGCACAACTCTGTAAATTTGCTAAACACAAAAATAACACTTAAAATGACTGAATTTTATGGTATATAAATTGCATGTTTAAAAAGCTATTAAATTAATTAAGTAAGTAAGTAATAAAAAGAAGCTTATTAAGACCTCTCTCTGGGCCTACATGATAAGCCCACAGCTGAATGCCCACCTGGCCAGCAACAAAGCAAATATGAACACTGATACTGTTTTTTTTTTTTTTTAAGATTTTATTTATCCAATTGACAGAGAGAGAGAGAGAGCACAAGCAGGGGGACCAGCAGGCAGAGGGAGAGGGAGAAGCAGGCTCCCTGCTGAGCAGGGAGCTCAATGCGAGGCTCGATCCCAGGATCCTGGGATCATGACCTGAGCTGAAGGCAGACACCTAACTGACTGAGCCATCCAGGCACCCTGTGGGTTTTTGTGTCTAGTAAAATAGATAATGTTATTTCAGAGAGCCCCCAAACCATAGGTGTCCCCTTGGAGTGAAATTTTCCTATCCAACCTGTGTTTACTATAAAGCAGAAGTGAATGTTGTGGAGGTGTTGTAGGAAAGATGATGTTAGGGTTCAAAGCCGACAGCCAAGAAAGAATTCTTGAGATGTCTTTGGTGCAAAAATGTGATTATATTAAAGCACAGGGACAGGACCCATGGGCAGAAAGAGCTGCACAGGGGTCATGAGGAGTGGCCTGTTATATACTTTCAAGTTGGGAGGGGGGTTAGGGATAGTGTAAGTCTCTAAGGAATTTTGGAAGCAAAGTTTCCAGGACCTTGAGAGGGCTAGCTATTGTTGGGAAAAGTCATTTATTACCATTTAATAAAACCTTAGTTATGAGATCCTTCAGATGTCTATCAGTGGGGCCATATGCTTGGGGGATGATTGCCAACACGTATCTTGGGGGGTTTAGAGATAAAGGAAGTTTGCAAAGGAATTTTTATACAATAAAGTAGACTTACAGGATCCTGGTTGGGGGGAGGCAGTCAGGCTAAGATTGCCTTTTGCTCTTAACAAAGTATTAACATTGAGGCAGTTGAGTCCCTAGAGGAATGTCAATCTGCCTGTTTCAAGGACTTGTTAATGGGCTATAGGTAGTAATGAAATTTAATAATTTTTCTTCTGCCTTTTTTTCCCACATTGTTCCCTCCTGAACAATTTTGACCCTTAAATCTTTAAGGTTGCTGAGGGTGGAAGGTCTCATCTTCTGTAACTTCTTCCTTCTGAAAAGGGGCATAGAGATGTCCCTACCTATGGGTCAACATTAGCCAGTTGGGGCTTATATAGATATAAGAGTTACAAAAGGCAGAGGCAGCTGAATCCAAGGGAGACTGCATGTGTAGATCTTCCTATGTGGAAAGGATCATCTGTTGGCTTGAAGTTATGGCAGGGAAGGAGCCTCGACACCAGGTGGAAAGACATGATCAGTGTAACAAAAAGAAAAAAAGCTCATATAAGAGTCCTTTGATAGTTAACAAAAACTCTTTTTCCAGTCCAGGAGTTTAATCAATCATTAAAGGAAAGAGAGAGATCATTTAAAGCTCCAGTTTGAGTATTCATGTCAGTAACCCAGAAATACTTTGTGATCATCTGGAACGTATACATAGTATTCTGTTTTTATGATAGCACACATTTCACCTTGTGTAGAAGTTAAAACATCTAAAGTCATTCTATTTTGTAAAACTGCTTTAAGCATTTGTATTACTTCAGTATTTAATAGAGAAATGCTATTTTGGGTATCACTTAGGCCTTGACTGTGTACTTATTAAGAGCTTCTATGTGCCAAACAACACTGTCCAGTCCCAAAGAGGGAACAAAAATGGATGTTAGGTGGTCATACCAATGAGACACAGAACCTGTCCAACATTGTTTTTAATTTTGGAAGGTTAGCTGGATTGGTAATGGTTTTAATAATGTGTCCATGCATCCAGGCAAAACCCAGAGTACAGTGACCTATCCAGCCTGTGGGAAACCATGGACACAAGTTAGTCATATAGCCATTGGGTCCTGTTAGGAGACAGTCATGTAATTCTGGGCCCCTTTAACTGCAATCAAGATATCAAGTTTTGGGGGCACCTGGGTGGCTCAGTTGGTGAAGCGACTGCCTTCGGCTCAGATTATGGTCCTGGAGTCCCAGAATCGAGTCCCGCATTGGGCTCCCTGCTCAGTGGGGAGTCTGCTTCTCCCTCTGACCCTCCCCCCTCTCATGCTCTCTCTGTCTCATTCTCTCTCTAAAAAAAATAAATAAAATCTTAAAAAAATATCAAGTTTTGGAGGGCCATATTTTGAATGTGTAATAAAAAGCAGTCCATTGTTACTTTGAAGGGACCAAGGGAGTCTAAGTCTAGGGACAGTTTTTCTAAGCAAAGTTTTTGTCACCTCTGTGGCCTTTTTACCCAAAGCAGTGGCCTGGTGTAAATTCTGTATTACTTTCATTGGTTCCTAAGGTCATATCCTTTGATATTCTTTGAGGTGAATTACAGCTACCTCCTTAGGTAGGTGTACAGCCTTAAGAAGAGTGATAATTGGGCGCCTGGGTGGCTCAGATGGTTAAGCGTCTGCCTTCGGCTCGGGTCATGATATTGGGGTCCTGGGATTGAGTCCCGCATCAGGCTCCCTGCTCCTTGGGAGCCTGCTTCTCCCTCTACTTCTCTCTCTCTCTCTCTCTCCCTCTGTCTCTCATGAATAAATAAAATCTTTAAAAAAAAAAAGAAAAGTGATAATTTCAGGCCCATATTTGACTGGGGAGTTATGGCTTGATAATAATCCCCTTTTCTTCCAAATTTCTCCATGAGCATGTAGGACTAGGAAAGCATATTTGGAGTCAGTATAAATATTAATTATTAATGCTTTGGCAACTGCAATGCATGAGTAGCACTGTAGCATACCCAACTTTTCTTATTCTTTTTTCCATGAAACTATTGCCATCAGTAAACCATCATCTGTATTTTTGATGAGGGCATCTTTTAAATCTGGTCGACTAGAATGAACAAGATCAATAACCTCTGAACAGTTATGCTCTATAGAAGTATGATGGTCACATCCAGGCATAAGGGAAACTGGGTTTAAAGTCTGACAGGTTTCAAGTATTATTTCAGGCATATCTATAAGTATAGCCTGGTATTTAATAAGTTGGCCTCCCAACATCTATTGGGAGGTCTTTGGTTTTTAAGACACTCTGGACCTGATGTGAAGTCATTACAGTCAGGGACTGTCCCATAGTGAGCTTTGAGGCTCTTACCAGGAGGGCTGTTATATGCTTGGCTAAAACCTTTGTTTGTAATTGTACCTCAATAGAGGTGGCTTCTAGAATAAATATGACTATGAGAGATGAAACCATCAAGAAGCCCTTTTTGTTTGAGGTCCAGCATTAACAATATCCTAATTATAAGGAATCACTGGCAAGTGGGAGAAGACTTGTCAAGAGATAAGGGCATCCCCAAGTGCATCATCCAATCCAACCATAAAGAAAGTGGTATCATTCATTATCTCCACCAGCCCATAGTTAACCCTATGGAGTGGGGTATGCTCTGGCTTTTAAGGAGGATTTCATCATCCCAGCCACATAGAATTGGTTACGATGATAGCTGAGTTATACAACTGTTTTGGGGAATTAACCTCATTTTCCAGTTGTTTAAATAATTATGTGCCCGGGTGCCTGGGTGGCTCAGTTGGTTGAGCATCTGCCTTTGGCTCAGGTCATGATCCCGGGGTCCTGGGATCGAGTCATGCATCAGGCTCCTTGCTGTGCGGGGAGCCTACTTCTCACTCTCCTCCCCACTTGTGCTCTCTCTCACTATCTCTGTCTCTCTCTCTCAAATAAATAAATAAAATTTAAAAAAAAAATTTAAATAATCATGTGCCCATGGGGTCCTGTTATTATCTCCACAGAATAACAAGCAAGAAGATTGTCTATACATAAGCTACTGTGTTAATTTCTCTGAAGTTTACCTCAAGTTGTCTAACATAGGTAAACAATAAACATTTAAAGACAGATCTAGAATTTAACATCCACAAAGGTGTGTTATTGAGACATAATTTTTCACTCTAAAATACTCATTTTAAATCAGAGATAGCCAAATCAGGACTAATTTATTTGAAAAACAAGTCCAGTTTTAACAAGCTTGGCCTAATCATTTACATAAGCTCAGTAAGAATAATGATTGATCACATAGATCTTTGAGAATCTGCTTTGCTAGAACTTTTTATAAGGAATCTCTAGGTTGAATTTTTAGTAGCCTCTCCAGGCCAGAAGCCAAGCCAAGTACTTGCCATCAGACATGCCTGCAATACCTGTAGATTTGGGCAGATTCCTCTTCCTGAGGTCCCCAGTATATCCTGAGGTCCCTGCACCTGCCAGGAAATGACATTCTTTACTCACCTGGTGAGGCTGCTGGGAACTCTGAGCAAGGTATTAGGCCAACAGTTCTGAGGGGCTTTATGGCTCCAGGTTTCATAAAGTCAACCTTAGTTCCTTAAAGCTGTCTGGTCATATCTGAGTCTATGCATGTCTCTCTCAAATATGACATTCCAGTCAAACCTTGGTAAAATAACCAATGTTTCTAATGGTGCCTGTTACAAGAACAGATTTTTATTGAACTTATGCAAATGGCTATGATAGGCATGGAAGAAAAAATACTTACTGAGACCTTTTGAATTTCAGAGGGTTCAGATAGAAAAGTTAAATGCTTCAATTTGTTCACAAATGAATATTTTATCACATTTCTGTAAGTCATAGATATCTTAAGACTATACTTTCAGGGATCATTTCTATAGTTCGTCATAGATATCTTAAGAGAAAATTTCCTTAATCTAGAAGAGTAAACATTAGAGAACCAGCAGTGTTTCAAACAAAAGTCACAAAACTATAATCATCCTACTAGTTCATTTAATCCCATGTTACTGATTCTTGTTCCATATGAATGCAGCTTTAGTTAGTTCTAGAAATTCTTACTCATTTCAGTTTTGATCTTAAAGATATTGAATACCTGTATTTGTCCTAAAAGTCCTTTATAGGAATCTCCTTGAAGATGAAACTCATTTTGCAAGACAATAAGAACAATTATAAATGACAAAAACTCAGAAATGGACATTGTTAATGATCTGATATGAGAGTTCATTAGGATGCAGATGACAAGGAAACTCAGTTATTCTGTGACACATAACACTTCAATAACCAGAATATCAAGTGATGATGACCTTATACCAGAACGTAACATACAAAACAAACAAGCCTATTTGGTCAATGAGACTTTGTTCATGATTTAAATCTTAAGGAATTTTGTTAAAACCTTAGAAAGTTTTAAAGCACATACCTAAGTAGGATTAGGGATGTTAAAGACCTGATAAAGGCAAAACATAGAAACTGTTTTTTCTGGGTAGGCAAAGAGAAAACAACTATTTACATTTTCTTATCAAGAGCAGACCAACAATTCAAGAAAACTTGTCTTTTTGAACAGAGAGAAAGCAGACTTTCAATCTTATACCAACGTACTTTAAAATCCATTCATTTCAATCATAGTCTGTCCTGACTACCCCTAAAATTTTGTTCTGAAGTTTTCCCTTCATAAACCTTCTACAACTTTCCTTTGCATTCAGATTTTGTCCCAAGCTATTTCTTTCCAAACAACCATCTCATTTAGGACAAAACTACCTTCTTTTACCTTCAACAAAAATGCATTCCTATTCCTTATATCTTTCTTACATATCTCCTACTTTTCCACATACAGAGTTGTTTCCCTTACTTCCATCAGTCTTAATTACACTTAGCAGAATTTGCACTCTTAGAAACCTTAGTCTCCAGTGAAGACTAAATAGTAACCAATTGTGAACTGTTACAACAGAATTCTTTAGGTGACAAATTTAGGAATCAATTAAGCACAAAACATGTTTACTAACAGATTTAAATATCTTTAGTTTCTTTGCAATAAGAAGTGAAAAAACACATCCTATGTCCAGTTATCAATGATTTAGCACTTTATCTTATTTGGAAAAGACCTAGATGTCCAATGATTTTAATTCCATTTATCATCCAAGCAAAACTTTAAAGTTTCAGGTTACCAAAGACTTTGAAAGCTATTTTAGCAATTACCCATGAAAACTTTGATGAGATAGACAATTAACCATCATTTCAAGTCATATTTTTGCTAACACATTGCAGCAGAGATAACACAAGCTGATTTGACCTTCCGTAAACCTCGATAGAATAAAAGTTTCATGTTTACTACTGATAACCTAAAAGACATGTCTATTTTAATTAAGCCAATAAACTTAACTTAGTTTAAATACTGAATTATGTTTCACCTGGATACTCCCCATTGTCAGTTTTTACCTGAGACACTGGTGGGGAAATCTGGAGTAGGTGGTGTTAGGTCCAGGGGGTGCTCTTCTTGCTCCTTGACAATGAAGGGAGAGGGAGCCATGATGCCTGAGGCACCAAGGATGGTCTAGAAGCCAGTTATGCAGTCTGCACCTAAGGTGGTGCAGAAACAGGAGAAGGGGGAGGGGAAGGCAGAAGAGACCAAGTGCTGCCAGAAGGAAGAGAAAGCATTCCTGGCTCTAGAGCTCATCAGCTCCAACAGAGGAGCAGATGCCATGTTTTCCAGCCAACAAGGGGGAATAGGCAGTCCATGTCAGGCCAGAGAAGACGGAATTTCCTCGAAACAAAGGGAGTTTCAGCAGCTGCTTGGGAATATTCCTTAAAGTCCCCATCCTGAGGTAGACTAATCACAGTTGGCTCCAGTTATAACCATTAACCCAGAAAATGAGTGAGGGAGAAGCCCCAACATCTATTAGGAGGAGGAACAGAGAGAAAGAGATTCAGGGTCTCCTTTGCTAGGGAGGGCCAGTGTTTCCTCCAGCAACCTGGGTTTGCTAGGAGGAGTCTTATTTAGATAATTATCATCCAATATGTCAGGAGGGGGTTTACTAACCAGACACATTTGGGCAAACACTTCCCTGTTTCCTGCAGAGGAGATCTAACTGACAGATCCTACTGAGGCCATGCAGTGTTACAGGAGCTCAATCCTTTCTTAAATTTTGCAATCCAAATTGTTTCCAGTGGGTTAAAAGGCACCCCAAGGGAAAATCCTTGAGAACTGAAGAAGAAGCCTACTAAGGCCATGCTCCCAGAAGAGTAAAGAATGTCCATTACCACATCCCTCCCAACTCCCAGGTGGCATCCCACGCAGGATATGTCGGAGGTTCTCATTTGTCAAAAATGACCAGAGGCGTACCTCAAGCAAGACATCACTATTTATCACAATCCTGCCTTCCCTTGAAGGCATTCCTGCTGTAAAAGGCCTATAGGAGGGATGCCAGCGTCCCTCCCCTACCCCATCTCATCCTAGGCTGCTGATGGGTGCCTGGTGAATGGACCAAAATACCCGTGCTGTGCTATCATATGTCCTGAAGGTTGTGTAGTGCTCTGCCATTTTAACCGGTGGAAAATACTAGAAAACTTTTACAAGGGGAAATTACTGAATTTTGTAGTTTTAAGTAGTTAGTAGAGGACATTGATGGAAAACAGTAAAGATGGAAATCCATCATGGTCTAAGCGACAGTCCAACACATGTGGTCTTTACAGCCAACTTCCCCAGGAAACGGTCCCCGATTGGGTTTTAATTCAATTGCGTACTGGTTTCAGCCGGCTCCCAGTGGAGGTCCTGTGGCCAGAATTTGCTAGACCAGGGATGTGGAAGGAATCACATTAGATCAATCAGGAGAAAACCTCACACAGGAGTCTTAAGATTGGCAGCCATCCTGGTGACTTAAGTGGCTGTTCTGTGCCCAAGACAGACAACTTTGTATAAGGACAGCAGTAAAGATAGGGCATCAAGTTTCTGGGTCTTATTACCATCCCGGTCAGGGTACTACTTCCAGATAAAAGGCAAGCTTTCTCCTCCCCGTAGAGTAGCCATGGGCTAGAGGATTGCAGCCTGAGCAATCGGCATGAAAATGTCCCAATAAGACCATACTCCTTGAAGAGGCCCTGGAATGAGAGTAAAGGAAGAGGAGAGAAAGTACTCACCAAGTTTGCACCGTGGCTCAGAATCCAGATAAGACTCTCGACTCAAAACCCCATGTTCAGGCACCATATGATGTAAGAAAAACAGTGATAGGGTTCAAAGCCAATGGCCAAAAAAGAATTCTTGAGATGTCTTTGGTGCAAAAAGGTGATTTTATTAAAGCACGGGGACAGGACCCATGGGCAGAAAGAGCTGCACCAGGGTCATGAGGAGTGGCCTGTTATATGTTTTCAAGTTAGGAGGGGGTTAAGGATAGCGTAGGTCTCTAAGGAATTTTGGAAGCAAAGTTTCCAGGACCTTGAGAGGGCTAGCTATTGTTGGGAAAAGTCATTTATTACCGTTTAATAAAACCTTAGTTATGAGATCCTTCAGATGTCTATCAGTGGGGCCATATGCTTGGGGGATGATTGCCAACACGTATCTTAGGGGGTTTAGAGATAAAGGAGGTTTGCAGAGGAATTTTTATACATTAAAGTAGACTTACAGGATCCTGATTGAGGGGGTGGGTAAGGCCAAAATTGCCTTTTGCCCTTAACAAAGTATTAACATTGATATGGTTGAGTCCCTAGAGGAATGGCACTCTGTGTATTTCAAGGACTTGTCAATGGGCTGTAGGGAGTAAGGAAATTTAATAACTTTTCTTCTGCCTTTGTTTCCCACATCGAAGGAAGATTGACTCTGGCTCACTTGAGTCATATACCTGGACGAGAATACCTGTACAGAATACTCAACCTAAGCCCAACTCTAAGAGTAGAAGGAAAGAGAGGTGATGTGATGACTTAAGGCCCTATGAGCCACAAAAGACTTGTGAGCCATTTGGTGAGATCATCCTCAACCAGCTGATGTTAGCAAGACTCTCTCTGAAGTTGGCTCTGACCAGCTGTCTTCCATGCATAGGCTTCTGTGTGGGTGGTGGTGGGGAGGAGGCACTATTGTACTAGAGCTGGCCCCTACTGCCCCTTGTGATAACTTACTGAGCACAATCTCTTCCCAACTTTATGTTCAGTGGCATCATTGGTAGTAGCTTAAAATCAGCATGGTGGGAGTATTTACACTGTGGAAATTGACAAATGTTACAAATTTTGTTTTCAGAGTTGGTTGTTAAATGTGACAACAGATGGGAGCCAGCATTTATTTCATGTGTTGGCAACCAATGTGCAAAATGTTCCTGGATTTGAGGGTGGAGGTCTCTCCAGTTTTTTTTTTTAAGATTTTATTTATTTATTTATTTGACAGAGAGAGAGTGCATGCACAAGCAGGGGGAGCAGCAGGCAGAAGGAGAATTAGGATCCCCACTGAGCAGGGAGCCTGATGCAGGACTCGATCCCAGGACCCTGGGATCATGACCTGAGCCTAAGGCAGATGCTTAGACAACTAAGCTACCCAGGCTTCCCTCTCTAGTTTTATTATTTTGTGCTATACACTGAAAGTCTTGAAGAAGTGAGCAGATGAAGGCCATTTAGCTCATGTCATCTTTAAGGTCCTTGCTTTGAAGATTAAGGATCATGGTACTAAAAGCCTGCACCCTAAGATAATGAAGATATTACTGGATATTGTGCAGGACTTTGAGCATCAGCAACAGTTTGGTATAAACCCCCCCGGAACAACTCACCCTTCATTGACCTACTCTTTCCAACCAAAGCAAATGGAGAAAAACTGGTTCAATGTTCCTAGTTTCCCAAATTCCTTTGATGGACTTTATTTAGAAAGTCAGCTGCAGTTTCATGGAAAAGCACATGAGAATGCCATGGACTGGTGGCTTTAGAAGAACATGGATTTGTGCTTTGTTATGGTGAGCACAGGGACTGAGTCTACATGGCAGAAACATTGATTGCAGTGAAAAAAAAGGCACACTAAATTGGCAGATGCTGACCTTCTGAAATTTAGGCCACAGCAAGGACAGAAGTCTTCATCTGGTGGTAAACAGAGTCATTAGCAAATTAGGTTTTGAGAGCTATGGAACAATAGGTAAAAAGGCCTCCAAAATCTCTTGACCATTAATAGTTTTAGTATATCTCTTCCTCCAGATGTGGTAGGATTATTGATAACTTTCATTCTTCTTTACATTTTTTCTGTATTTAACAGAATTTTCAAAATGAATATGCACTAATTTTATATCAAATTAAAGTTATCAAAACTAGTTTTTTTGAATTGGAAGTCAGAAAAGACATGACAAATCAGGGAAATATATAAAGCAAACAAGGTTAAGGAGAGATTTGAAAGTCAAGCAGATAAGTTAGGACTTAATAGAAATAGGAAACTATTATGTATTCTTCAGTAGTGTAGGGAAACATTTGTGCTTCATTGAAAAACTATGCATTGTTTAGGGCACATCCTCCGAGTTTATCTAGCTTCTAGTCTTTCATTGATTTTGAGGTATTTTATAATTCTGTAAGTTGTAAAAATCGATGGCAATAATGCAAATTATTTTTATGTACAAACATGAAAATAACTTCTATCCCAAGGAAGAGGCCTTCCATCATAAAAAAAGAAAGAAGAAAAGAATCCAGTTTCCATTTGCAAATCCACTTCAGTATTCTAGATCTATAAATCTGTCTGTTGGAGATGCTGGGTGGCTCAGTTGGTTAAGCACCTGCCTTAGGCTCAGGTTATGATCCCAAAGTCTTGGAATCGAGTCCCACATCAGGCTCCTTGCTCAGTGGGGAGCCTGCTTCTCCCTCTGCCTGTCACTCGCCCTGCTTATGCTCTCTCTCTCTCTCTGTCAAGTAAATAAAATAAAATCTTTTAAAAAATAAAAATAAATGTGTCTGCTGTTTGGACCAGTTGTAAAAGCTGCCAAGTTCCCTCATTAATAACAACTTAAATAAAATCATTAACACTTGAGCATTTTATATCTGTGTGTGAGTTACGATTTTACCTTTTTTCCCACTGTGTGCCTGCCTGATGACTTAAGAAGAAGGCAAACTGGCTACTTAAAGAAAAGACAGGAAAATGATAAAATAATTTAAGTGGTTATAGGGGAAAAGCAATCTGAATTTGGTTAAGAACAATAGCAACCTGTTTTCAACAGATGTCTGGTTGTTTTGGCCTTTAATAGTATTGCATTAAACAGTGTTGTTGTTTTTTTTTTCCTTTTTTTCATTGCTAAACCATATTAGATATAAGCAAGTCTCTTGTTAGACAAGAATCCCATCTTCCTATCTTGCTTGGGGAACTTTAGTTTTTATGATAATTTTCCAAAAGTTAATAGATCAACTCTCAATTATCTGTGTTGACCCAGGGGAGCATCAGCATGCAAAGGTATTAATTATCAGCCCAGGACTTCCTCTCCTACCACCACAGTATTTGAAGAGGGGATTTAGAAGGCAGACACCTGTAATTTCTCAAATGTTTCTCTATTCACCATCAAGTTCACTTAGGATACTTAAAAGAAAATTAGATTCATGGGGCCCCACTCTACAGATTCTGATTCTGGAATAGGGCTCTACAATCTCTATTATTAAGAAACTTCCAAGTAATTCTTCTCCCAAGTCTAGTTTGGGAATACAAGAATGCCACATCGTATTATGCTTTGCTGTATTGCACTTCTCAGATATTCTATTTTTTACAAATTGTAAGTTTATGAGAACCCTGTGTCAAACAGGTCTGTCAGTGCCATTTTTCCAACAGATTTGCTTATTTCATGTTTCTATGTCACATTTTGTTAACTGTCACAAAATTTCAAACATTTTCATTATTATTATATTTGTTATGGTTAGCTGTGATCAGGGATTATGACTTACTAAAAGCTCAGAAGATGGTTAGCATTTTTTAGCAATATTTTTAAATTAAGGTATGTACATTTTTTAGATGTAATGCTCTTGCACACTTAATAGACTATGGTATGGTGTAAACATAACTTTTATATGCACTGGGAAACGAAAAAAAGTAATTTTTCTTGCTTTTGCAATATTTATTTTATTGCAATGATCTGGAGCCAAATCAGCAATATCTCTGAGGTATGCCTGTACTACAGGTAATATAGTCAATTTAAATTGATCTTTCTTGATGACTACTATTAAAAATAATTAAGACAATTTAGGTGATACAACAAATTTTAACACTTTATGAAGTGGATAGTCTCTTATGGAGAATGGCAAAATGGAATGGAAGGCAAGAAGTTTTTATGAAATAAAGAATAAAGAACAAGGAAAAGATGAATGGGGCCATATAGTCAACCTTGTTTGAGGTGAGAATGCTCCGAGTTGGGTTGGCTTGGAATTTGGGGATTAGCAGAATGAATATACTGAGTTTCCGGTCAAGTAAGGCATTTACATGGACACAAAAATTACTTAAGTTTTGGTTTGCTGACAGGACATCCTTGACAGGAGTGGCTCCATCTTGAGCCTAGAAATTTATTTTGAAACTACACTCTAAATGAATCCCTACAAAAAGTTTTATATTGCTTCAGCCTGAGACAATGCTAGAAAGGCAAATGCAGGAGGGGGAAAAGATGGTGGTGGAGTAGGGGACCCTATTCCAACCGGTCCCCAGAACTGAGCTGAATATCTACCAGACCACTCTGAGCACCCACAAAATCAGCCTGAGATGTAAGAAAATAGATCTGGATCTCTACAAACAGAATAATGCAGGTGGTTGGTTTCGAGGTATGAAACGGGGATCCATGATTTCACGGGAAGATATTGGAGGATAAATGGCAGGGGGAGGGAGCCACGTCATCGGGATCCTGCATAGCTGGTGAGCAATAGCCTCCAATGCTGGAGACCAGGCACAGACTCGCAGACTGGTAGCAACGGGGATAGGACTTTGGGGCAGGCCCTGGACAGAAACCTGGAGCGGTGAGGCTGCCCGTTCAAAGTGGAGGCAGCTGGAGATTTTAAAAGCACAAAGGGCAGAGATGTGCCCCAACCAGGAGGCAAGGACTGGGAGGGCTGCTGAGGGGCACACAACCCAGGACACTGCAGTTTATAGCAGCACAGACAGAAATGGAGATAATGTGGTCTGGAGAGCTCACTGAAGAACAGACTGTGATCTCTCTGCACTGAGGCAGAGGGTTGAAAATGATCTCTTCTTCTCTGACTCTCAGAAGAGACTCAGAAAGCCACCAGGGAAAGCAGCCAGAGAACAAAAGCCCTCAAAAAGCTGTTTTCACTGAGCCCATTCCCTGCCACAGGGAGCAGGGCAACTCTGTCCAAACAGGGTTGCCTGAGTAACAGCACAGCAGGCCCCAAACCCAGAAGACAGGCTGGGAGAACAAGAGGCCAGCAACCCTAAGGTCCTTAGAAAACAGGTGCATCTAGCTTGGGTTCTGGTCAATAATTTGGATTCTATACATTCCCTCAACCACCCATCAACAGAATGACTATGAGGAGGAACCCCCAAACAGGAAAGACTCTGGGACTACGACTTTTGCCACAGATTTACAAATGCATTCAGATATAACTAAGATATCGGGGATGGAATTCAGGCTGGCAATTGTGAAGACAATAGCTAGAATGAAGAAATCCATTAATGACAACTTAGAGTCTCTAAGGGCAGAAAGGAAAGCTGAATTGGCAGAACATAAAAATGCTATCAATGAGAGCCAATCTAATCTAGATAATGTACCAGCTAGGGTAAGTGAGGCAGAAGAACGGATTAGTTATCTAGAAGACCAATTAATAGACAAGAAAAGAAAAGAGGAGGCCAGGGAAAAACAACTCAGAATACATGAAAATAGAATCAGAGATATAAGTGACACCATGAAATGTTCGAATGTCAGAATTACTGGAATCCCTGAGGAGGTGGAGAGAGAGAGAGGACTAGAAAATATATTTGAGCAAATTGTAGCTGAGAGCTTCCCTAATCTGGGGAATGAAACAAACATTCATGTCCTAGAGGCAGAGAAGACCCCTCCCCATATCAAGGAAAACAGGCCAACACCCAGGCATGTAATAGTAAAACTCGCAAATCTTAGAGCCAAGGAAACCATGTTAAGGGCAGTTAGGGGGAAGAGATTCCTTATGTACAGAGGGAGGAACATCGGAATAACATCAGACCTATCCACAGAGACCTGGCAAGCCAGAAAGGCCTGCCAAGACATATTCAGGGTACTAAATGAGAAGAACATGCAGCCAAGAATACTTTATCCAGCAAGTCTGTCATTTAAAATGGATGGAAAAATGCAAAGCTTCCAACACCGGCAGATACTGAAAGACTACCTGACCACTAAGCTGACCATGCAAGAAATATTAAGGGGGGGGTTCTATAAAAGGATAAAGACCCCAAGAGAGATATAGAACAGAAATTTACAGGGACAATCCATAGAAACAAGGACTTCATAGGCAACATGATGACAATAAATTTATATCTTTCAATAATCGCTCTCAATGTGAACAGCCTAAATGCTCCCATAAAATGGCACAGGGTTGCAGTTTGGATAAAAAGACAGGACCCATCCCTATACTGTCTACAAGAGACTCATTTTGCACCTAGATATATCCAGACTGAAAATGAAGGGATGGTGATCCATCTTCCATGCCAACGGACCTCAAAAGAAACATGAGGTAGCAATTCTTATATCAGACAAATTAGAATTTAAACTAAAGACTGTAGTTAGAGACACAGAAGGACATTATATCATTCTTAAAGGGTCCATCCAACAAGAAGATCTAACAATTGTAAATATCTATGCCCCCAACATGAGAGCAGCCATCTAAATAAGCCAACTGTTAACCAAAATAAAAAGTCATATTGATAACAATACATTAATTGTGGGAGACCTCAATACTCCACTCTCAGCAATAGACAGATCATCTAAGCAGAAAATCAACAAAGAAACAAGAGCTTTGAATGACACGCTGGACCAGATGGACCTCATAGATACATACAGAACATTCCACCCTAAAACAACAGGATACTCCTTCTTCTTGAGCACACATGGAACTTTCTCCAGAATAGACCACATACTGGGTCACAAATCTGGTCTCAACCAGTACCAAAAGATTGAGATTATTCCCTGCATATTCTCAGACCATAATGCTGTAAAACTGGAAAACTGTACTTTAAAATCACAAGAAAAAAATTGGCAGAAATTCAAACACTTGGAAGCTAAAGACCAGTCTGCTCAAGAATGTTTGTGTCAACCAGGAAATCAAAGAAGAACTTAAACAATTCATGGAAAGCAATGGGAATGAAAAAAATATTGGTCCAAATCCTATGGGATACTGCAAAGGCGGTCCTAAAGGGGAAATACATAGCCAACCAAGCCTCACTCAAAAAAATGGAAAAATTCCGAATTCACCAGCTAACTTTATACCTTAAAGAACTAGAGAAAAAGCAACAAACGATCCCTAAGCCATGCATTAGAAGAGAAATAATTAAGATTACAGCAGAGATCAATGGATTAGAAACGAGAAACACAGTAGATCAGATCAATGAAATTAGAAGCTGTTTCTTTGAAAGAATTAATAAGATCGATAAACCTCTGGCCAGACTTATCCAAAAGAAAAGAGAAAGGACCCAAATTAATAAAATTATAAATGAAAGGGGAGAGATCACGACTAACACCAAGGAAATAGAAACAATTATTAGAAATTACTATCAAAAACTATATACCAATAAATTGAGCAACCTGGATGAAATGGATGCCTTCTTAGAAACCTATAAACTGCCAATACTGAAACAGGAAGAAATTGACAACCTTAATAGGCCAATAATCAGTAATGAGATTGGAGCAGTGATCAAAAACCTCCAAAAAACAAGAGTCGAGGGCCTGATGGATTCCCTGGGGAATTCTACCAAACATTCAAAGGAGAAATTATACCTATTCTCCTGAAGCTGTTTCAAAAAATAAAAACAAAAGGAAAGCTTACAGACTCATTCTATGAGGCCAGCATTACCTTAATCCCCAAACCAGGCCAAGACCCCATCAAAAAGGATAATTTCAGACCAATGTCCCTGATGAATATGGATTCCAAAATCCTCAACAAAATCCTAGCTAATAGTATCCAACAATACATTAAATGGATCATCCCCCATGACCAAGTGAGATTTATCCCAGGGACTCAAGCGTGGTTCAACATTCGCAAATCAATCAATGTGATAGAACACATTAATAAGAGAAGAGAGAAGAAACATATGGTCCTCTCAATTGATGCAGAAAAAGTATTTGACAAAATACGGCATCCTTTCCTGATTAAAACTTCAGAGTATAGGGATAGAGGGAACATTCCTCAAGATCATAAAATCCATCTATGAAAAACCAAGAGCGAATATCATCCTCAACGGGGAAAACCTGAGAGCTTTCCCTTAAGATAAGGAACAGAACAAGGATGCCCACTCTCACCACTATTGTTCAACACGGTACTAGAAGTCCTAGCAACAGCAATCAGACAACAAAAAGATATAAAACGTATTCAAATTGGCAAAGAAGAAGTCAAACTCTCTCTCTTCACAGATGACATGATATGTTATGTGGAATACCCAAAACACTCCACCCCTAAATTACTAGAACTCATACAACAATTCAATAATGTGGCAGAATACAAAATCAATGCACAGAAATCAGTTGCTTTCTTATACACTAACAATGCAACTGTAGGAAGAGAAATTAGAGAAACGATTCCATTTACAATAGCATCAAAAACCATAAGATACCTCGGAATAAACCTAACCAAAGAGGTAAAAGATCTATACTCTAGGAACTACAGAACACTCATGAAAGAAATTGAAGACACAAAATGGAAAAATATTCCATGCTCATGGATTGGAAAAATAAACATTGTTAAAATGTTATGCTACCCAGAGCAATCTATAACTTCAATGCCATCCCAATCAAAATTCCAATGACATTTTTCAAAGTGCTGGAACAAACACTCCTAAAATTTGTACGGAATCAGAAAAGACCCTGAATAACCAAAGGAATGTTGAAAAAGAAAAATGAGGCTGGGGGCATCATGTTGCCCAATTTCAAGCTATATTACAAAGCAGTGATCACCAAGACAGCATGGTAATGGTACAGAAACAGACATATAGACCAATGGAACAGAATAGAAATCCCAGATATGGTCCCTAAACTCTATGGTCAAATAAACTTTGACAAAGCAGGAAAAATATGCAATGGAAAAAAAGACAGTCTCTTCAATAAATGCTGCTGGGAAAATTGGACAGCTATATACAGAAGAATGAAAGTTGACCATTCTCTACACCATACAAAAAGATAAACTCAAAATGGAAGAAAGACCTCAATGTGAGACAGGAGTCCTCAAAATCCTAGAGGAGAACATAGGCAATAAGTTCTTTGACATCGGCCACAGCAACTTCTTTCAAGACAAGTCTCCAAAGGCTAATGAAACAAAAGCAAAAATGAACTTTTGGGACTTCATCAAGATAAAAATCTTCTACACAGCAAAGGAAACAGTCAACAAAACAAAGAGGCAACCTACAGAATGGGAGAAGATATTTGCAAATGACACCACAGACAAAGCACTGATTTCCAAGTTCTGTAAAGAACTTCTCAAACTCAACACCCCAAAAACAAATAAGTCAAAAAAATGGGCAGAAGACATGAACAGACATTGCCCCAAAGAAGACATACAAATGGCTAACTGACACACGAAAAAATATTCATCATCACTAGCCATCAGGGAAATGCAAATCAAAACCACATTGAGATACCAACTTATACCATTTAGAATGGCAAAAGTGGACAAGGCAAGAAACAACAAAGGTTGGAGAGGTTGTGGAGAAAGGGGAACCCTCTTACACTGTTGGTGGGAATGCAAGTTGGTACAGCCACTTTGGAAAGCAGTGTGGAGATGCCTCAGAAAATTAAAAATAGAGCTACCCTATGACCCAACAATTGAACTACTGGGTATTTACCCCAAAGACACAGATGGGGTGAAAAGAAGGGCCATATGGATCCCAATGTTCATAGTAGCAATGTCCTCAATAGCCAAATATGGAAAGCCGAGATGCCCTTCATCAGATGAATGGATAAAGAAGATGTGGTCCATATATACAATGGAATATTACTCAGCCATCAGAAAGGATGAATACCCAACTTTTACATCAACATGGTTGGGACTGGAGGAGATTATGCTAAGTGAAATAAGTCAAGCAGAGAAAGTCAATTATCATATGGTTTCACTTATTTGTGGAACATAAGA
This sequence comes from Callorhinus ursinus, assembly GCF_003265705.2. Taxonomy (NCBI): domain Eukaryota; kingdom Metazoa; phylum Chordata; class Mammalia; order Carnivora; family Otariidae; genus Callorhinus; species Callorhinus ursinus. The sequence continues at coordinate 3,980,576 of NW_027397129.1, forward strand.
AATAGCATGGAGGATATTAGGAGAAAGAAGGGAAAAATGAAGGGGGGAAATCAGTGGGAGAGATGAACCTTGAGAGACTATGTACTCTGAGAAACAAACTGAGGGTTTTAGAAGGGAAGGGGGTGAGGTGATGGGTTAACCCAGTGATGGGTATTAAGCAGGGCATGTACTGACTACATGGAGCACTAGGTGTTATATGAAAACAATGAATAGTGGATCACTACATCAAAAACTAATGATGTATTGTATGGTGACTAACATAATATAATAAAATAAAAAATAAAAATAAAAAGTAAATTTTAAAAAAAGAGAGGCAAATGCATATGATTCTAACTTGTTCACAGAAAAGGAAAAGAGCAAGGCTTTTCAACTATGCTATTACTAGTAAAACACAAGTCAGGGGTGAGGTAGAGGAAAAAATATCTCTCCCTATCTATCACATCCCCAGTTGACTTGTTTCCTCAGTAATTGGCTGGGACATAGAAGGTTTTAAGCTTTTAGCATCACAAGCAATGAAATGTGGGTTTTGTGAAGGAACAGAAAAAAGGCATGAAAAGCAATAGGGAGGTTCAGGAGGAACAGGATGGCGGATGAGTAGGAGACCTAAATTTCATTTGGTCCCAGGAATTCAGCTAAATAGTTATTAAACCATTCAGAACACCTACAAACTCAACAGGAAATTGAAGAAAAGAATAGCAGCAACACTCCAAACAGAAAAGTGACCAGTTTTTGGAAGGAAGGTCATGTGGAGAAATGAATTCAAGGCGGTATTTGGGAAGATAGACCATGGCGGGAGGGAGCCTCCATCAGCTGGCTACCAGCAAAGGATAGAGCAGCAGAGCACAAAATCAGAACTTTTAGAAGTCTGCTCCACTGAGGAATGTCACTCCAGTGGCTAAGCGGGGTGTGGAACCCTCGCTGGGAGAGTGTGGTCTCAGGACCCTTGGGGTCACAGAAAGACCAAGGGTGCTTGAGTGTGGCAGGGGTCCCAGGTATTGAAGCAGGGAAGCCAGCTGCAAAGATGGAGCCATGGAGTGGGCTTTCAGCATGGGATTGCCATAAACTGTGATCCGAGGCACAGTTGGGCCACTGCTCTTTGAGCAGGGACCCAACAAGCGGCAGACCTGGGAAGACTCCCCTTCCTCCCCCAGGAGGAGTGGTGCAGGAGCCCGCTGCAGGAATCTCCTGGGTTTGGAGACTCCAAAGGGGTCGTATGCCAGCGATAGAAATGCTCGCTCACAAGCCAGTGAACATGGACTGCAGCTGGAGAACAGGCAGACAGGAGTGATTTGAATGCTTTTCTATGAGGGCTCACTGAGTAGTGGGGCATCAAGGTCTCATTTCCTCCTGGACTAGAGATTCAGAGGTCGACATTTTCACTTTCAACCTCCAAAGCTGTACGGAAAGCTTTCACAAACAAAAGCTACCGAGAGCAAACCCGAGCAGATTACTTATCCTGGCCCCTGGCAAAGGCGGTACAATTCCACCTTAGGCAAAGACATATGAGAATCTCTGCAACAAGCCTCTCCCCCAGAAGATCAGCAAGAACATCCAGCCAAGACCAAGTTTACCAATCAACGAGAAAGGCAAAACCCCAGCGCTAGGAGAATACAGCATATAGAATTCATGGCTTTTTCCCCATGATTCTTTAGTCTTTAAACTTTATTTTTTTTTATTTTATTCATATTTCTTTCTTTTTCTTTCTTTTTTTTTGAATTTTTCTTCTTTCCCTTTTTAATTAACTTCTTATAAATTCCTTTTTTAAAATCTTTTTTTAATTTTCATTTTTACAGTCATATTCTAGCCCTTCATATATATATATATGTTTTTCTTTCTTTAAAATTTTGGGATGCAGTTTCATCTAACAGACCAAAGTATACCCAAAATCTGGTGTATGCTAGTGTATGGCTCTGTTTTTTCACCTACCTTATCACATTCTCTCTCTTGTGTTTTAAATTTTTCTTCTTTCTTTTTTCAACCAATGTCTTATCAATTCCTTTTTTAAAATATTTTTAATTTTAATTTTTATAGTCATATTCTATCCCTTCATTGTATTTAACCTTATTTTTGTATATATATGTTTTTCATTCTTTAAAATTTTGGAATTCAGTTTCTTCTAACAGCTCAAAATACACCCAAAATCTAGTGTATGGCTCTGTTCTATTCACCAGCCTGATCATATTCTTTTTTTTTTTTTCCTATTCCCCTGGTTTGGGTCTCTTCTGATTTGTTTAGTGTATATTTCTCTGGGGTCATTGTTACCCTTTTAGCATTTTGTTCTCTCATTCATCTATTCTCCTCTGGGCAAAATGAGAAAATGGAAAAACACACCTCAACACACCTCAAAAGAAAAAAAAAAAGAACAAGAGGCAGTACCGACTGCCAGGAACCTAATCCATACAGACATTAGTAAGATGTCAGAACTAGAGTTCAGAATAATGATTATAAACATAATACCTGGGTTTGAAAACAGCATGGAAGATACTAGAGAAAACCTTTCTGGAGAAATAAAAGAACTAAAATCTAAACAAGTCGAAATCAAAAAGGCTATTAATGAGGTGCAATAAAAAATGGAGGCTCTAACTGCTAGGATAAATGAGGCAGAAGATAGAATTAGTGATATAAAAGACCAAATGATGGAAAATAAAGAAGCTTAGAAAAAGAGAGATAACTACTGGATCTCGAGGGCAGAATTTGAGAGATAAGTAATACCATAAGACAAAACAATATTAGAATAAATGGGATCCCAGAAGAAGAAGAAACAAAGAGAGGGGCAGAAGGTATATTGGAGCAAATTATAGCAGAGAACTTCCCTAAATTGGGGAAAGAAGGTATATTGGAGAAATTATAGCAGAGAACTTCCCTAATTTGGGGAAAGAAACAGGTATCAAAATCCAGGAGGCACAGAGAACCCCCCTGAAAATCAATAAAAATAAGTCAACATCCCAACATCTAATAGTAAAACTTACAAGTCTCAGAGACAAAAAGAAAACCCTGAAAGCAGCTTGGGACAAGAAGTCTGTAACCTTCAACAGTAGAAACATTAGATTGGCAGCAGACCTATCCACAGAGACCTGGCAGGCCATAAAAGACTGGCATGATATACTCAGGGAACTAAACAAGAAAAATATACAGCCAAGAGTACTTTATCTAGCTAGACTGTCCCTGAAAATAGAAGGAGTGATAAAAAGCTTTCAGGTCAAGAAGAACCTAAAGGAATTTGTGATCACCAAACCAGCTCTACAAGAAATATTGAAAGGGGTCCTCGAAGCAAAGAGAGAACCCAAAAGTAACATAGACCAGAAAAGAACAGAGACAATATACAGTAACAATCATCTTACAGGCAATACAATGGCACTAAATTCATATCTTTCAATAGTTACCTTGAATGTAAATGGGCTAAATGCCCCAATCAAAAGATAAAGGGTATCATATTGGTTAAAAAAGCAAGACCCATCAATATGTTGTTTGCAAGAGACTAATATTAGACCAAAAGACACCTCTATATTTAAAGTGACAGAGTGGAAAATCATTTATCATGCTAACGGACATCAAAAGGAAGCTGGGGTGGCAATCCTTATATCAGACAAATTAGATTTTAAGCCAAAGACTGTAATAAGAGATGAGGTAGGACACTGTATCCTACTTAAAAGGTCTATCCAACAAGAAGATCTAACAATTGTAAATATCTATGCCCCTAACATGGGAGCAGCCAATTATATAAGCCAATTAATAACAAAAACAAAGAAACACATTGACAATAATACAATAATAGTAGGGGACTTTAACACCCCCCTCACTGAAATGGAGAGATCATCTAAGCAAAAGATCAACAAGGAAATAAACGCTTTAAATGACACACTGGACCAGATGGACTTCACAGATATATTCAGAAAATTCCATCCCAAAGCAACAGAACACACATTCTTCTCTAGCGCACATGGAACATTTTCCAAAATAGATCACTTCCTGGGTCACAAATCAGGTCTCAACAGGTACGAAAAGATTGGGATCATTCCCTGCATATTTTTGGAACACAATGCTTTGAAACTAGACCTCAATCACAAGAGGAACGTTGGAAAGAACTGAAATACATGGAGGCTAAAGAGCATCCTTATAAGGAATGAATGGGTCAACCAGGAAATTAAAGAATTAAAAATTTCATGGAAATGAATAAAAATGAAAACACAACTGTTCAAAATCTTTGGGGCACAGCAAAGGCAGTCCTAAGAGGAAAGTATATAGCAATACAAGCTTTTCTCAAGAAACAAAAAAGGTCTCAAATACACAACATAACCCTACACCTAAAGGAGCTGGAGAAAGAACAGCAAATAAAACCTAAACTCAGTAGGAGAAGAGAAATAATAAAGATCAGAGCAGAAATCAATGAAATAGAAATCAAAAGAACAGTAGACATCTCAAAGAAACTAGGACCTGGTTCTTTGAAAGAATTAATAAGATTGATAAACCCCTGGTCAGACTAATTAAAAAGAAAAGAGAAAGTACCCAAATAAATAAAACCATGAATGAAAGAAGAGCGATCACAACCAACACCAAAGAAATACAAACAATTATAAAAACATATTATGAGCAACTATATGCAGGCAAATTAGATAATCTGGAAGAAATGGATGCATTCCTAGAGACATATAAACTACCAGAGCTGAACCAGGAAGAAATAGAAAACCTGAATAGACCCATAACCAGTAAGGAATTTGAAACAGTAATAAAAAATCTCCCAACAAACAAGAGCCAAGGGCCAGATGACTTCCCAGGGGAATTCTACCAAACATTTAAAGAATAGTTAATACCTGTTCTTCTGAAACTTTCCAAAAAAATAGAAATACAAGGAAAATTTCCAACCTCATTTTATGAAGCAACATTACCTTGATCCCAAAACCAGACAAAGACCCCATCAAAAAGGAGAACTACAGAACAATATCCCTGATGAACATGGATGCAAAAATTCTCACTAAAATACTAGCCAATAGGATCCAACAGTACATTAAAAGTATTATTCACCATGACCAAGTGGATTTATTCCTGGGCTACAAAGTTTGTTCAACAACCACAAATCAATCAATGTGATACAATACATTAATTAAAGAAAGAACAAGACCCATATGATCCTCTCAATAGATGCAGAAAAAGCATCCAACAAGGTACAGCATGTTTTCTTGATTAAAATTCTTCAATATCATAAAAGTCATCTGTGAAAAACCCATAGTGAATATCACTCTCAATGGGGAAAAACTGAGAGCTTTTCCCCTAAAGGTCAAGAACATGGCAGGGATGTCCACTACCACCACTGCTATTCAACATAGTACTAGAAGTCCTAGCCTCAGCAATCAGACAACAAAAAAAATAAATAAAAGCCATCTGAATTGTCAAAGAAGAAATCAAACTCTCACTTTTTGCAGATGATATGTTACTTTATGTGGAAAACCCAAAAGACTCCACCCCAAAACTGTTAGAACTCATACACGAATTCAGTAAAGTGGCAGGTTTTATAATCAATGCACAGAAATCAGTGGCATTTCTACACACCAACAACAAGACAGAAGAAAGCAAAATTAAGGAGTTGATCTCATTTACAATTGCACCCAAAACTATAAGATACCTAGGAATAAATCTAACCAAAGAGGCAAAGAATCTGTACTCAGAAAACTATAGAATACTCATGAAAGAAATTGAGGAAGACACAAAGAAATGGAAAAACATTCTATGCCCATGGATTTGAAGAACAAATAATGTGAAAATGTCTAGGCTACCTAGAGCAATCTACACATTTAATGCAATCCCTATCAAAATACCATCAACTTTTTTCAAAGAAATGGAACAAATAATCCTAAAATTTGTATGGTACCAGAAAAGACCCCGAATGGCCAGAGGAATGTTGAAAAAGAAAAGCAAAGCTGGTGGCATCACAATTCCGGACTTCTAGCTCTATTACAAAGCTGTCATCATCAAGACAGTATGGTACTGGCACAAAAAGAGACACACAGATCAATGGAACAGAATAGAGAGCCCAGATATGGACCCTCAACTCTATAGTCAACTAATCTTTGACAATGCAGGAAAGAATGTCCAATGTAAAAAAGACAGTCTCTTCAACAAATGGTGTTGGGAAAATTGGACAGCCACATGCAGAATAATGAAACTGGACCATTTCCTCACGCCATGCACAAAAATAGACTCAAAATGGTTGAAAGACCTAAATGTGAGACAGGAATCCATCAAAATACTAAAGGAGAGCACAGGCTGCAACCTCTTTGACTTCACTGCACCAACTCCTTCGTAGAAACATTTTGCCAGAGGCAAGGGAAGCAAGGACAAAAATGAACTATTAGGACTTCCTCAAGATAAAAAGCTTTTGCACAGCAAAGAAAATAGTCAACAAAACCAAAAGAGAAGCTACAGAATGGGAGAAGATATTTGTAAGTGACATATCAGATAAAGGGCTAGTATCCAAAATCTATAAAGAACTTATCAAACTCAACACCCGAAAATAAATAATCCAGTCAAGAAATGTGCAGAAGACATGAACTGACATTTCTCCAAGGAAGACATAAAAATGGCCAACAGACAGATGAAAAAATGCTCCACATCCCTTGGCATCAGGGAAATACAAATCAAAACCACAATAAAATACCACGTTACACCATTCAGAATGGCTACAATTAACAAGTCAGGAAACGACAGATGCTGGCAAGGATGTGGAGAAAGGGAACCCTCCTATACTTTTGGTGGGAATGCAAGCTGGTGCAGCCACTCTGGAAAACAGTATGGAGGCACCTCAGAAAGTTGAAAATAGAGCTATCCTATGACCCAGCAATTGCACTACTGGGTATTTACTCCAAAGATACAGATATTGTGAAAAGAAGTTGCATATGCACCCCAATGTTTATAGCAGCAATGTCCACAATAGCTAGACTATGGAAAAAGCCTAGATGTCCATCAACAGATGGATGGATAAAGATGATGTGAGATACACACACACACACACACACACACACACACACACACACACACACACACACACGGACTATTATGCAGCCATTAAAAATTGAAATCTTGCCATTTGCAATGACATGGATGGAACTAGAGGGTATTATGCTAAGTGAAATAAGTCAATGAGAGAAAGACTAGTATCATATGATCTCACTGATATGAGGAATTTGAGAAATAAGATAGAGGATCATAGGGGAAGGGAGGGAAAAATGAAACAAGATGAAACCAGAGAGGGAGACAAACCATAAGAGACTCTTAATCTCAAGAAACAGACTGAGGTTTGCTGGAGTAAAGGAGGGTGGGAAGTGTTAGGTGGCTGGGTGATGGACCTTGCAGAGGGTATGTACTATGTTGAGTGTTGTGAATTGTGTAAGACTGTTGAATCAGAGACCTGTACCCCTGAAACAAATAATACATTATATGTTAATTAAAAAATTAAAAAAAAATAACAATAGGGAAAGTCCATGCAGAGAGTGAGGTGGGATAGAAAGGGGACCATAAGATCAGCTAAGTTACAAGTGGGAGGTGACTCCCAGGGGATATGAAAAATTAGGTCCTTAATTATGTCTCCATAGAAGAGAAGAATTGTTTGAAACAAAGTAGTCTTTTGTATATCTCATAAAATAATTTCTTTGGAAGTTATTCAGAACATACTCTTGAGTTACCTGATCTTTAAATTTATTTTGAATGTGGGTAGTTGATTCTCTTAAAACAACTAAATTACAATCTATTCTATTATATGGTTAGCTTCCTTTGGTTTTTGATCTATTTTACTGGATGTCTTGTGGTAGAATGCGTGCCAATCTGGATTTGAAGAACTTGACTCTTCACAAAGGTTTACCTGTCAAAATGGTAACAGCACATGATACTTCTTTCCAGTTAGATATGGTGCTGTGTAAATTTATATACTATAGAATAAAAAATACACATCATGTCACAATCACTGACCTCACCAAGGAAGGATGACCATAACATGTAAGTGCAAGACGAACTACTAGCTGGAGGTTTGGAAAACAAGTCAAAGAATAATCATATTGAAAATGTAATACTTGTCAGAAACACTGAAATGTCTGGTAAATACTTGAACAGGAAAGTGACATCTGGTCTGTTTTCCTACATCAGCAGTCCTTAGCAAATTGCATTAGAAGGAGAACAGACATATATGATTTCTGTCATTTCATATCTAAATGTTTACTGCAAAGAGAGTAGTCTATTAAATATTTTTCCCAATATAGGTAATTAGAAACAGAAATGTTTTACTTTCTTTAATGCTTGTAAATTTCTTCAGAACCTCAAGCCCTGGTCCATTCCTGAGTCTTCAGAGTTCTTAGGTTCTCTTAAGATTTAGGTCAGCTCATCTGGAGAACAAAAAGTCAGCACAGGACAAAAACAGACTTTTCAAGCAGCTTCCCTCTTGCCAGATATGGCTCAGATCCCAGGCACTCAGAGTGAGTTTAGTAACATAGTGGAACACGATATTTTATTTTAAAATATGATACAGACAGAAGGATTAAAATGTTAGCAAAGCCAGTTCTATTCTCAGGCATGTGAATAACTCTGTAATGCAGTTGATAAGATGTTGAGATGAGATGCTGTTGATGAGATGAGATGCAGTTGATGTTACTGTTAGTAATGCTAAAACGTATTAAGCCTTTGTTACATGTAGGTAGTACTGTTCTGTTTTTCATGTATTATTTAATTCTCATAACACACAAATGAAGTGAAAATTTATTATTCCTATTTTATATGTGGAGAAACTGAGGCACAGAGCAGTTAGATCAGAGGTTTTTATGTTTTAACTTATCTATAATGGAAGGAAGAAATACCAATTCTGTCTATGAACAGTTCTTCTGAGCTATAAATACTGAGCACTTTCTGAGGTTCTATATCTTTTAATGCAACACAGGAATCCAATAACATATTTCTTGTCTTCTACTAAATTTACCCTAAGAAAATATTACTAGCCAAAATTTATTATTTGACTTGGAATTTATCAATTTTATTTGTATCCTCTTCAGAAACTATCTGGTTGTTCATGTAGCTTTGAGGTGTGATTCAAAAGTAATAAAACTGGTTTTCATTTGTGGTCAATAACAACCCCTCTTTTTATTTCATAGTCATACCTATAAGAAAGAAGCATGAAATTATTATCCATATGATAAAGGTTGATATTGAGGAAGAGACAAAACATTTTTAGTTTTTAGCACAATGGTTCCCAAGTGGCACCTGTAACAAAAATAAACTAATACTACAGAAACTTCTCTGGTAGAGAAGAAAACCTTAGGGTCCTGACTCTGAGGAGATTTCTTTTGTAATTAAACCAGTGTTTCCCAGTATTGCCCTATTATTAAAATTACTGCAGTGCTGTTGAATAGAACATTCCAAGATGATGGAAATGTTTTATAATCTGTGCTAATATGGTAGCCACTAGCAACATGTGATTATTAAACACTTGAAATGTGACTAGTATTACTAAGGAACTAACTTTTAATTTTAATTAATTTAAATTGAAATACCCACAAGTAACTACTGACTACTACATTTGGCAGTGCAGAGTGTTTGTGAAAAATACACATCCATGGGCCTATACTAGACCTATAGAATCAGAATCAACAGTTCAATGTCATTTGAATATGTATTATTAACATCATATTAGTCAATGTTCACTGAACAGCCAGCTTATTTTACTTCAAATTGCTACTGTTCTTCAAGCCCATAATTCTAGGCTACTATGGTTTCCAAAAATAATACTGCATATAAAATATATTCAGTTATTTATATACTGCATTTTCTCTAATTACAGAAGAAAATGAATTGTATTTGTACCAAGAGCCACAACTATGCTATGCTTCTTACACAGGCCTAGAACGAGTACATAGCTTTAAGAAAGTACCACATATGAAAATTTGCATTTGCAAAAAGATAAATTAGGGAACAATTATTCATTTCACAAAAGAATTCACCAAAGGGCTACTTTAAATAGCTAGCTTTCCTAAAATGAATCCTAAATAAGATTCAATTAACAGAAATTCTATTTGCACACATCTTTTTGAGAACACATCTGTTTCCTCAAACCAGCTACACCTGTGAATCATTTGCAAAACCTCTGGAGACTGTAAGAGGTTTCTCCATAAAAGCTGTGATACTTGGTGTTGAAAACACGCTATTCCACAATTTCAAGAGCTTACCCTCACTGTGTAAGGAGAGAATCTATGTCTTCTTGTAAATTATCTTTCTTCAGATTCTAAGTGATGGTTATAATATTTAGCTTAATGCATAGTGTAGCATAATGTAACCAGCCAAAGATTCCACTTGAAAATATTTTGAAAATGGAAACAAAAAGTAATATCCAGGCTTCCAGTTCCCAGTCTGGCATATAAAGATCATAGAATTTGTCATTCCATCTTAATGACAAGTAAAAACCTGAACAAAATGAAAAATCAACTCCTTTTCTATACTGAGTCAGAGAAGAGAGGTCAAAGAGCAAACCACTGCTCCCAAAATTGGAGAGACAGACAGGCAGATACAGAGACTCATAGCTTACCAGAATGGAAACCCACCAGCACACACTTCCATAGAAATCAGTGCCTGGGTAGGAAAACCTGAACTGTAACTGATACATTGCTGGAGGCTCAGTGTGGACAATGCTGCAAGTTAAAATCTCCAAAGGAACCCAGTCAGAGGGGCCCCATGTTTTGTGAGTTTTGTCTCCAGAAGCTCTACAAGGTTCTCACAATGGGTGTTGGAGAAAACTACCTTCAGGCTCCCTGCAGGAGGATGAGGAAAAACTATTTTGGAATACACCAGAGGATTCCATTCTTCTTATCATGGGCTGCCCTCAGGAGAGCCTAATCTGCCGAGGTTTTATCAGAGCCTAATATAAATAGGGAAAACTAAGATATACCTTAGTAAACTAGAAAAAAGGCAAATTAAATCCAAAGCAGAAGAAAATAAAGAATAAGAATCAGAGCAGAAATCAATGAAGTTGAAAACAGGAAATAAATAGAGAAAATCAACAAAATGAAAAGCTTGTTCTTGGAAAAAAATTAAAAAACTCAATAAGCCTCTAGACAAGCTAAGAAAAAAAATTTTAAAGATAAAGATTACTAATATCAGAAATGAAAGAGAGGATATCACTACAGATCCCATGTATGCTAAAAGGATAATAAATGAATATTATAAACAACTTGTATGCCCACAAATTTGATAACCTAGATAATATGAACAATCTGCTAAAGCTCACATGAAAAGAAGTGGATAATTTAAATAGATCTATATTTATTAAATAAATTGAATCAATAATTAATAACACTCTAAAACAGAAAGAATGAGGCCCATATAGGTTTACTTAAGAATTCTACCAAACAGGGCACCTGGGTGGCTCAGTTGGTTAAGTGACTGCCTTCAGCTCAGGTCATGATCCTGGAGTCCCGGGATCGAGTCCCACATCGGGCACCCTGGTCAGCAGGGAGTCTGCTTCTCCCTCTGACCCTCTTCCCTCTCGTGCTCTCTATCTCTCATTCTCTCTCTCTCAAATAAATAAATAAAATCTTTAAAAAAAAAAGAATTCTACCAAACATTTAAGGAATAAGTTATACCACTTCCTTACAACATATTCCAGATGATAGGAACAGAGGGAATACTTTTGAAGTCATTCAATGGGGCCAGTATTATCCTAATACCATAACCAGACAAAGCTCTTACAAGACAAAAAATAAAAAACAAAAAACAAACAAACAAAAAAAGACCCCAAAACTCCAGACTATTATCTCTTATGAACATAGGTGTAAAAATCCTCAACAAAATATTAGCAAATAAAATCTAACAATGCATAAAATTGTTTATCATGACCAAATGGAATAATCCCAGGTGTACAACAATGGTTCAACATTCAAAAATCAATTAACATAATTTATCACATCAACAAGCTAAAGAAGAATCACATGATCATATCAATAGATGCAGAAAAGCATTTGACAAAATCCAACACTTATTCATGATAAAAGCTCTGAGTAAACTAGTAGAGAAAAACTTCCTCAACTTGATAAAGAACATTTAGAAAAAATCTATAGCTAACATTCCATTTAATGGTGAAGAACTTAAAGTTTTCCCACTAATATCAGGAATAAGACAAGGATGTTCCCTCTCACCA
>NW_027397129.1:3992838-4194872 GCF_003265705.2 Callorhinus ursinus
CTTTTCTTTTCTTTTCTTTTCTTTTCTTTCTTTCTTTCTTTCTTTCTTTCTTTCTTTCTTTCTTTCTTTCTTTCTTCTTTCTTTCTTTCTTTCTTTCTTCCTCTCTTTCTTTCTTTCTTTCTCTTTCTTTCTTTCTTTCTTTCTTTCTTTCTTTCTTTCTTTCTTTCTTTTTCTTTCTTTCTTTCTTTCTTTCTTCCTTTCTCTCTTCCTTCCTTCCTTTCTTTCGTTTTCTTTCCTTTCTTTTTTATTTTTTATTATGTTATGTTAGTCACCATATAGTACATCATTAGTTTTTCATGTAGTGTTCCATGATTCATTGCGTATAACACACAATGCTCCATGCAATTCGTGCCCTCCTTAATACCCATCACCAGCTTAACCTATCCCCCCACCCCCTTCCCTTCTAAAATCGTCAGTTTGTTTCCCAGAGTCCATAGTCTCTCATGGTGGTACTAGAAGTCCTAGCTAATGCAATAAGACAAGAAAAGGAGATAAAGTATATATGATTTGGAAAGAAAACATGGAATTATTTTATTTGTAGATGATATGCTTATCTATGTAGAAAATAAAAAAATTGACAAAAACAAAGAAACAAACGAACAAAAAACACAACTCCTGGAATGAAAGTCAGTTGTTTTCTTATATACCAGATGAACAGATGAATTTGAAATTAAGAATACATTGCCATATATATTAGCAAACAAAAGAATGAAATACCGAAGTATAAGTCTAATAAAATATGTAGAAGATTTACATGAAGAAAACTACAAACTCTAATGGAAAATATCAAAGAAGAAATAAAGAAATGGAGATAATCCGTGTCCATGGATAAGAAGATTCAATTTTATCAAGATGGCAGTTCTTTTTAACTTGATATATAGATTTAGTGCAGTTCTAATAAAAATTCCAGCAAGTTATTTTGTGGATTTTGACAAACTAATTCTCAAGTTATATGGAGAAGTGAAAGACCCAGAATAGTCAATTCAATATTAAAGAAGAACAAAGTTGGAGTCTGACACTACCCAAGTTTAAGACTTACTCCAAAGCTATAATCATCAAGATAGTGGGGTATGGGTGAAAGAATAAACAAATAGAGGAATAGAACATAATAAAGAGACCAGAAATAGACCCACATAAATATAGCCAACTGATCTTTGACAAAGGAAGAAAAGCATTACAATGAAACAAAGATAGTCTTTTCAATAAATGGTGCTGGATTGAACAACCGGTCATCCACATGCAAAAAAAAAAATGAATCTAGATAGATACCTCGCACCTCTCACAAAAATCAATTCAAAATGGATCATAGATATAGATGTAAGACATGAAACTATAAAATTCTTAAAAGATAACATAGGAGAAAACATAGATGACCTTGGGTATGGTGATTAGCTTTTTAGGTACAACACCTATGGCATGATCCATGAAAGAAGTAATGGATAAACTGGACTTCATTAAAAATAAAATCTTCTGATCTATAAAAGACAATGTCAAGAGAACGATAAGCCACAGACTGGGAGAAAATATTTGCAAAAGACACATCTGATAAAAAAAAAATCTATATTCAAAATTTGCAAAGAACTCTTAAAACTCAATAGGAGAATAAACAACCCAATTAAAAAAATGGGTCAAAGATCTGAACAGACATCACACCAAAAAAGATATACAGATGGCAAATAAGCATATGAAAAGAAGTTCAACATTATATGTCATTATAAAATTGCAAATTAAAACAAAAAGGAGGAAGCCTGGATGGCTCAGTTGGTTAAGTGACTGCCTTCGGCTCAGGTCATGATCCTGGAGTCCCGGGATCGAGTCCCACATCAGGTTCCCTGCTCAGCAGGGAGTCTGCTTCTCCCTCTGACTCCTCCCTCTCGTGCTCTCTCTATCTCATTCTCTCTCTCAAATAAATAAATAAAATCTTTAAAAATAAATTAAAAAATAAAACAAAAAGGAGATGTCACTACACACCTACTAGAATGGCCAAAACCCAAAACACTGGCCACGCCAAATGCTGATGACAATAGGAAGGAGCAAGAACTCTCATTCCTTGCTGGTGGGAATGCAAAATGGCACAGCCACATTAGAAGAAAATTTGGCAGTTTCTTATAAAACTAAACATACTCTTGCTATGTGATCCAGCAATCACACTCCTTGGTATTTACTCAAATGAATTGAAAACAAATTCACCCATAAGCATGCATACAGATGTTCATAGCAGATTTATTCATAATTGCTAAAACTTGGAAACAACTAAGATACATTTCAGGGGAAGCTTGGGTGGTTCAGTCAGTTAAGTGTCTGCTTTTGACTCAGGTCATGATTCCAGCATCCTGGAATTGAGTCCTGCATTGGACTCCCTGCTCAGCAGGGAGCCTGCTTTCCCTCTGCTTGCCACTCCCCTTGCTTCTGTGCATTCTCTCTCTTTTTCTCTCTCTCTGAAATATAAATAAATAAATCTTAAAAAAAAAGATACATTCCAGTAGGTGAATGGATAAAAGAAACTGGGTACATCCAGGCAAAAGGATATTATTCAGAGCTAGAAATAAATATGTTAAGAGCCATGAATAGCCATGGATAAAATTTAAATGCATATTAAGTGTAGGAAGGACATCTGAAAAGTCTACATACTGTATGATTCCAACTATATGACATTCTGAAAAGACAAAATTATGGAGATGATAAAAAAGATCAATGATTGCCTGGGCTTAGGGAGAAGAGAACTATGAATTGGCAAAACACAAAGGATTTGCAAGGCAGTGAAACTATTCTGTAGAATACCAAAATGGTAGGTAAGTGTCATTATACATCTGTATATAGAATGTACAGCCCAAGAGTGAGCCTTAATGTAAAATATGGATTTTGATGTATGGAATAAGGATGTGTCAATGTAGGTTCATCAACTGTAACACAAGTACCACATGTTGTTAGTGGGGGCAGTTGTGTGTGTGGGGACAGGAGGTATGTGGGAACTCTACTTTTCACTCAGTTTTGCTATGGATCTAAAACTGGTCTAAAAAATAAAACTTATTTTAAAAAAAGTAATATCAAGTGTGAAGACTTGATTTAGGTAACTTTGACTTTCATGCAAAACCAGCATACTTTAGTTATATATTTGGATTAAGATTGGCTCTGTTCATGGAATGTTTCTTGCTTCAGTTCCTCAACAATCATAAGTAAAGTCTGAAAAATTCACACTTTATCTTGGTATAAATTAGGTTTGAGAATAGTTTCCATAAAATTAAGTACATGTAAAACCTGGGAATATGTCATTACTTTAGCAAAGATAATGCAATAAAGTCTGAGAACAAGAGTCCAAAGATCTATTTTCTTTCCCCATTATTGCAAAAATGTAATTTGCCTTTTCTGAGATATGTTAAATTTCCCTCTAAGAATATTGAGGAAGTGTATACACAACAATTTGCAGAAAGAAATACAGAGTTCTAGATGGGGGTGAAAACCTAAGTTACTGGCTAATGAGCAGGTTTGGAGATTGTCATCACAAAGGCAACTCAAGATTATTGTTTTCTTAAAAATAATTTGGCTACTTATGTTCTTATATGGGGAATACGTCTGAACAAACCAATTTCATCAATTCCCTCAAACCTCTGATAGAACCTATGTGCCTTACCCTATTTTGTTACCCTGAACATAAATGCAAAACAAGTCAAACCTTTGGAATACAAATACTTTCATGGATTTTTTGCAAATGTTTTTGTCTGGAGGTGTCTCTGTTAAATAGCACTCACTGTATATCTACTTCTCTGGGTGGCCAAGCTGAAACAAAGATCATATTTCTATTTTTTCTTTATTTATTTATTTGACAGAAAGCAAGACAGGGAGAGAGGGAACACAAGCAGTGGGAGAGGGAGAAGCAGGCTTCCCACAGAGCAGGGAGCCCAATGAGGGGCTTGATTCCAGGACCCTTGGATCATGACCTGAGCCGAAGGCAGATGCTTAACAACAGCCACTCAGGCGCCCCCAAAGATCACATTTCAAGCATGCAGTGCTAGGTATGACATGCTGAGAACTGTGCAAAATTTCATTTCCATTCTTTTAACTTAATACAAAAATATAACAGTATAGATCAAAAGATTTTCATTCTTTCAAATTATATATTTCTTTCTAAAATTGTTATTTTGACATGTTTACTAGTGTTTCCTGTCTGGTAGAAATATTTAAAAAAATATTTGCTAATAATCCAACATAATTGTGCTCTGTTATGCAATTTGAATTCAAAGGATAGATAAACCTGGTTAGTAACAAATGCTCCTGCAGTGGTTGGAATTTAGCCAATGCAAAGCAACCTTGAACATATTCACATGACCAAGTGAGAGCTCTATAAAAATTCTGTGCACTTTTCTATCTGATTACTCTATTATGTTTCAAATAATCACAGTGCTGTGTATTTTGTTTTGAATAGGAGAGAAAATAAAATATGCCATGTTAGAGTAAATAAAGAAAGGAAACTAATAAAACCCATCTCAATAGGAAAAAGCAACTGTTGAAGTGTGAGCAATTTTTTTCTGTAAATGTTCAATGATAATTTTTCATATCTTCTTTATAAGCAAGTATTTTATATTCTCTATAAATTGCCAAAATACAATTTAATTTCCTGGTTGGATTTGAAAGTGTATATTCCTGAAGGGGAATATAAAATTTGTGGAGTACAAGTGTAGCAGTGCATACATGCGTGTGTGTGTGTTTGTGTGTGTATAGGGCGAAGTAAAGGGAATAATATCAGCCTCTAATTCTTTTCTAAAAAAATTATACCTTACTTATCTAAATTATTAAAAGAAATTTAAATCACATTGCTAATTATCTAAGAACTGTGAAATGTGAAACTTTTTTTTCCTAAATACTCAGGTAATTTTTTTTGTATTAAAAAAAGCACATGGTAAAATTTAATTTGGTAAGATAGATTGTAGCTTTTAATATAGGAAATGTTTTCAACTACCAAATGCAAATATATGATCAGTAATAGAACATTTACTTTAGGTCTTTGTCTCATAATTTTTTTAAATCTAAATTTTATGTATTTTATGAGTGAATTGGCAATGAAAAATATTAGATACAAAAGTGTTGTTGATATTTGACCAATCTAAAATAATTTGGAATTGATGCTAAAAACCAGACACTATAAACAGGTAGTTAAATATGGACTGCAACATGATTTGTTTATTTTATAAAGTGTCAAAACTCTTTTAAAATTAATTACAAATTTTGAAATTAAGAGATCTTACATTAAAAAAAATTCAAAATCAAGAGATCTTACATAAAAATCCTGATTTTGAGCAATCAAAAAATTCGGTGATCTACCAACATGGGGCCTTCATTCCTTTAGGATAACAATTAGGAAGAGCTGAGGGGCAGCTGTCTATTTCCGCTTGTTCCAGTATACCTCAGTCCCCACAGTTCCCATTGTCTCCAGGGCAATGCAGCTAAATGCCAGTTCCTGATAAGATTCACTTATTTTTGTTATTTGCTTTATTCCTGGAGGTGTTTCAATTAATGATTCAGGCACATCAACAATTTTTAAAAGTGCACTGACATACCCTAAGATTCCATGGCAACACTTACTGTCAGGATTGACAGGAAGCCGAATGAGTGGGCTCTAGAAGTCTCCCCATCTTCCCCATAAAAGCTTTGTTTTTATTTCTTATAGAGTTTCTGTTTATGATTTTTTTAAGCAAATATTTCTATGTACATTAAAAGATAATTTGGAAAAGCCATTGTTCTTTCCCAGTGGCTTCCAACTCTTTTTTATTTATATATTATTATTGAACACATTTCACGCTAATTGATAATTTAAAAATCTTTTTGGGAATATAAAAAAATTGCAATTTTGCATGCATAATATTGTGATGGTTAGTTTTATGTGACAACTTGGTGAAGCTGTAATACCTACTTATTTAATGAAACATTAATCTAGGTGCTGCTGCAAAAGTATTTTGTAGATGTGGTTAAGAGATGACCTTAATAATGTGGGTGGGCCTCATCCAATCCATTGAAGGATTTAAGAGCAAAAACAGGTTTCCTGGAGAAGAAAAATTTCTGCCTCAAGACTGTAGCATCAACTCATGCCTGTCTCCAACTATCAGTATGCTTTATGAATTTTGGACTTGCCAGTTCCACATGATGTGAGCCAATTCCTTAAAATTTCTCTGTCTCTCTCTTTGTCTCTCTAAATATATACATATCTCCTACTGGTTCTGTTTCTCTGGAGAACTATGGCAGTTATGTTATGTAGAAATAATTATAAGTAAAAAATATTTTAGATCACTGTATCATTAAATATTATAAAGTTTAAGTAAATTCTATTGTACATCTTAGATATTCATAAAATACATATCTTTTAATTAGTTAATTAATTAATTAATAATTAATTTGAGAGAGAGAGCTCAAGTTGGAGGAGGGAGAAGGAGCGAATCTCCAGCAGACTCTGTGCTGAGCATGCAGCCTGATGGGGGGCTTGATCTCATGACCCTGAGATTATGACCTAAGCTGAAATCAAGAGTCACATACTCAACTGACTGAGCCACCCAGGCACCCCTAAAATATAGATCTTTATTTTTACCGTTTGAAATATTATTCAATTTTAATTAATTACATGAGAAAAAAATATGATTTGATAATATATAAATGGCATATATATTTGTACTTGAGAAGCAAATGCATATTAAAATGTAAATGGAAATGTGACTATGTATTATAGAATCAAAATAGACAAAAATGTTTTTATGAATAATATTCAGAATTCTTAAGTGTTTTGCTTATAGAAATTCAAATAGTATGTTTTTTATACTTACTCCCCACTGCAGGGAAGGAAAAATAACTTTTATTTTACCCTTCTGGGTTCTTGGCTGATGCCCCCTCCTCCCATATTAATACAGATTAACAAGAGAAACACAAACAGAAGTTTCATAACATGTATAACTCCTGTATTCGTGGGAGATACCCAGCTCAATGGAGTAATACCCCTAAATGGCTCAAACTTAAATACCATTTCCAGCTAAAGACAAAAGATGTTGGTGTTTGGGAGATCAGCTATCGGAGGTTATCAGGAAAAACACTGTAAGCAAGGATATTACTGTTACGCAGATTTTAGTCCTTGCCTTTGTCACTGATAAGGATATTTGAAGATTTAGTCATCCTCCTTTTCCTGGTACAGAGTGGAAAACATCCTTACAAATGGAGATTTTCCCTAAAATATAATTTTCCTTCACAGAAAGGAAACTTCTACTCTGATTTCAGAGATTCTCTTGTGTCTTCAGCCTCTCAAAAATAATTTTTCCAAATAATCAATATTCAAAAAAGCACATTTTGGGATGGCATATTTTGCTCCCATCATCCATGAACCATTTTGATAATATTCAAAGGTTTGCATTAGTTAACAGTATTCTGAAAAAGACATATTGTTACTCTATGTAATATTTGTTCCAAATAAATATTAAGGGAAAGTCAATATTTTTTCCCCTAAATTTTCTTTTTTATGCATTGATCTTTGAAGTACTTGTAACATCCTGTTCTACATATACTCTTAAAAACAGTATTATTGAGCTATAATTTGCATGTCATTATAAGTGTTCAATTCAATAATTTTTTAGTGCATGTATAGAATTCTGCAATCTCCCTACAATCCAGTTTTAGACTTTCATCATCCCCCAAATTTTTCTCATGTTCACTTGTAGTCACTCCCCTTTCCCACTCCCACTCCCAGATAACTACTGATCTGTTTTTTGTCTCTGTAGTGCATAAACTTTAACAACTTCTCTATTGAGTTGAAATCATACTCAGGCAAATGTATAGAATTTTTGTCATATTATGCTTTTAATCAACACATATTTACTGAACACCTATTAAAAGATTAATGGTAGATATATTTGATATCCATCATAGTGCTGCAGGACTTCTTTGCCCATGGTACCTGGTCACATGGTTTTGAAGAATGACAAAGTAGACCAGACAAAAAGTGGTGGGGAGCAAAGCAAATTTTATTGAGTGATAGTACAAAGCTCCTGAAAAGTGAGGGGACCCAAGAGGGTTACCACCAGAGTTTCTATTTCTAAGGGTTTTTATGGGCTTATTAGTGAGCTGTTTTAATCTGATTAACTCTCCATATGCCTGTCACCCAACCAGGTTTTTCCCCACATGCTCATCTACCTATCAGATAGTTGTTCACATGGGAAAGAGTGGAGGGCTCCTCCCAGGGTGGTATAAAATCCTTTTAAGTTGTTTCCTCTTAGAGCAGGGATTCCTTGTCCCTGCTCTTCTTTCTTTGGACTATCCTTCATTAATAGTACAAACAGTTGAAAGAAGGAAGTATGAGCTGAAATGTAATTGAAAATTTCATGAATTAGGGAGAACAAAATAGATATAAGCTCCCTGCCTCATGAATTCTTTATTCAGGATGTAAATTAAATGATACATAACTTAGAACATAAATAATAGAATTTGGTAAAATGATAAAAATTACAGTACCTTCTGAACTGAATGACTGATTCATGAACATGATCATCAGATATCTACCAACTATTATAGGTATTAACACAATATGCCATCAGATGTTCTTAAATTACTTCATTTTATGGGGAATAGTTAAATAATATCTTTAATTTGTAATTTATAAAACAGAAAAGGCAGCATATAATTGAATTAATTAATGACTGTCTACAAAAATATTCCATAGTACTTACTTCCAGCTTTATTTAAGGTTTTAACTCTTAATACCACATTTTTTAGTCTGAAAGAGTTCAAAACAAGTCTCCCTAAAATATGCCACTTTGGCATGTGGACTATTTTGAGCTGAAAGCAATCAAGACCCAGCAGACTCAAGAAAAACTTTTACTTCTCCCTTAAACTACCTGAACGAATTTAAGTAGGGGGCCAGGCCTAGAAAGAAAGCTATTACCAAGAGATAACTTCTTTATCTGTATGGCAGGACAAACATCTACTCATCTTATTGTCTTGTGACTCACCTTCCTCCCCTTTGAAATGCCAGGTCCCTATCACATTCTTTAGTGCAAGATGTAATATATACCTCTCTTGCCTGACCTAACCTTGGGTCTGACATTCTTATGGAGCCCCCATATGTATATAATTAAATTTGTTTTTATCCTGTTGGTCCGTTTTATATTAATTTGATTACTACACCAGCCAAAGAACCTAGAAAGGTAGAATAAAAAATGTGTCCCTCCCCAACAAGTCTTATTTGTCATGGTTAAAATTATTCATTAATTGGCTCATTCAACAGACTTTTTTTTCCCCTTAATCATGTGCCAAGCACTATTCTACATGCTGAAAAATTAGTATTGAACACAAATATGTAGTTCCTGCTGCTGTGGAACTTTCATTATAGTGGGAGAGACAGAAAATAATAAATTGAAAAATTTTTAAAATACATGAAGAAAAATAAAGCAGGATAAAGGGAATAGAGAGTGATGGGAGATGGAAAGATGGTTTATTTAAGTAAGGTGGTCAGGGAAATTATTTCTGAGATGGTAACACTTTGAGCGAATTAAATGAATGAATGAATGAAACAAGGAAGTAAGATATGCAGTGTCTAGAGGAAAAGCAACCTAGGCAAAAGAATTTATACAGAGGCCCTGAAGCAAGAACATGCTTGCCAAATTTGAGGGACATCAGAAGGCCAGTGTGGCTATTACTGAGTGAGAGAGGGGGAGAGTATTGGATATGAGGTCAGAAAGGAAGCTGAAGACCAGAATATGTGTGTCTTGTAGACCAGGCCAAGAAATCAGATTTTATTCTGAGTAATATACAAACCATTGACATGTTTAGACTAGAAGAGTGACATGATCTGATTTACCATTTTAAAGGTTCACTTTGACTCTTTTTTTTGTGGATATTTGATAGCTGGGGAGAGGGAGGTAAGTGTGGAAGCTGAGAAACTAGTTAGAAAGTTATTCCTTGATGATAATTTTAGACTAGGGTGGTAGCAGTAGAGGTGGTAAAATGTGGCTGGATTTTGGGGGTCCCTGGGAGGCCCAGTTGGTTAAGCATCTGCCTTCAGCTCAGGTCATGATCCTAGGGTCCTGGGATCAAGCCCCACATTGGGCTCTCTGCTCAGTGGGAACCTGCTTCTCCCTCTCCCAGCCGCTCCCCCTGCTTGTACTCTCTCTCTGTCAGATAAGTAAATAAAATCTTTTAAAAAAAGAGTGGCTGGATTTTGGATAATCTGTATTTTGAATATAAGGCCACAGGATTTGTTGATGTGTACAATGTTGGTTGTGGGTTGTAAGGGAAAACCAGGTTGACACCAAGGATTTTGTCCCAAACAAAAGGAAAGATGAAGTTGCCATGAATTAAGATGGAGACATCTGTGGGCCAAACTGGTTAGGGAGTGTTAAGAATCAAGAGTTCAGTTTGGGACATGGTTTGCTTGAGTTGTCTGTTATGCATGCAAGTGGAGATGTTTAACAGGAAATTAAGATTGAGTCTGGAGTTCATGGTAGGGGTCAAGAATGGAGATTTAATTTTAAGAGATATCTGTGTAGAGATGGTATTTTAAAGCCATGAGCCTAAATGAGATCACCCAAGACATGAATATAAACAGAAAAGAGGAGCTTAGGAAGATGGCGGGGTAAGAGGATGCTGAGCTCACCTTCTCTCAAAGACACATCAAGGCAGCAAATAAATATAGTGCAGCTCATTCTTAAAATGACTGTAAGACTAGCAGAATAGCTTTTTCACACAACATCCCACCCAAAGTGGTTAATGCACACAACACCCAATGAACAGCCCCAGCTGGGATTGGTGTCCTTCAAAAGTGACTCCTGTTCTGAGAAGGCAGCCTCACCCAGCAGCATGCCCACAATAGTTGTGGCCAGGCTTCTCAGCTAGCTGCATTGGGGGCTAACCCCACCCACCAGCATTTCCACACCCTCTAAGCAAGCTGTGCCAGGGCTAGCCCTGCCTACCTGTGTGCCTGCAGTAGTTGCAACCCAGTCACAGTAGAAGAGCACATGAAGTCCACACAGGGGACACTCCTTGGGTGCCTGGTCTGGTGACAAGGGAATTGCACTTCTGGACCCCATATGATGATGCCTTCTATATAAGGCAACTACTTGTAAGACCAGATGTAGCTGCCTTGCCTAATAGATAGAAATGAACACAGAGAATCAGACAAAATAAGGAGACAGAGAATATATTCCAAATGGAAGGACAACACAAAAGCTCAGAAAAACAAAAAAACAACTAAATGAAATTGAGTCTACCTGATAAGGAGTTCAAAGTAATGGTCATAAAAATGATTGTGGGACTTGAGGGAAGAGTGGGTGAACCCAATAAAAATTTGAACAAAGACATAGAAAATATATTTTTGTAAAAAAGTACCAGAGCTGAAGGATACAATAACTGAAAATAAAGATACACTAGAGGGAATCAACAAAAGATTAGAGGATGCAAACAAAAACAAAAACAAAAACAAAAACAAAAACAGATCAGTGATTGGGAAGACAGGACAGTGGAAACCATGTAAGCTGAACAGCAAAAAGAAAAATAGAATAATGAGGATAGTTTAAGAGATCTCTGGGACAACATCAGGCATAATAACATTCATATTATAGGGGTCCCAGAAGAGGGAAAAGAGCAGGAAACGTATTTGAAGAAACAATAGCTGAAAACTTCTTAACCAGACATCCAGATCCAGGAAGGACAAAGTCTCAAACAAGATGAACTCAAGGAGGGCTACATCAAGATGCATAATAATTAAAATATAAAAAAATTAAAGACAAAGAGAAAAATCTTAAAAGCAACAAGAGAAAAGTAAATTGTTACATGCAAGGGAAACCCAATAAGGCTATTAGCTTATTTTTCAGCAGAAATCTTGCAGTCCAAAGGGGATGACATGATATATTCAAAGTGTTAAAAGAAAAAAAAAAACAACAACCAAGAATACTCCATCTGGTAAGGTTATCATTCCAAAGAAAGATAAAGAGTTTCCTAGGGAAAAAAAAAGTTAAAGGCGTTCATCACCACTAAACAAGCCTTATAAGAAGTGTTAACACAAGAAGTTTTTTCTTTAAGCAAAAAAGGAAAGGCCATAACTCAAAGTAAGAAAATTATTAAAAAAAAATTTCACTGGTAAAAGCAAACATGTAGAAAGGTAATAGATCAATCAGTTAATTCTAGTATGAAGGTTAAAAGACAAAAGGAGTAAAATCAATTATTTTTTTAAAGATTTTATTTATTTATTTGACAGAGAGATAAAGAGAGCATAAGTAGGCAGAGGTGCAGAGGGAGATGGAGAAGTAGACCCTCCACTGAACAGGGAGCTGGACGTGGGGCTCGATCCCAGGACCCCAGGATCATGACCTGAGCCGAAGGCAGCCACTTAATGGACTGAGCCACCCAGGGTCTGGAGTAAAATCAATTATATTTACAATAATCAGTTAAGGAATATACAAAATAAAAAGATGAAAATTTGATCTCACATACATAAAATGTGGAGGGGAATAGTAAAATTATAGTGCTTTTAGAATGTGTCCGAATGTAAGTGACCATAAACTTAAAAGAGACTGCTATATACATAGAATATTACATATGAACTTTATGATAACCACAAACTAAAACCTATAATGGATCCACAAAACATAAGGAGAAAGGAATTCAAGCATAACACTAAAGAAAAGCATCAAATCAGGAGTAAAGAGAGCAAGAGAAGAAAGGAACAGACAACTACAAAAGCAATCAGAAAATAATTAACAAAACTATCAAAACTTACTTTAAATGTAAATGAACTAAATGCTCCAATCAAAAGACATAAAGTGGCTGAATGGATTAAAAAACAAAAAAACAAGACCCATCTGTATGCTGCTTACAAAAGGGTCACTTCAGACCTAAAGACAAACAGACTGAATGTGAAGGGATGGAAAAAGATATTCCATGCAAATAGAAGCAGAAAAAAAAAAAAAAAAAGCTGGGGTAGCAAGAGTTTTTAAATCAAAACTGTCACAAGAGACAAATAAGTCTATTATGTAATGATAAAAGGATTAATATTTCAAAAGGATATAATAATTGTAAATATCTATATAAATACAGGAGCACCTAAGTATATGAAGCAAATATTAATGTACATAAAGGGAGAGATTTACGGCAATGCAATAATGGTAGGGGACTTTAACACACCACTTGTATCTATGGATATATCATCCAAATAGAAAGTTAATAATGGGTATTTGCCCTGGGGGGAGGAGCAAGATGGCAGAAGTGTAGGAGACCTAAATTTCGTCTGGTACCAGGAATTCAGCTAGATAGGGATCAAACCATTCTGAACACTTATGAACTCAACAGGATATTGAAGAAAAGAATAGCAGCAACTCTCTGAACAGAAAAGCAACCACTTTCTGGAAGGTAGGACGTGCACAGAAGTGAATCCGAGGCGATACATGGGAAGATAGACCGCGGGAAGAGGGAGCCTCTGTCAGCCGGCTACTGGCAAGCAAGAGAGCAGCGGAGCACAAAATCGGAACTTTTAAGAACTCTGCTCCACTGAGGGATGTCGCTCCAGTGGCTAAGTGGGGAGTGGAACCCTCGCTGGGACAGTGTGGTCTCAGGACCCTCAGGGTCACAGAAAGACCGGGGATGCCTGAGTGCAGCCGAGCCCCCAGGTATTGGAGCAGGGAAGCCAGCTGCAAAGATGGAGCTGAAGAGTGGGCTTTCAGCTTGGAGTTGCCATAAACCGTGATCCACAGCACAGTCGGGCCACTGCTCTTACAGCAGGGACCCAACAAGCGGCAGATCCGGGGAGACTCCCCTCCTCCCCCAGAAGGAGTGGCGTGGGAGCACACTGCAGGAATCTGTTCGGTTTGGAGACTCCAAACTGGGTCTTGTGTCAAAGAGATAAAAACCCTTGGTCACAGGCTGGGGGAGCATGGAGTGCAGTTGGAGACCAAGGGATAGGAGTGACTGACTGCTTTTCTCTGGAGGTGCACTGAGGAGTGGGGCCCCGAGTTCTCAGGTCCTCCAGGGCAGAGTTTGGGAGGCTGCCATTTTCACTCTTGTCCTCCAAAGTTGTACAGAATGCTTGCAGGGAACAAAAGCTCTCAAGAGCAAATCTGAGAAGATGACTTAGCCTGGCCCTGGCAAGGGTGGGGCAATTCCGTCTCGGGCAAAGACATTTGGGAATGACAGCAACAGGACCCTCCCCCAGAAGATAAGCAAGAACAGCCAGACAAGACCAAGTTTACTGATCAATGAGAACAGAAGAACTCCAGCGCTAGGGGAATACAGCACATAGAATTCATGGCTTTTTTCCACCTGATTCGTTAGTCCTTCAAAGTTAATTTTTTTAATTTTAATTTTTTCTTTTTCTATTTTGTTATTTTTTTAAATTTTTCTTTTTCCCTTTTTCAATCAACATCTTACTCATCCATTTTTTAAAAATCTTTTTTATTTTTCATTTTTAGAGTCATATTATATCCCTTCATAGTAGTTAACCTAATTTTTGGTATATATATATAAGTTGTTTTTTCTTTAAAATTTTGGGATACAGTTGCTTCTAACAGATCAAAACATGCCCTAAATTTTTTAGTGTATGGCTTTGTTCTAGTCTCCTGCCTGATCACATTCTCTCCCTTTTTACTTTTTTAAAATTTCTCTTCTTTCTTTTTTCAACCAACTTCTTACCTTATCAATTCCTTTTATAAAATCTTTTATAATTTTCATCTTCATAGTCATATTCCATCCGTTCATCGTATTTACCCTTATTTTTGTACATATATAAGTTTTTCTTTCTTTAAAATTTTGGGAGGCAGTTTCTTTTAACAGACCAAAATATGCCCCAAATCTAGTGTGTGGCACTGATCTATTCACCAGCCTGATCATATTGGTCATATTCTCTTTTTTTTTATCTTTTTATTTTTCTTTATTTTTTTTTCTTTTTTCATTCTTTCCCTTTCTTTTACCCCAGGTTCAGGACTCTTCTGATTTCCTTAGTGTATATTTTTCTGGAGTCATTGATAACATGTTAGCATTTTGTTCTCTCATTCATCTATTCTCTGGACAAAATGACAAGATGGAAAAAATCACCTCAAAAAAAAGAACAAGAGGCAGTACCGACTGCCAGGGATCTAATCAATAAAGACATTAGTAAGATGTTGGAACTAGAGTTCAGAATGATGATTATAAAGATACTAGCTGGGTTTGAAAAAAGCATGGAAGATACTAGAGAAACACTTTCTGGAGAAATAAAAGAACTAAAATCTAAACAAGTCAAAATCAAAAAGGCTATTAATGAAGTGTAATAAAAAATGGAGGCTCTAACTGCTAGGATAAATGAGGCAGAAGAGGAAATTAGTGATATAGAAGACCAAGTGATGGAAAATAAAGAAGCTGAGAAAAAGGGAGATAAACAACTACTGGATCACGAGGGCAGAATTCGAGAGATAAGTGATACTCTTAGAAGACACAATGGTAGAAAAATTGGGATCCCGGAAGAGGAAGAAAGAGAAAGAGGGGCAGAAGGTGTATTGGAGCAAATTATAGCAGTGAACTTCCCTAATTTGAGGAAGGAAATGGGCATCAAAACCCAGGAGGCACAGAGAACCCCCTCAAAATCAATAAAAATAGGTCAACACCCAGACAACTAATAGTAAAGCTTACGAGTCTCAGAGACAAAGAAAAAATCCTGAAAGCAGCTCGGGACAAGATGTCTGTAACTTACAATGGTAGAAACATTAGACTGGCAGCAAACCTATCCACAGACACCTGGCAGGCCAGAAAGGACTGGCATGATATAGTCAGAGCACTAAAGGAAAAAATATGCAGCCAAAAATACTATATCCAGCAAGATTGTCATTGAAAATAAAAGGAGAGATAATAAGCTTCCAGGACAAACAAAAACTAAAGGAATTTGCAAGCACAAAACCAGTCCTACAAGAAATATCGAAAGAGGTCCTCAAAGCAATGAGAGAGAGCCCAAAAGTAACATAGACCAGAAAGGAAAAGAGACAATATACAGTAACAGTCACCTTACAGGCAATACAATGGCACTAAATTCATATCATTCAATAGTTACCCTGAATGTAAATGGGCTAAATGCCCCAATCAAAAGACACAGGCTATCAGATTGGATAAAAAAACAAGACCCATTGATATGCTGTCTGCATGAGACTCATTTTAGACCCAAAGACACCTCTAGATTGAAAGTGAGGGAGTGGAAAGCCATTTACCATGCTAATGGACACCAAAAGAAAGATGGGGTGGCAACCCTTATATTAGACAAATTAGATTTTAAATCGAAGACTATAAAAGAGATGAAGGACACTATATCCTACCTAAAGAGTCTATCCAACAAGAAGATCTAGCAATTGTAAATATCTATGCCCCTAACATGGGAGCAGCCAATTACATAAGCCAATTGATAACAAAAGCAAAGAAACATATTGACAACAATGCAATAATAGTAAGGGACTTTAACACACCCCCCCCCACTGAAATAGATCATCTAAGCAAAAGATCAGCAAGGAATTAAAGACTTTAAATGACACACTGGACCAAATGGACTTCACAGATATATTCAGAACATTTCATCCCAAAGCAACAGAACACACATTCTTCTCTAGTACTCATGGAACATTTTGCAGAAGAGATCATGTCCTAGGTCACAAATCAGGTCACAACTGGTACCAAAAGATTGGGATCATTCCCTGCATATTTTCAGACCACAGTGCTTTGAAACTAGAATTCAATCACAAGAGGAAAGTCGGAAAGAACTCATACATGGAGGCTAAAGAGCATCCAACTAAACAATGAATAGGTCAACCAGGAAATTAAAAAGAATTAAAAAATTCATGGAAACCAATGAAAATGAAAACACAACTCTTCAAAATCTTTGGGATGCAGTAAAGGCTGTCCTAAGAGGAAAGTATATAGCAATAGAAGCCTTTCTCAAGAAATAAGAAAGGTCTCAAATACACAACCTAACCCTACACCTAAAGGAGCTGGAGAAAGAACAGCAAATAAAGCCTAAACCCAGCAGGAGAAGAGAAATAATAAAGATCAGAGCAGAAATCAATGAAATAGAAACCAAAAGAACAGTAGAACAAATCAACGAAACTAGGAGCTGGTTCTTTGAAAGAATTAATAAGATTGGTAAACCCCACGCCAGACTTATCAAAAAAAAAAAAAAAGAGAGAGAGAAAGGACCCACATAAATAAAAACAGGAATGAAAGAGGAGAGATCACAACCAACACCAAAGAAATACAAACAATTTTAAGAACATATTACGAGGAACTATATGCCAGCAAATTAAATAATCTGGAAAAAATGGATGCATTCTTAGAGATGTGTCAACTACCAAAACTGAACCAGGAAGAAAGAGAAAACCTGAACAGACCTATAACCACTAAGGAAATTGAAGCAATCATCAAAAATCTTCCAACAAGCAAGAGCCCAGGGCCAGATGGCTTCCTAGGAGAATTCTACCAAACATTTCAAGAAAAATTAATACCTATTCTTCTGAAACTGTTCCAAAAAATAGGAATGGAAGGAAAACTTCCAAACTCATTTTATGAGGCCAGCATTACCTTGATCCCAAATTCAGGCAAAGACCCTATCAAAAAGGAGAATTACAGACCAATATCCCTAATGAATATGGATGCAAAAATTCTCACCAAAATACTAGCCAATAGGATTCAACAGTACATTAAAAGGATTATTCACCACGACCAACTGGGATTTATTCCTGGGCTGCAAGTTTGGTTCAACATCCCCAAATCAACCAATGTGATACAATACATTAATAAAAGAAAGAACAAGAACCATATGATCCTCTCAATAGATGCAGAGAAAGCATTTGACAAAGTACAGCATTCTTTTTTGATCAAAACTCTTCAGAGTATAAGGATAGAGGTTACATACCTCAATAATATAAAAGTTATCTATGAAAAACCCACAGCGAATATTATTCTCAATGGGGAAAACTGAGAGCCCTCCCCCTAAGGTCAGGAACATGGCAGGGATGTCCACTATCACCACTGCTCTTCAACATAGTATTAGAAGTCCTAGCCACAGCAATCAGACAACAAAAAGAAATAAATAGCACCCAAATTGGCAAAGAAGAAGTAAAACTCTCACTCTTGGAAGATGATATGATACTTTATGTGGAAAACCCAAGACTCCACCCCAAAACTGTTAGAACTCATACAGGAATTCAGTAAAGTGGCAGGTTATAAAATTGATGCACAGAAATCAGTGGCATTTCTATACACCAACAATAAGACAGAAGAAAGATAAATCGATCTCATTTACAATTGCACCCAAAACCATAAGACACCTAGGAATAAATCTAACCAAAGAGGCAAAGAATATGTACTCAGAAAACTATAAAATACTCATGAAAGAAATGAAGGAAGACACAAAGAAATGGAAAAACATTCCATGCTCATTGATTGGAAGAAAAAATATTGTGAAGATGTCAATGCTACCTAGAACAATCTACACATTTAATGCAAACCCTATGAAATACCATCAACTTTTTTCAAAGAAATGGAACAAATAATCCTAAAATATTTATGGAACCAGAAAAGACCCTGAATAGCTGGAGAAATGTTGAAAAAGAAAACAAAGCTTGTGGCATCACAGTTCCGGACTTCAAGGTCTATTACAAAGTTGTTATCCTTAAGACAGTCTGGTACTGGCACAAAAACAGACACATAGATCAATGGAACAGAATGGAGAGCCCAGAAATGGACCCTCAACTCTATGGTCAACTTATCTTTGACAAAGCATGAGAGAATTTTCAATGGAAAAAAGACTGTCTCTTCAACAAATGGTGTTGGGAAAATTGGACAGCCACATGCAGAAGAATGAAACTGGACCATTTCCTTACACCTTACATAATAGACTCAAAATGGTTGAAAGACCTAAATGTGAGACAGGAGTCCATCAAAATCCTAAAGGAGAACACTGGCAGCAACCTCTTCAACCTCAGCAACAGCAGGTTCTTCCTAGAAACATTGCCAAAGGCAAGGGAAGCAAGGGCAAAATGAACTATTGGGACTTCATCAAGATAAAAAGCTCTTGCACGGCAAAGGAAACAGTCAACAAAACCAAAAGACAACTGACACATGGGAGAAGATATTTGCAAATGACATATCAGATAAAGGGCTAGTATCCAAAATCTATAAAGATCTTATCAAACTCAACTCCCAAAGAACAAAGAATCCAATCAAGAAATGGGCAGAAGACATGAACAGACATTTTTCCAAAGAAGACACCCAAATGGCCAACTGACACATGAAAATTGCTCAACATCTCTCGGCATCAGGAAAATCCAAATCAAAACCTCACACCAGTCAGAATGGCTAAAATTAACAAGTCAGGAAACGACAGATGTTGGCAAGGATGCAGAGAAAGGGGAACCCTCCTACTGTTGGTGGGAATGCAAGCTGGTGCAGCCACTCTCAAAAACAGTATGGAGGTTCCACAAAAGTTGAAAATAGAGCTACCCTATGACCCAGCAATTGCACTACTGGGTATTTACCCCAAAGATTCAAATGTAGTGATCTGAAGGGTTATGTGCACCCTAATGTTTATAGTAGCAATGTGCACAATAGCCAAAATGTTGAAAGAGCTAAGATGTCCATCAAGAGATTAATGGATAAAGAAGATGTGGTATATATATACAATGGTATACTATGCAGCCATCAAAAAACCCAAAATCTTGCCATTTACAGTGACGTGGATGGAACTAGAGGGTATTATGCTAAGTGAAATAAGTCAATCAGAAAAGGACATGTATCATATGATTTCACTGATATGAAGTATTCTTAATCTCAGGAAGAAACTGAGGGTTGCTGGAGTGGTGGGGGTGGGAAGGATGGGGTGGCTGGGTGATAAACATTGGGGGGTGTATGCGCTATGGTGAGCACTGTGAATTGTGTAAGATTGTTGAATCACAGACCTGTACCTCCTCTGAAACAATGAGTACATTATATGTTAAAAAAAAAAAAAAGAAGAAGATATTAGGAAGGGAAAAATGAAGGAGGGGAATCCGAAGGGGAGATGAACCATGGGAAACTATGGACTCTGAGAAACAAACTGAGGGTTCTAGAGGGGAGCAGGGTGGGGAGATTGGTTAGTCTGGTGATGGGTATTAAGGAGGCATGTATTGAATGGAGCACTGGGTATTATATGCAAACAATGAATAATGGAACACTACATCAAAGGCTAATGATGTAATGTACGGTGATTACCATAACATAATGAAATAAAATTTAAAAAAAAGAAAGTTAATAATGAAACTGTGGCTTTGAACATCACATTAGACCAGGTGGATTTAACAGAGACATACAGAACATTCCATCTAAAAACAGCAGATTAAGTATTTTTTTCAAGTGCCCATGGAACATTCTCCAGGATAGATCACATGTTAAGCCACAAAACAAATCTCAATAAATTTAAGAAGATTCAAATTATACCAAGCATCTTTTCTGACCACAAAGGTATGAAACTACAGAGATGTATAGTAAGCTGTTGCATTCCCATACACCAATGAGGAACTAGCAGAAGGAGAAATTAAGAAAATAATCCCATTTTCAATTGCATTAAAAAGAATAAAATACTGAGGAATAATTTTAAATAAGAAGATGAAAGCCCTGTATTCTGAAAAGTATAAGACACTAAAGAAAGGAATTGAAGACAACACAAATAAATGAAAAGCAATACCATGTTCATGGATTGGAAAAATTAATATTGTTAAAATATCCATACTACCAGAATCTATTTACATAAAATCTAGAATTCAGTGTAATCTCTATGAACATAGTGATAGCATTTTTCATGGAACTAGAACAAATGATTCTAAAATTCGTACAATACTACAAAAATCCTGAATAGCCAAAGCAATTTTGAGAAAGCAGAATGAAGCTGGATGTATCATTATCCCAAATTTTAAACCATATTACAAAACTATAGTAATCAAAACAATACGGCAATGGCACAAAAACAAACACATAGGTCAACAGAATAGAAGAGTGAAACTGGAGATAAACCCATGCTTATATGGTCAGTTAATCTACAATAAAGGAAACAAGAATATTCAATGGGGAAATAAAGACAGTCTCTTCAATAAATGGTGATGCAAAAACTGGACAGTTATTTGTAAAAAATGAAAATGAACCACTTTCTTACATCATAAACAAAATAAACTCAAAATCAATTAAAGACCTAAATGTAAGATCCTAATCCATGAAACTCCTAAAAGAAAACATAGGCAGTAAACTCTTAGACATTGGTCTTAGCAATATTTTTTGGATTTGAATCCTCAGGCAAAGGCAACAAAAGCAAAAATTAAAAATTAAAAATAAATCAAGCTAAAGCTTTTGCATGGTGAAGGAAAACATCAACAAAATAAAAAGTGAACCTACTGAATGGGAGAGGATATTAACAAATGACATATCTAATAAAGGGTTAATATCCAAAATATATAGAGAACTTATAAAACTCAAAACCCAAAGAACAAAACAAATAATCCTATTAAAAAATGGGCAGAAGACATGAAGAAACATTTCTCCAAAGAAGACATCCAGATGGCCAAGATATGCATGAAAAGATGTTCAGCATCACTCATCATCAGAGAAATGCAAACCAAAACCACCATGTGATATTACCTCACACCAGCCAGAATGGCTAGTATCAAAAAGACAAGATCTAACAAGTGTTTGCAAGAATGTGGAGAAAAGGGAACTCTTGTGCACTGTTGAGAATTTATTTTTCTATTTTTTTATTTTTTTATTTTTTTATTTTTTTTACTGTTGAGAATTTAAATTGATATAATTACTATGGAAATACTATGGAATTTTCTAAAAAAAAAAAGAAGTAGAAATACCATATAATCCAGTAATTCCACTTCTGTGTATTTACTCAGTGAAAACAAAAACACTAATTTGAAAAGATATATGCACCCCTATGATTATTGCAGCATTATTTACAAAAGCCAAGATATGAAAGCAAGATATGAAAGTGTCCATCAATAGATGAATGGATAAAGAAGATGTAGTAATATTTCTCAGCCATAAAAAAGAATGAAATCTTGCCATTTATGACAATGTGGATGGGCCTTGAGGGTAATATGCTAAGTAAAATAAGTCAGTCAGAGAAAGACAAATACCATATGATTTCACTTATATGTGGAATCTAAAAAAATGAACAAATAAAAAAACAGAAATAGATTTTCAAATACAGAGAACAAGTTGGTGGCTGCCAGAGGGATGGGCAAAATAGGTAAAGGGGATTAAGAGGTACAAACTTCCAGTTATAAAATAGATAAGTCATTAAGATAAAAAGTGCAGCATAGGGAATATAGTCAGTAATATTGTATTAACTTTGTATGGTGACAGATGGTAACTACACTTACCATGGTAAGCATTTTATAATCCATATCAATGTTGAATCACTATATTGTACACCTGAAATTAATGTAATATTGTATGCCAATTATACTTCAATTACAAATAAATAGAAAAGAAGAAGGATGTTTTGGGATTTAGACTTGGAAAACTACAATGTTTAAAGGTCTGGAAAATAATAAAGATCCAAGAAAGGTGATTTAAGGAGAAACAGCCAAAAAAAGTGGATCAAGAATTAAAAATGGTCTCCTTGAAAGCCAAGTTAAGAAAATAAATTCTCATATATGATCACTATTATACAATAGGGACAATGGGTATGAGTAAGTATCATAATCATAAACTGATACTAATAATTAGAAAAAAAAATGTCTCCCAGGATTTTCCAGCCTGTGGGAGCAAATTACATCAAAATAACTTTAGTACATGAATTGTTTTTAATCTTCTGATACTAGGCCTCTAGCCCCCTGCAGATTTAAATAACGAGGGCTTTGCTATAGTCAAAAACTCTATTTCTCTTTGCAAACTGTTCCTATTTTAGTGAGTTATGTTCATTGTGCCTTTTTATTACTTTTTGAAAGATAAATTCTCTTGTGAAGCCTCTTCATTATTTCCTCCAAATAGGTTTTTGTTTGGTTGATTCTTAGACTTGCCTGACATGTCCAGATGTGTTTGAAACCCAGCAGTAAACACAGATGGAATTAATTTTTAGAAGACTTCTCAACAAAGAGACTTTGGTTGAGCCTGTCTTGTCAGTTCATTAGAACATGTCCAAACATGTCCAAACCACTGGTTGTTTCTGGCTAAGAACCTATGATCTGGATTACATTTTCTGCCAAGTCATGTACAAAATACAATAGAAAAAGTGCTGTAAGAAAGCAGAGAAAACAGAGGAACTAATTTTTCCCTGGGAAGGAATGGGGAAAGCTAGAAAGTTAGACAATGGAAAAGTCTTCACAAAAAAGCTCTGACCTTGAGGTGGACCTTGAAAGAGTTGTATGATTTTGCCAAAAGAAGAAAATGGGCAGACTGGGCATTGTAGATACAGGGTACATGAATATATCATGGAAGCATGAAAGCATATGATACATTCAAGAATAAGCAAAAAGGCTTATTCCTAGAGGAAGAGTTGACCAATGTGATGAAATAGAAAAAATAGGTTTATTCAGATTGTAAAGAAATTCTCACATTGTACTAAGAGGTTCAATTTTTTTCTACAGGGGTGTTCATTGAAGGTTTTGAGCTGCAGAATTCATTATTGAATTTATATTTTAGAAAAAAAAGACTGATTACTTTGTAGATGGCAGATAAAGAGAAAGGGGAACAATTTGAATAGTTCAATAAGAGAAAATGAAGAACGAAACTAAGAGAGTGGCAATTGAATGGAAAAGGACAAGTATGATCAAAACTCTTAGAAGTAGAGTTGACAAGGTTTAGTGACTAATTTTGCATAGCTAGTGAAAGAAAAGTAGGCATAAAAGTTGATTCTGAGGTTCCAATGTTGATAACCATATAGATGATAATAAAATAAGAAATAGAAAAGCAGAAACAGATCTGTAGGAAGAGACAGTGGACTCAGTTTTGAATCAGTTGAGTTTGAAGTATCTATACTACATTCAGCTACAGGTCTTTAAGAGGCAAATGGAAATATGAACTTGGAACTAAGAAATTAGGTATAACCTATAAATACATGTTTAGAAATTATCAACATAGATGTTAGTTGAATTCATGGGCATGATTGGGTCACCTGGGTTGAAAGGATATAATGAAGATTTGTTAATTCATTAAATTCCTAATAAAGAGGTACTAACAAAGTAGTACCTAACAAAGAGTTGTGATAAGACCTGAAAACAAAATTGTGAGAAAACTGACACCGTCCCTATTTTTATTTATCTGAAGCTGTATTACAATCTTGTGTGGAGAGACAGACGTCAAACAACAAATTACTTAATAAATTAAAATTTTGGTAAGTGCCTGTGAAGAAACTGTACATGATCCTAAAAGAAAAAAATCCTATAGTAGAAGGACCTGAAATAATTTTTAGGGGCTGGCTAATAATAGTCAAGGAAACATTCCTAAGGAAATAACTTTTGGGATTTGAAGGAAAAGTAATAGTTAACCAAGCAAAAGGAAATGGAGGAATTTCAGGGAAAGAATAATCTTCTGTAAAGTGCTGGAGGGAAGAGAAATGTAAAGCTTTGTAGAACTAAAAGAAGGCCAATGTGCTAGAAGCACAGAGAGGAGGTGTGTTACTTTTCTAGAGATATGGAGGATTAGAAAAACAGAAAACCTCCTACTTTTAAACATCAAATAATGTTGGATAAAATACAACATACTTTTATATGTATCAGAACTTGCAATAAAGGAAATGGTTAGGGTCTTGTGAATCTATGATTTATAAAAAGCTATGCACATGATTTGCCTACAAATAAATGTGAAGTGAGGATGTATCAAAGATTTATTTAATTCATTAACAAGGGAATAAACAGTATAGTAAAGTTGTGTCAAAGGAAAATTACAGGAATAGGAGTTTTATAGTCCAATAGGAAAGACATACTGAAAGGTTTGTTAAATTAGACACAGAATTGACTAATGTCCCATAAGCCAGTAAGACCATAATCTTTAAGGTCATTATTTTATTTTTACCTGATAGAAATCAATTGCACACCTACTAGACAAAACCCAAGTTAACATCTAAATTTTCAGATTCTGGGTCCTAGTCAATAGTAAAGAGTATGTCAAACCAAGCACCTTCCCCTATGTAATTAAATAATCCTTGGGTAGGCCCTTTATTCAATGCTCCAATATGACACTGAATGGGAAAATAGCTATTCTATCATTTAATTTCTAAGTTTTTGATACTTCTTTTTCTTAATAGCAAAACAGGAGTAGTAAACATAAATTTCATGAGGGCATGGACTTTGTTGTATTAACTGCTATATGTCTAGTGCCTATAATACCGTTTGGCATAGGAAGCATTTAATAAATATTTGTTGACTAAATGAATGACTACATTTACACTTCATTTGATCTAAGAGTATCTGCTGTTCTCCATCAATGGGACTTTCAGTTTAATGGCCACAGAAGGACAGATAAGCCTTGGATCTGTGAGAAATGAGAATTTGAAACTGAGGGTTCTCTTAAAAAGTCAAGATCTTCTATAATCTACACCTTAAGGGAAAGAGGGACTAGAAAAAAATAAACCCTACCAGCAAAGGAAGTTTGTCTATATCACCTTGAGTTCTAGATTATAAAAATGTTTCCCTCCTTGAAAATTAATTTTCCCTCACGTGAGTCTTCAGCTACCTGCATGTTCTAGTAGCACCAAATTAACATAAGTATTAACCCCTTTAGGTGACATTTCTAGGGAAGCTATCAGACACATTCTCATCTCAGGATTGCCATGAAGGATTAAAATAGTAAAAACCCTACTGGAGGAAGCAAGACAGCAAAAGAATAGGGGACCTTGTTTCATCTGGTCCCTTGAATTTAGCTAGATAGCTATCAAACCATTCTGAACACCCATGAATTCAACCTGAGATGCAAGAAAAGAATATCTGGAAATCTACAAGTAGAAAAGAGACCACTTTTTTGCAAGATAAGAGGTGTGGAGAAGTGAATCTAAGTGGAGATATCTGAAGATAAACAGCAGGAGGAAGGACCCTCTGTAAGCCGGCTACCAGAAAGTGATATAGTCCCAGAAGACAAAATCATAACCTTTAGAAATCTGCTCTAGTGAGAGACATCCCTACCTGAAAGGTGCTCAGGTGGTGAAAAGGGCAGAATTCTCGGTGGGACAGTGTGGTCTCAGGCTCTCCAGAGTCACAGAAATAACAAGGGTGCCTGAGTTGGTAGGGTTCCCATGCATTGGAGCAGGGAAACTGGTTATGGTCAGCGAGCCTAGGAGGGGGCTCTCAGCTCAGTTCACCATAAACCCCAAGCCAGGGCCTGATCGGGTGACCACTCTCTGCCTGGGGACCATGCACAGGACTGGAAGTCAGGGACCCTCTGCTATCCCCCCATGAGGGGCAGAGTGGTTGTGTGCACAATTGGAGGACAGCTCTCAGTGCAAGAGCCCTGCAAAAAACAGGAATGGGATGGCCCTCTGCCTTCCCCCAGGGAGGGGAAGAGTGAGTGCATGATCCAGCAAACGATCTCCACACCAAGGTCCTACAAAGTACAGTAGCACGAGACCATCCACCTTCCCCTAGGAGGATCAGTGTGGGCATGCACTGTAGGAGTCTACAGTTTGGCACACACAAAAGTGAAGACCGCTTATCCCTCAGGGTTTAATGAAGAGAGGAGACCCTGATCTTTCAGCTCTGGGGCTGGAGATTGGGGATGGCCATTTTTATTTTGATCCTCTAAAGAGGCAAGGAAAGCCATCAGGGAACAAAAGCCACAAAGGGCTACCAAAAACAGCTTACATTGAGCCTGGCCTCATGGCAAGGGAAGGTGCAACTCTGCCCCGGAAAAGACACCTAAGAATCAGTGCTACAGGCCCCTCCTCCAGAAGACCAGCTGGAAGAACGGTGAACAGCAAGTTTATGGACCTCACAGGACTGCAAAATTCCAGCACTAGGAGAAAATAGTATATAGAATTCAAGGTTTTTTCTCATTATTTGTTTATCTAACAGTTTACATTTTCCATTTCTTTTTTTTCATTTTTTTCTTTTTCAACGAGTTTCTTGTTTTATCAACTCTGATTTTAAGTCTTTTTTAACCTCCATTTTTTTTTAAAGATTTTATTTATTTATTTGAGAGAGAGAGAGAATGAGAGATAGAAAGCATGAGAGGGAAGAGGGTCAGAGGGAGAAGCAGACTCCCCGCCGAGCAGGAAGCCCGATGTGGGACTCGATCCCGGGACTCCAGGATCATGACCTGAGCTGAAGGCAGTCGCTTAACCAACTGAGCCACCCAGGCGCCCTTTAACCTCCATTTTTTACATTACATTTTATATATTCTTCATTTTTCACTTCCTTTCACTCCATTCTTTTTTTTTTTTTTGCTTTCTTTACAATTTTGCAATTTAGTGTCTTCTAACATAGAGACCAAAATACACAGAGGACCAAATGGATCACCTCGTTTTGTCAACCCTGTAAGATTATATTCCCTCCTCCCCCCCCTTTTTTTCTTTCTTTCTTTTTCTTTCCCTTTTTCTCTTTTCTTTTTTTTTCTATTCCTTTTCCTTTTATTTTTGGTTCCTGATCTCTTCAGATTTGTTTGGGTTGTGGTTGATATTTTTGTTTTTGTTCACTCATTCATGTATTCTCTGGGCAAAATGACTAGAAGAAGGAATTCACAACAAAAGAAAGAACCAGAGGTAGTACTGCCTGCCACAGATGTAATCACTATGGATGTAAGTAAAAATGTCAGAGCTGGAATTCAGGATAACAATTATAAAGTTACCACCTGGACTTGAAAAAAAGCATAGAGAATTTCTTAGTGCATAGTGAGATCTAATCAGGCTGAAATTAAAAATGCTCTAACTGAGATGCAGTCTAAATTGGATGCTCTAAAATCTAGGGTAAATGAGGCAGAAGAGAAAGTAAGTGACATAGAAGACAAGTTGATGGAAAGGACGGAAGCTAAGGAAAATAGAGAAAAACAACTGATAGACCATGAAAAGAGGCTTCAAGAAATCAGTGATGCCATAAAACGAACCAACATAAGAATTTTTGGGGTGCCTGAGGGTGAAGAGAGGGAGAGAGGACCAGAAGGTATATTTGAACAAATCATAGCTGAGAATTTCCCTAACCTGGAGAAGGAAATAGACATTCATGTCCAAGCAGTAGAGAGGACCCATTGAAAAATCAATAAAAATAGACTGACACCCCAACATATAATAGTGAAGCTTGCAAATTTTAGAGAAAAAGAGAAAATCCTGAAAGCAGTTTGAGACAAAAGTTTCCTAACCTACAGATGTAGGAACATTAGAATAACATCAGACCTACCCACAGAAACCTGGCAGGCCAGAGAAGGCTGGGATGATATATTCAGGGTACTAAATGAGAAGAACATGCAGCCAAGAATACTTTATCCA
Source organism: Callorhinus ursinus (assembly GCF_003265705.2). Classification (NCBI taxonomy): domain Eukaryota; kingdom Metazoa; phylum Chordata; class Mammalia; order Carnivora; family Otariidae; genus Callorhinus; species Callorhinus ursinus. The sequence goes on from NW_027397129.1 coordinate 4,021,250, forward strand.
ACAAGGCTGTCATTCAGAATGGAAGTAGAAATAAAGAGCTTTCAGGACAGGCAGAAACTTAAAGAATATGTGACTACTAAGCCAGCCCTGCAAGAAATATTAAGGGGGATCCAGCAAGTGAAGAGAGAGCCCAAGAGTAACATAAAGCAGAAAGAAATAGAGACAATCTACAGAAACAGTGACTTTACAGGTAGTACAATGGCACCAAATTCATATATTTCAATAGTTACTCTGAATGTAAATGGGCTAAATGCTCCAATCAAAAGACACAGGATTTCAGATTGGATAAAAGAGCAAGACCCATCAATATGCTGTCTACAAGAGACTCACTTGAGACCTAAAGACACCTCCAAACTGAAAGTGAGGGGGTGGAGAATTATGTATCATACTAACGGACCTCAAAAGAAAGCTGGTGTAGCAAACCTAATAACAGAAAAATTAGATTTTAAACCAAAGACTGTAGAAAGAGATGAAGAAGGACACTATACCATACTTAAAGGGTCTACCCAAGAAGAAGCTCTAACAATTATAAATATTTATGTCCCTAATTTGGGAGCATCAGTGATATCAACCAATTAATAACCAAATTAGAGAAACACATAGATAATAATACAATAATAGTAGGAGACTTCAAACCCCACTCACAGCAATGGACAAATCATCTAAGCAGAAGATAAACAAGGAAAAAAAAGACTTGGAATGACACACTAGACCAGAAGGACTTCACAGATATATACAGAGCATTCCATCCTAAAACAACAGAATACTCATTCTTCTCAAGTGCACATGGAACTTTCTTTAGAAGAGATCACATCCTGGGTCACAAATCAGGTCTCAATGGGTACCAAAAGATTGGGATTATTCCCTGCATATGTTCAGACCACAATGCTTTGAAACTTGAACTCAATCACAAGAGGAAATCTGGAAGGAACTCAAACATTTGGAGGTTAAAGAGCATCCTATTGAATAATGAATGGGTAAACCAGACAATTAAAGAGGAATTAGAAAAATTCATGGAAATTAAGGAAAATGAAAACGCAACTCTTCAAAACCTTTGGGATACAGCAAAGACAGTCTTAAGAGAGAAGTACATTGCAATACAAGCTTTCACAAAAAATTAGAAAAATCTCAAATACACAAGGTAACTTTACACCTAAAGGACATGGAAATAGAACAGCAAATAAAGTCTAAACCAAGCAGGAGAAAAGAAATAATAAAGATTAGAGCAGAAATCAATGAAATAGAAACCAGAACAATAGAACAGATCAACAAAACTAGAAGCTGGTTCTTTGAAAGAATTAATAAGATTGATAAACCCCTAGTGAGACATATCCAAAAGAAAAGAGAAATGACCCAAATTAGTAAAATCATGAATGAAAGAGGCGAGATCATGACCAACCAAGGAAATACAGACAATTTTAAGAACATATTAGGAGCAACTATATGCCAACAAATTAAGTAATCTGGAAGAAATGGATGCATTCCTGGAAATTTATGAACTACCAAAACTGAAACAGGAAGAAATAAAAAAACTGAACAGACCCAAAACCAGCAAGGAAATTGAAGCTGTAATCAAAAACCTCCAAAAAAAAAAAAAAAACCCAAAAACAAGAGTCCATGGCCAGATGGCTTCCCACGGGAATTCTACCAAACATTTTAAGAAGAAATAATACCTATGGGTATTAAGGAGGGCACATGTTGTGATGAGCACTGGATGTTATATGTACCTAATGAATCATTGAACACCATCAAAAACTGATGATGTACTGTATGTTGGCTAACTGAACATAATAAAAAAATTGAAAAAAGAAGAAATATCTATTCTACTGAAGGTGTTTCAAAAAATACAAATGGAAGGAAACTTCCAAACTCGTTCTATGAGGCCTGGTTTCCTAAAACCAGACAAAAACCCCATCAAAAAGGAAAATTACAGACCAATATCCCTGATGAACATGGATGAAAAAAATATTCACCAAGTTACTAGCCAGTAAGATCCAACAGTACATTAAAAAGATTATTCACCATGACCAAGTGGGATTTATTCCTGGGCTGTGCAGGTGGTTCAACATTTGCAAATCAGTCAACATGACACATCACATTAATTAAAGAAAAGACAAGAACCATAGGATCCTCTCAATTGATGCAGAAAAAGCATTTGACAAAATACAGCATCCTTTCTTGATTAAAACTCTCACAATGTACAGATAGAGGGAACATACCTCAATATCATAAAAGCCATCTACAAAAATCCCACAGCAAATATCATTCTTAATGGGGAAAAACTGAGAGCTCTTCCCCTAAGGTCAGGAACACATCATTGATGCCCACTCTCACCACTGCTGTTCAATATATTACCAGAAGTCCTAGCCTCAGCAACCAGACAACAAAAAGAAATAAAAGGCACTCAAACTGGCAAAGACAAAGTTAAACTTTTTCTTTTTACAGATGACATGATAATTTATGTGGAAAACCCAAATGACTCCACCCCCAAATTGCTAGAACTCATACGGCCAGCAACATGGCAGGATACAAAATCAATGCACAGAAATCAGTTGCATTTCTATACACTAACAATGTGACTGAAGAAAAAGAAATTAAGGAATCAATCCCATTTATGAGTGCACCAAAAACCATAAGATACCTAGGAATAAACCTAACCAAAGATGTAAAGGATCTGTACTCTAGAAACTACAGAACACTTATGGAAGAAATTGAGGAGGACACAATAAGATGGAAAAAATTCCATGCTCATGGACTTGAAGAATAAACATTGTTAAACTGTCAGAGAGCCTGCTTCTCCCCCTCCTTCTGCCAGTCCCCTTGTTTGTGCTCTCTCACTCTATCTCTCAAATAAATAAATAATATCTTAAAAAAATAAACAACATCAACATTTTTCACAGAGCTGGAACAAACAATCCTAAAATTTGTATGGAACCAGAAAAGACCACAAATAGCTGGAAATGTGAATGTTGGGGAAAAAAAGAGTTAGGGGCATCACAATGCCTGACTTCAAGCTATGTTACAAAGCTGTGATCATCAAGATAACATGGTATTAACACAAAAAACAGACACATAGATCAATGGAACAGAATAGAGGCCTCAGAAATGGACCCTCAACTCTATGGTCAACTAATCTTTGACAGAGCAGGAAAGAATATCTAATTGAAAAAAGACAGTCTCTTCAATAAATGTTGCTGGGAAAATTGGACAGTCATACACAGAAGAATGAGACTGGACCATTCTCTTATAGGATGCACAAAGATAAACTCAAAATGGATGAAAGGACTAAATGTGAGACAGAAATCCATCAAAATCCTAGAAGAGAACACAGGCTGTATCCTCTTGTACCTCGGCTGCAGCAACTTTTGCAAGACACATCTCTAGAGGCAAGGGAAACAAAAGCAAAAATGAACAATTGGGAATTCATCAAGATAAAAAGCTTCTCCTCAAGGGGAACCTGAACTGAAGGGGAAGTCCTCAGAGAGGGAGAGAACTCATGAGAGACTCCTGACTATAGAAAACAAACTGAGAGTTGCTGGAGGGGAGGTAGGTGGGGTGATGGGGTAATTGGGTGAGGGACATTAAGGAGGGCACATGATGTGATGAGCACTGGGTGTTATAGGCAACTGATAAATTATTGAACTCTACATCTGAAACTAATGATGTATTATATGTTGGTTAATTGAATTTAAATAAAAATAAAAAAAACAAGAAACAAATTCACACTCCATAATTACAAAGTATACCAACACACAAACTATCATGAACAAAAGTTAATCCAGAACATAGCTGAAAGAGACAGAGATCAATAATAAGAAGGTTAAAGATTAATTGTGAATGCCAAACTATGTTTAATAGAAATCTCATCAGGAAGTAATAATGAGTATGCAAAGAGGCAATACTCAGAACTATAATGGTTAAGAATTTTCCAAAAGTGATGGAAGACATAAATCCTCATATTTAAGAAACCTGTTAAATCAGAGGAAAGAATGGCCTGAGATGAATGTGGGGAGTGAAACAAAGCTCGGATCATGGAGGGCTTTTCTAACTATCTTAAGGATTTTGGTCTTTATTCTAAGAGCAATAAGAAACCATTGAATGGTCTTACATAAGAAAGTAACATGGTCAGATTTCATTTGAAAAATATTTGACAGAATTTTTAAGGAATGCATTAGAAGAGGGCAAGACTAGATTCAAGGAGACCAACTGGGAGGCTATTACAAGTGAGAGTTGATGATAAAATGAACCAGGTGGTAATAACAAAAAATAGAGAAAAGTGGACATTTGAGAGGTATAATTGGCAGGATTAGATGGTAGATTACATGTAAAAGTGTAGAATAGAGAGGAGTCAAAAATGGCTTCCAATTTTCTGTCTTGGAAAATTAGGTAAAAAGTGGTAACATTTTCTGGATTAAAGAATATTGAATGTAGATCAGGTTTGTGGAAGTGGAATGGAGATCATGAGTTTAGTTTTCAACATGAGGAGTGTGATGTTACTTTGAGATCCTTTTGGTCACTATTATTAAAAGAGTGGACTGAAAAAATAGAAGACAGCAAAGATGACAAAGAAAGAAAAATCATAGAGAATGGAAGAAAACTAGTAGAATATGATGACATGAAACCCAGGAGAGGAGAGATACAAGAAAGTTTCAGATACTATATGAAGGCAAGTTAAGGATATCCTATAGAAATATTGTACTGGCTTTAGCAAGTAGCAAGCCATTGATGATCTTAATAAAGACCACTTGCTCCAATTTACAATAAAACTTCATCAGAATAAATAAAAGGCAGAGTTGCTTTAGACTAAAATACCATGGGGGTGAGGTCATTTTAGTAAATGTCATGAGTTTTAATTCATGCTAGGAACAATATAAGGTAAGCATTAGCATGTTTTAAACATTAAGACTGCTAGAAAAAAGAGTTGGATACCAGTAGTGGTTCCCAGAGTAGTTGTGTATATGTATATGTGTATATATACTATGCTATAATTTCTCCTGAAAATAAGATTATTTACTGAACTGCATATATGGGGATTGAAAATGACGGCAAAATATCTAAATTTGGCAAGCAGAGAAAAACACCTTAAGAAGCTACTCATAATGGGGACATCTGGGTGGCTCAGTCAGTTAAGCATCTGCCTTTGGCTCAGGTCATGATCCCAGGGTCCTGGGATCAAGTCCCACATCAGGCTCCTTGCTTGACAGGGAACCTGCTTCTCCCCTTGCCTCTTCCTGCTGCTCCCCCTGCTTGTGCTCTCTCTCTCTGACAAATAAATAAAATCTTAAAAAAAAAAAGAAGCTACTCATAAGAAGATCCAAGTTAAAGAAAAGTATCTTTTTTTAGTTTATTTATTTATTTATTTATTTATTTATTTATTTATTTATTTATAATCTCCACACCCAACCTGGGGCTCAAACTCACCACTCCAAGATCAAGAATCACATGCTCTTCTGACAGAGCCAGCCAGGTGGCCCAAGATTCGTTTCTTGATTTGTCTTTCTCTCTCTCTCTTTTTTTTTTATTATGTTATGTTAGTCACCATACAGTGCATCATTAGTTTTTGATGTAGTGTTCCATGATTCATTATTTGCATATAACACCCAGGGCTCACCACAACACATGCCCTTAAAGGAATGTATCTTCACTATTAAATGACAGAGAGATCTGGCAATTGTACAAAACAACATAATGACTGACATTCACTCAATAATTCATTTAACCAATACTTACTGGGTATTTACAGAGCAAGCCATAGGGAACAGAGAGTAGAACGTGTTTAATTAGATATGGGAAAGAATTGGGAATAAGTTGGGGGTCATAGATGTTACATTCCATATTTAGTCATTAAAAAAAACTGACAGTTTAATAGTTTGTGTTTTAGAATCTGTCAAATATGTCTATGTTAAAACAATCTTGCTTGAGGAGCATCATCCAAATATCTTAGCATCGAAATGACCATGTTAAAATGGACACATCAAAATGGCTGCATTATATTGTTTACTATGTACCCTAACAGGGGATAAATTTAACTAAATAAGATGTCATTAGATTGAGTAGGGTTTTAAATGCCAGGTAGAGGAGTTTGGATTTACTAATTTAAGCAAGAAACTGTTTCATATTCTGAGAACAGGAATCACATGATATATGTTGTACCTAAGAAAGAATCATCCAGGTAAATGCTAATAATGGCAATAGAAGCATTAGACTGTCATAACTGGATGACTCTAGCTATTTTGAACATCAAACTGACTCCCCTTAATTAGATTTCAGGCTCTCCAAACAATCTTGTGCTTATAATTTGACTTCCTTTATAAATTTGCCTACAGGGATTAATGTACTACTTAGTGGACCCACCCACCTGGATAGTTGAAAGTCATAATTATTATGAATTAATACATTAAATGCATTTAATCTCTGATATATATATCTAATATATATATTATCTCTATATAATATCTGAGATATATATGTATATATATCAGCTTGGAATATATTAGTGGTATAATATATTTATATATATAAAATATAATATATTATATTATATTATAATGGTATATAGTATATAATATATAATATATAATATATATAATATAGTGGTAAAATATATCATATATTGTGTATAATATATATTATATAATATATATCTCTTAGCCTGGAAGCAATAGTTAGATTGCAACCTTATTTTCAAATCACAAGGAAAATCAAAAAGGCATTTTAATCATGAATATTAAAATGATCTGAACTGCAGAGTTTTATAAAAGAAAATTATTAGGCTTTGAAATGGGAGCTCTGCAAGCACATCCCAGCAACCAACACAACAATTACAGCTCCCCATACAGGTCCAAAATTTCCCATCTTGGTACCCTTTGCTCACATTCCACTGAAATTGTTCTTCTACACCTCCCCAGTCCTCCCACCAGTCACTGGTCAATCATGACTATTTTCATCATACCCTTTTTGAAAAAGAAGCTTAGATGACACCTGCAACAATAAGCCTTTCCCAAATTTCTTGAGTCTGAATGACTTTCTCTTTTTCCTCCCATAATTAAAACACTTAGCACCTTTGCCCCATGTTATAGTTTGTGGTTCTACACATATCTGTCTTGGGGGAATATTAGTTCCTTAAGAATAGAAACTATCACTTGCCCAGAATAGGTGTTTAGTAAATTTGTACTCAATTGAATTATCCCAATAAAGTGACAGTAGCTTCTTCAAGAAAACCAGCACTGTCTAATAGAATTTTCTGTGACAATGGAAATGTTCTATTTTGCCCTAATATACTGTAGCCACTAGCCACATGTAGCTATTGAACACTTTGAAATGGGGCTAGTATGAATGAAGGACTGAAATCTTAATTTTATTTAACTTTAATTTAATTTAAATTTAAAATACCCACCTGCCTATGGTATTAGACAGCACAGGCTGACTATGCAGTGATTTAGCAGGTGTGTGATTCAGTCAATTCCATGAAGTATCAGTCCTCTATTGTCAAGTAGAGTTTATTGTTTTTTCAAATTATCACCATTTTAATCTTCAAAATTCAGAATAATAGTCACTTACAGTTGTGTGAGATGATTTCCTCTAACCATTTTAAAGAGTACGAACCATGAGAGACTATGTCAAGCAGAATTTAAACAATCAGTTGACTGGCAGGTTTTTCTTGCTTCACCTGGCTGCTTTTTTACATTGTGCAGAGAGACCTTTCATCAACACTGTATGACAGTCTATCCTAAGCAATATTTGGAGAAAAACAACAAAAGAAGAAGCCTTAGCATTTTAAGAAGAATATAATGTAAAGGCATTAGAATATATAAGACTTCAAATATATCTTATTCTACATGCTAGAAAGTAAAGTGTAATAAAAAATGCAGCACTTGCTAAAACCCTGAACCTGTTTACTCAGTAGGGTAGAGTTTACTGCTTCAGTGTGTGTTACACAGAGACACAGCTAGAATGTTTTACATGTCATCTACTTCTCAGAAGTGTACTGTTTATCACAGAGAGCTCAAATGAAAAAACAGGGATGACTCAGAACATACCAATACTCAGAATTGGAGAAACAATTTAAAAACCACAACATAGTGAATAGAACCCAGTGATTCCTTTGTTTTATTTTTTGTTTGTTTGTTTAGATAATATCTATTATTTATTTCTTTTCTTTTTTTTATTATGTTCAGTTAGCCACTGTATAGTACATCATTAGTTTTTGATGTAGTGTTCAATGATTCATTAGTTGAAGGAGGGCATGTGTTGTGATGAGCACTGGATGTTATACCCAGGGATTCCTTTGAATGTGGAGGACAATTTAATATCCTGCAAGCACTTGTGTGATGACTTGCTGACAGTCTCTTTGCCAGGGACATCCCAAACCCAGATAAAATCCCTAATCTTGCTGCCTTAGTGCTGTTACCCTTTCATTTTAGATCTTGTTTATGGCCAAAGAGATTTCTAGTGAGCAAGAAGAGTCCTCTTTAGACCAGATTGATTATCATTATTTAGTTAAAAGATATGGAAAATCTTCAGGTACCAGTACCAAAGGTATTTCACTATGTGATTATCATCAGAAAGTTTATTTTCTGACTGATATAAAAGCATTTTGCACTATGAAGCTTTTCACAGATGTTCTTAGTACACATAATACTTAGTATACTTCCTTTCTGCCTATTTCCTCTACCCTAACTTATGCTTTTACTGATATATACCTAAGCTTGTAGCGGGGGTGGGTGGGAAGCAGGCCTCACGGAAACTGTATTGGTAAAAAGGGGTTGATGGGAGAGTGAGGTGGGTGAGAAGGTTGGTAGATTTGACCTCTATAAACTGTCTAGCTTTATAGATTCATTTTGAGGGAGACTATTAGGAGTCAAGAACATAGGCTATATAGCCAGACAGGGTTTAAATCCTGGTTCTGCCCTTACCAGCTCTATGACTCTGAAAAGTAACTAAGCAACTTTATGACTGTTAAATGAAGATAATAATAGTCCTTACCAGGCAAAGTAATTGAAAGAACTAAAAAAAATAATGCTCATAAGGCACTTGGACTATAAGCTCCACAAAAACCAAGGACCAGGTGTGTCTCCTTCAGTGTTGTGTCCCTGCCACCTAACATAGTACTGGGCACATAGTAGACTGAATAATTAAATTGTTAGAGGACAGAGGACTAGAAAAAAAAAACAACAAAAAACAGACCTGTTTAAAGGAGACTATGTAAGATTCTGGCACAAAGAAGTTGTTTGAGGTGAAAACTGTGGCAGAGAAGGAGAAGTTTCTCTTAACACCTGCAGGTTGTGTGGCTCATTCTAAGTGGTGGGAGGATCTGGAATCAACTGCCGTGGTATGAACATAGAAGTGCTCATGATTAGCAGTTGTAGTGTTGAAGCTTTATTGCATGGATTAATGGGCATAGTGTGTTGATAGTGTATGCCAGAAAACAGGAGGGATTAGAGCTGATAGATTCACTTACAGAATATCCTAAAATTACTGTGGAAGTATTTAAAGGCTCTATTTCAGCAACCTGGATAGATTTCCATCATTTTGTTCTTAAGGTAAAAATAGACCTATTTTGTAGCCACAGGATGGGGAAGATCTAAAACAGTGACTCTGTTGTCAAGCTGATCTACCATGACAGTCATTTTCCAATATTTACTAAATTGTTTTAAAATTAAATTTTTAGTACTGTAAAGGCATTGGGAGTTCCTTGACATGAATATTGGTATCACCAACCACCCTATCCCTTAAAGTCCCCTTTATGGATGCTTTAATGATTTCTGCTTTTGTTCCTTCTTTATTTTTCCTTTATCTTGTCTTCTAAACTGTTACTTTTTTCTTCATCTCTCCTTCTTACCTTTCTGGCTTTCCTATGCCTCATGACTTCCAATTTAGTATCTAGTAAAGCCCTTAGGAATTCCTTAGTTCCACTACCCACACTATTACACTAGGACTAAAGATGTTGCAGACATTTGTGTTAAATACTATTGTATGGTAAATAAGTATCAAACAGAATTTGATACTTACTCAATTTCATTATGAGGAGAACAAATAACAGCTTTTTAAATGTGTTAAATGAAACTATATGGCTTGAGAGGAATAGCAAATTTCATCTAACTTTTCACTGATGCAGAGTTAACTTTTATGGCTTATACATCAGTGTCCACATATTTTAAATAAGGTAGAACAAATAAACACAAGAATAGAGGTTAAAGTTAGAGTGAGAGGATCTAGGGAAGACTGGAACTAAAAGAGAAGAGAACCTATATGTTACAGTATGAAGTTGAAAAAGACATCCACTCCAGGCCTTTGATGATCATGCATATGCTGTTAATTCTCTAATACACATCTTTCCCCCAAGTTTCAGAATCACATCCTGCTCTAGCTGAATGTCTCCAGGTCACCTCAAATTTAGCATGTTTAAAATGAATGTATCACCTCCTCTTACCAGAGTCTTCTCTCTCTCCTCAGTAAAAGCCCCACCAACCACACAAAGGGCCAAGGCAGAAATCCCTTCTCATCCCTTAGGCTTGAAAGATTTTTCAAAATGCAAATCTGATCTCATTGTTCTCTTATCAAACCTTTAGTGTTTGGCTATTGCCTTGGAGTGGCAAAGCTCTATGATCTGTCCCTTGCTTATCTCTCTAGATACTGTGAAATAAAAACCATATCTGGACTTAGAAAGGAGAGACTTTATACAAAAACATTAGCGTAAGAGAAGAATAAACTAGCTGAAATAGAGAGAACATTGTGACCATAAGATCTGCAAGTCTCAAGAGTTAGGCAGAAAGGGTTTTTCTTTTATACAGGAGTAAACTGAGTTACAAAGAACAGGTTGTGGGAAAGTGGGATGAAAGGCTGGCACTATCTGATAGATAGATCAGACAATGTTTTATCCTAAGGCAGCATGTCCTTTTCTGGCTTAGAAGGCTGTCTGAGGATGGGTCAAGTTCAGGGATCTGAGGGAAGGACAGAATCTTAACCAAAATTTGATTAATAAGCATTTTGTTCCCATTGATCAATGGTGACAAAAGAGTTCAGCTAATCAGTTATGAGGCAAAGAATAAGAATTTGGGGGGTCTGTGTCTGACCTTGTCATATGTAAACAAGGGGGTGTCTGTGAGTACTATCTAAGTCAGATAGTAAAAGGGGTTTCTTCATAGTAAGCCATTTCCTAGAACACAAAGGGTGGGGGAATTTCTTAATCTTCCTGTTTTCCAGAAGCACCAAAGCTCAGGTAAAACTTACCATTGTCATCACATTTTTTTAGTTCTCTCACTTAAAAAAAATATTGTTACAGGAAGGCTGAACTTGATATACCTTACCCAGGCATTAATCAGTATTATCATAGGCTAATATTTCCTACCCAAGTACCATTTATCTAGCTTGTTCCAACCCACCATTCAGCAAACTACTTATATATCATTGGACTGGGTCGTTTTTTCCAATTCCTGAACAAAGATGGATGTCCTTCAATGTATTCCCACTGACAATGGTGAATGTTACCTGAGCTCTGTGCTCCTGGAAAACAGCCACAGTAATTTCCCACTTTTGTGTTCTCAGAATTGGCTTGTTGCAAAGGGCTACACTTTCTCCATGGCATAGATAAGACTCATCAGATGTCCTTATTGTTTACCTATGACAACACAGAGGCCCTCCAAATTCCCATTTTTTGTCTCATAAATGATTATCTGAACTGTTTGTCCCATTGATAAATCAGAACAAAATGCCTTTTAATCTTACTTGATCAAACTTAGCTTCTCTTGTTTTCCTAGGCCCTTCAACTTTCACTCACCCTCAGCCCAAACCAGCATACAAATCCATGTTAAGGCACCTCCTTAGAATAGACTGACCTCAGGGTAAAACTGTCTCTGATTATTAAAACAAAACAAAACAAAACAGCCAGACACTGATAAAAGACAGTAAAGATAGATTTTATTTAATAGTCCCACTGAAGTAGGGGACAGACCCCACTGTAACCTGAGCTCAAATATGATCTGTGCAGAGGTATTCAGGTATTTCAAAGGGAAAATGAGAAAGTAGGAAGGGAGAACGAGTAGGGGCTCAAGTAGTGTCAGGGAAGTGAAAAATTACAGAAAGCATTTAAGACATTGGTCAATTTCAATGTGATTAGGCCATCTGTGTCTGCCAACTGGCACTTATCAAAGGTAGGCTCCTTCCCCACCACAGAGACTAGGAGACAGGGGTCCTATTTCTCCTGATTATTACATTTCAATGTGATGGCTTTCAGGTCCTTGAGAAAGACAATCCTAGTTTGTAGAAGATACAAACACATCTCAAAGGAACAGAAGGATTTACAATTATAGGGTGTTTTAGTTTTGTTTGTTTGTTTGTTAAGTAAATGCTTCTAAGAAGAGAGAAGGTTGGGGCACTATAGTTTGTTCCACCCAAAACCTATCTTGGGTGGAACAAACAGTACATTTTTTAGCAACATTGAGCTTTCTCAGACAGGAACTTAAGGGGGTTAGGGTCATAATCCTAACAGTACTGCCTTGAACTATTTGAAATAATGCTAGTGTTTGTTCCAGTCTCTTAGTGTGTGTGGGGAAGGGTAGATAAAATCACTTGTGCAGAGAATCTGCAGCTCTCATAGGCCAAGTTTGAGGCTTAGTTGAGAAGAGGGCTCAGAGGACACTGACTAAAGTTTGTTCAAGGAGTATTTGTCAGAATCTCCTATCCACTTCCATCCACTCATCCCATTCTCCCATACCCTCTTCTTTCTAGTTTTGTTCACTTCTTCCTATAGAAGAAAAGTCTTTTCTGCCTGACCTTTGAGATGCTTGCAGAGGTCAGAGCATACTCCCTATTGTAATTGCCCTCCTCCCACATGATAGTCCCTGTCTGCCCTTACAATAGTCCTTTCAAATGAAGTTTCTCCTTACCTAAATCCAGATTTGTTTTTTATTTAACATGATAGCACTCTGATGCTTATTACCTTGCAATAACTTGTTTTGTGTCTGTGTTACTATATTACTTTTTAAAAAGTAATCTCTATGTCCAATACAGAGCTCAAACTCATGATGCCCGAGATCAGAAGTTGCATGCTCTACAGACTGAGCTAGCCAGGTGCCCTTGTTATTCCATAAGGGAAAGGACAATGCCTGTTAACCAGAAGGTAGTATCAAACAGGAGCTCAATAAATATTTATTGACAGAAGAGAATATGAGCAGATGATGTATTAAGAATGTATGTATAATTACAAATACTTTGAACAGAATTATAGGATTCAGTTCTGTATATTGACTCTGTTATCAATTGAAAGTTTTCAAGAGGGCAGGGGATAAGTAATGTGCTAGTAATTTCCTTTAGAAACTTTGGCTCCTGGGGTGCCTGGGTGGCTCAGTCAGTTAAGCATCTGACTCTTGGTTTTGGCTCAGGTCATGATCTCAGGATCTTGAGATCAAGCCCTGAGTAGGGCTCCATGCTCAGCAGGGAGTCTGCTTCCCCTCTCCCTCTGCTCCTACCCCTGCTCACAAGTCCTTCTCTCTCTCTAAAATAAATAAAATTAAATTAAAAAAAAAGAAGAGAAACACTCCTTAGGCAACTGAAGGTGACCAGATATTAACAATATTATCTCCCACTCCTTTCTTGTACAAATACGAAATTTCCCATTGTATATTGCAAGAAAGGAAAAAAAAAGTTTCCTCTATCCTTTTAGATTTAGTGGGTTGGGTCTACAAATTAAACTGACAAAAGACAGATTAACATGACAAAAGGCATACAGTTTTTATTGATATTAATATTTTTATGTGCTTGAGGGTTTCACAAAAAAGAAATGAGAACCCCAAAAGCAATTAGACTCAGGAGCTTATACACCATTTTAACTGCAGAGAAGTGACTAGATAAAAGAAAGGGGGATTTGGGCTTCTAGGAATGATGTATCATTGTGGGAAAGTACCTAGGAAATAGAGGGGGTAACTGACAAAGGATAATGGTTATTTTAGTAAGATTTATGCACACTCATCTTGGCATCAGCTCCCCATTTCTGGTGATGAGTCACTCTACCCCTGGAGTACAGTGAGGATACCTTTTTCATGGGAAACTTATACATTGCTTTTGGACGATAGAAGGAATGCAGATGGCTCTTCCTGAATCTGCTGTTTCTCAATTGCTTTCAGCTCAAAATAATCGATTTGCCAAAGTGGCATATTTTGGGGTGGCACATTCTGATTTCCATCAAAATTCTTAGTCATTTTCAAAAGAAGGAATTGAAGATTTATGTTTTAAGATCTAGTTTGTGGTTGTTTCTTTTAATCAGTGAGAAGATGCTTTTTAATTGTTTGTGGATTTAAGAAGTAAGCCCAAAAGATAAAATATATGTTTTATTTCCTATGTTTCTCAGTAGAATAAACGCACACTTAATATATACTTTGGTAAACTACTCACATTTATCCCAAAGATTATATTTAAGGTAAAGAGATATTTGCTGAGTATTTAACAGCCCACTAAGCTCATTGATCTCATTGATACCATGGCTCAGTTTCCAGGGTGAGCTTGGTAATTAACAATGTAGATGACTCGCTATAGGCAAGATCTTTGTGTGTTGACATTCTGCTCTCAGCTCCTTTTAAGAGAGCTAATCACATTTGCATACCTTTTTCATTGTGAAGACCTTTATTGCTGTCTGTAAACTTTTAAAACATCTTGAACATAGCAGCAACTTTTCTCAATTGTTCATAGTCTCAGTTCATTCACACTTTGTTAAATGAAAACATTGTTGCTGAACAGAAAAGGAATATCTCAATTTGGAGAAAAAGAAAAACATTCCTATTTTGAAGGTAGTCAAAACTGAAATAATGTAAAAGATTCACAAGCAAGTGTAATGACACTACTTTGTGATTTCACAGTACAAATAGGAACTAGAATTATTCAATATAATGGTCAAGTGCAGGAAGCGTAGTGTTCACTTTTTAAAATTGGATTCCTAGTAAACATGGCAAATTTAAATATAGTCCAATTAAAGAGCAGGGGAAAAAGAGAGTCACAGGAAGCCCCACACTGTATTTATAATCACAGCTGGGACTGTTTACCTAACTTCTAGTACAGTTACTCAACCAGTGTTTATTTCCACCTGAATAAGATGAGAGGGATTACTGGATATGTTTTATATGCACAGAACAAAGCCAACAGTTTCATGGGAAAGGAATAGTTTGAACTAGATTTAACTGGGCAGAAAAAAATGAAAAAGATTTGAGTGGTAGTTTCAGACTTAGATTTCTTACCAAAATGTGACAGTGAATATATTTTATTAGTATATTACAATAATTTCAGTGTCATTTTTCATGTCAGAGCCAAGCATGTCTCAGGTAACTATAGTGGCTTAGGATAGATTTGGGGATGCCTAGACCTTCAGGTGACTGAGCTAGCTTCAGGTTCTGCCAGTCCTCTAAGCAGTGGTAACTATAAAATACAGAACTATGGAATACAATATTGTCTGTCCGGAGAAGGAATCAGTAATGGAAGAGAGACAGAGAGACAGAGAGAGAATGAGAATAGGGAGGAGGTTCCAATATGAAATAATAGGATACACCAACAGATGATCAAAGCACATTGATGTGTGTTGTACTGGAAGATCAAAGAAGCTAGGAGGTGGGCCTCATTCTAGGAAATTTGCCACAATGTAGAAGGGTTCTAGCTACCAAGCTAGGGTTCAGGGGCAGCAGACAAATCCCCAGGATGGGCATTACTGGTAAGAAAAAGAAGGTCCCAAACTTATAGAGATATAAGTTTTAGGAATATTAACAAGACAGGAAATCAAGTAAACAGTAGAAGCCCGTTTTCAGAACACAGGCATCAGGTTTAGCCCAAACTAGCAGGAATATCACTCAAGCTGAGTTATGGGCTGAAGAACTTTCATTACCTCATGATTAAGGACAGCACTGGCCCCCTACTATAAGTTATAGGGGTCAATTTGTGTGGTTGTGGGGAGATTAAGGCCAAAAAATATAGGACAAAGCCAAGTCTCACATTAGAATCAGGAAATAAACACTCATCAAGAATTCAGAGTAAAGTCAAGTAAAAGTTGCTAAAATTTGTTGGATTTCATTGTCTGGTATTTCATGAAAAAGATGTGAATGGGCAGCCCCTTCACTTGCACACACACTTTCATTCCTCCTTATCAGCTCAAAGACAGTGCAGGTGTCCCTTTTCTCCTTTGTTTTATCTGTTTTTCCAACACTACTCGATCATTCCTATCAGTACACACATAGTGGCAATATTTCCTAACTTGACACACTCTCTTGATGCTATTCCCTTCATTCTACTATTACTTTACTTTGCTCCCCCTTTAGCAAAACTACCTTAAAATTGTCAGTCCTCACTGACTGTACTTCAACACATTCCATTCTCTCTTGAACTCTCTCCAGTCAGATTTTTATCCCTACCACTCCACTGAAGTAGCTCTTGAAAAGTTTACCAATGATCTCCATATTCCTAAATCCTACACTCAATTCTCAATCTGCATATAACTTATCTATGTGCTGAATTTGTCATAATTTGATCACTTCCTCCTCAACTTCTGGGGAAATTTTCTCTTTGTTGTCTCTGAATGGTAGCAGAATTTGCCACCCCAAATATGTTTCTTTGGCATAAAGATTATTTTGAGCTGAAGGTAACTGAGAATAAGCAGATATAGGAAAAGCTCTCTGCCCTCCCCTTATTTGCCTAAAAGGAGGACAAAAATTTACAAAGATTTCCCTTTTCTCCTATCTATCAGGAGAACAAAAGTTAATCACTTTTCGATCCCGAGCCTAGAGAGGGCACCAGAGGAATCTATATAGCAAACTTCACTAAGTAGCCTTTATCTACCATTAGTTTCCCATATATTTGTTTTCCCACAATTTGCCTTCCCTAGGGATTCAAGGTCTTTTCCTTTGTCTCCTTATTTCTCTCAAAACATATTGTGCCCTTGTTAAGATGCTATATAAACTCAAGCTCTAGTCACTCCCTTAAATTACTCATCCCTGAGTTTCTCCCATATATCAGATATATATGTTAATAAACTTCTGTTTCTTTTTCTCATGTTAATCTCATGTTTCTTGTTACAGAGACCCAACCAAAAGCCTAAAGGGTAGAAGGAAAATTTTTTTTTCCTTCTTTACATTTCCTTATTTTATTAGCTGCCCCTTCTTGGCATACTTGGCTGGATCATCCTTACCCTCCAGGTATCTTAAGAGTTAGAGTGCCCTGGGGCTCAGTTTTAGAATTTCTTACCTATGTCTCCTTATAGTAAGGTATGTGACATTCTGCTAGAAGACTTTCTCTGGCCACAGCAGTGTTTCACCTATAAATTCATCAGGCTGTTCTTGCAAGTTAGCACCCCTTGGAGCAGCCTTTAACAAACAACTGATAGGAATTAGTGGACAAAGACCCTTAGCTTCCTCACTTCTTGGACAGGACAGCATTAAAACATGTTCTACAGTTTCTCAGAATTCTCCTTTAGCTGGATTGTGCTTCAATTACACAAAGAAGTAACCTGATGATTAATGTAGCTTGTATTGGCTTTCTTTTCTTCCCTGTCTCATTTCTCCACTTTTCAACTGGTACTTCCTGTGATCATATCTTGTTTTGGATTGGGTTCCTTAGTAAACCGACTGTGAGACAGAGATGTATGCACAGATTTCTTGGGGGTGCTCAGGAATAATACCTGTAAGGCTGTGAAAGGACAAGAATTGGACAAAGAAAGAGAGCTACAATGCAGATTCCCTATAGGTATGAGCTGATTCTATTGGGGAGCTCTATAACTAGGATGTTCTCTAGAGTTGTCTCTAACGGAGACAAAGAGGTCAGTTTTGGACTGTTCATTGTATGCAGGTTGCCCCTGGGTAAAGACTATAGCTCTTCTTGGCAGAGGGCAATGCTTAGAGAAGGACTCAGCAGTAGGCCATTTGTAGCAACATTTCTGGCAGCTAGGAGGATCAGTGGGAAAAGATCCAGCGGCTCATTATAAAATCCACTACAGTTTATCCCTTGTGCTGCTTGAATTCACTTGTTTCATATGATGTTTGCCTATCTGGGAAAATCTCCAGGATTCCAGCTGGTTTCCCTGGTATAATATAATATACATTTGGTTTTTGTCCCCAGTTCCTGCCACAGACTTTCTAAAACCCTTAGAATTTCCTGAGTGATAGGGTTATCTTTTCTTGTTCCTAAGGAACCCTTTTAACCACAAACCACACCTGAATTTATGCTAATAAAGTGACTGGGTGGGTATATTGCTTCAAGTTGGGGGCTGGTCAGAAAGATGAAATATAGGATTGAAGGGTTGGAACATTTAGCCACATTCTCTGACATCTGGAAAGGGGAAAGGAGGCTACAGATTAAGTTCAATAAAAGTTCTTGAACAATGATATTAAGAGAAAATCTGGAACACAGTGAAATGCTCAGGGAGTGGCATGCATGGAGAAGGCATGGAAGCTCTGTGTCCTCTACAGCCCTACTGTGTCCTTGCCCTAAACATTTCTCCCATTGTTCCCAAGTTGCATCCTTTATAATAAGCTGGTAAACATTACGAAAGTGTTTCCCTGAGTTCTGTGAGTTGGTGTGGTGATTACTGAACCTTAGGAGGGGTGTCATGGGAACCCTCAAATTTACAGTCAGTTGGTTAAAAGTATGGGTGGCCCCTGGGACTTAAGAATGGTATCTGAAGTGGGAGCAGTCTTATAGGACTGGGTCCTTAACCTGTGGGGATCTGTGCTACCTTCCATTGCTAGTGTCAGAATTGAATTGAATTGGTAGATAACCCAGTGGTTGTCAGAGAATTGGTTGTTGGTGTTGGAAAACAAACAAACAAATACATATTTGGTGTCAGAAGTAGTATCAAAGAAAATGCCACCAAAATCTCTTTTCCTCAAAAAACTTAAAAGAGGAAAATTGGTGGTATGAGTTCTTGATGCCGTAGCTATTTTGATACCACAACTGATATTCCTTCTCTCTCTCTTTTCTATTTTTACTAGAGCCCTCTCACCCTTAACTAGTTCCCCTTCTGTTCCAGGGGCCATAATTGGTGAGATGACTCATAACTGCTGATATGGACTGAATTTATTCCCCCAAAATTCATGTTAAACCCCTTACTCCCAATGTGACTATATTTGGATATTAGGACCTTTAGGAGGTAATTAAGATTAAATGAGGTTATAGAGTGGGGCCCTGATCTGGTAGGATTGATGGCTTTATAAAAAGAGGATGAGAAAGAGAGAGAGAAAGAGAGTTTGAGAAAGCTCTCCATGTGCATGCACCAAGTGAAAGCTATATGAGGACAAAGTGGCTGTCTGTAAGCCAAGAAGAGAGTTTTAGCTGGATATTAAACCCTGTCAGAACTTGTTCTGGGACTTCTAACTTCCAAAACTATGAAAAATAAATCACTGTTGTTTAAGCCCCTGACCTGTGATATTTTATTATGGTAGCTTGAGTAGACTAATACAACCTTGTCCCCCAGGGGTTCCAGGCTACTGTGCCTTTCTCAGGCCATGGCTTCTGCCTTTGTCCATTTACTACCAAAATTATCAGGAAACTACAATGAAGTAGTGGATCAACAGGATGCTCAATGTATTCTTCACTGTTTCATTAGTAACAACAACCTTACCTCCTCCAGATAATCAAGATTGAATTCCCCTGCCAGTGCCTAATGGTAACTAATTTTCTTGCCTCCTGGTCTCTTGGTACAGGGAGTCTAAAATAACAGAAGGGCAGCTGATGTCCATGCCCTAATCCCTAGTACCTATGACTATGTTACATAACAAGACAAATGGGATTTTGCAGATGGAAGTAAGGTTACTAATTAATTACTTTTAAAATAGGGAAATTATCCTGAATATCCAGGTGGGCATAAACTAATCACATAAGACCTTAGAAGTGGGAAAATATTCTCTAGATGGAGGAAGAAGAGGAAGTCAGAAGAAATGTGGCAGGAGTCAGAGAGATTTGAAACAAAAGAAGAACTCAATGTTCAGTTGCTGGTTTTAAGATGGAGGGAGAAACACAACTAGGAATGAAGGTAGCTTTAAGGAGTAGAAAGAGGTTTTCAGCTGATATCCAGCAATGAAATGGGGACCTCAACCCTACAACTATAAAGAACTAAATTCTGTCAATAATCTGAAAATCTTGGTGGTGGATTCTACCCTAGATCTTCCAGATAAGACCCCATATTGGCCAACACCTTGATTTCAGCTTTGTAAAATCCTGGGCAGAGAAAGCCACAAAACTATGAGATAATAATTTATGTTGTTTTAAGCTGCCATGTTTGTGGTAATTTTTATAGCATCAATAGAAAATGTTTCCACAGAGTTTGAAGTAATGGGAATAGGAAACACACATTGCCCAGTGGGTCACTGAGGGTGATGGTAAACAGGTCAATTCTTACTATCACTCCTTGGTTCTTAGAGACACATTTTATATCTATCAGGGACATACTACCATATAATGATCATTGATTTAGGTTATATAACATATCCTAGAGGATGATATCCCATCTGCAGCTTAAGCTGGTTTCTCAATTGATTCATTAAGAGCTATTCCATCATCCTATAGGCCAGCAGCATTTAGACTGTGCACAATGTTATAGGATCAGTGGATAATATATGTATGTGGATCCACTACTAAACCATTTTTGTAAGGTTGATTCCTTGATTTGCTGCATTATGTAGTTTCCTACTGGTACAGCAAATATTATAAGTTCTTAGGCAGTCATGCTGGCTAAAGCAAGAAAGACAGGCCCATTCCTAAAATACATGTCAATTTTATCCAGGGTGGAGGATATCCAATGTAATCCCCTTGTCATCTAGTGGCTGATTGGTTTCCTTGAGGGAAGGTACCATATTAGTGACTCAAATTTGGTTTCTGTTCCTAGCTGTTTATACATTTGGCAGCACCAATAACTAGATCAGCTTGGGTTAGTGAGACTTCATGATATTTAGCCCATTCTTAGCCTCCAAACTTGCAAACCAGGGCTTCTCCATTCACGTACCCATTGTACCAGACTAGAGTAGGCTAATTGCTTTTTCTTTTGTTATGTAGTAACTCTTCCATGTAGGATGTGCTCTGACAGGTGTTAAAATACAAAATAAATATCTTCATGTTACACGCAAACTTCCATAGATCCACCCACTATGTTTATTTTTTTAAACATTTATTTATTTGAGAGAGAGAGAGCATGAGTGAGGGGAGGGGCAGAGAGAAGCAGACACCTGGCTGAGAAGGGAGCCCAACATGGGGCTCCATTCCAGGACCCTGAGAACATGACCTGAGCCTAAGGCAGATGCTTAACCTACTGAGCCATCCAGGAGACCCCATCCACTATGTTTTTTTCACAGACCTTCTTATCTTTGATTTCAGTCTTTTTACTTATATACCCTTGACTGATCAACCAAGCCATTTTTCCACTGCCCATGAGTCCCTATGTAGTCAAACCTCTGATCACCTCTCTTTTCTCATAAAGTGGGTAATCTGGTATACTACATGAAATTCTGGACACTGAGAGGATTTTCCTTCATGGTTGTCCTTCAAAGCCACCCCTGTGTAGGACCCTAATGTAGCCAGAGTTCATTTAAGCTTCCACCCATATACCAAGCTGATCCAGCCATGAACTAAACTCAGCATTTTCTTTCTTGATCAGCTGATCATAAGCTACCTACTCCATCTGACCATAGACAAAACTTAGGGTGATGGACAGGTGTAATAGTGGTGAACTATTTGGGGATATGGACTACCTGCTCATGAAGCTTACATGTGATTCCTGGCTCTGGTAGCATTTGATCCTGGATGTACTGCCTCCAAATAATGATGGGCTGATCTTGGTCCTGCTTGACTTTAAGACTTGGTTGATGTGAGAGAACCCAAGTTATGATGGGCATTTCGGGATGCTACACACTTTTCAAAATATTTTCTTAGGTGATGTAAGGTACTGGGCTGTGATAGAGACACAGCACCTGGCCACAAGCTTTACTAGTCTGTTTCCACATAGCTGCTAAAGGAACTCCCTGACAGTATGTCAAATTATACCACTTCTCTGCTCAAAATGAAGTGGCTTCCCATGTCACTTAAAACTCAAAACCCTACAATGACTTACAAGACCCAATATGATCTGGCAATTTCATACATCTCTGCCCTCATTTGAAACCACTCTCCTCTCTCATTCTGTTCTAGTCACACAGGTCTCTTGCTGTTCTTTACATATACTAATTATGATCCCGTATCAGGGTATTTGGACTTACTGTACAATTTTCCCAGAACATTCTTTCACCTGGTACTTGCATGGCTTCCTCTGTTACCTCGTTCACATCTCTGGTCAAATGTCTCCATATCAGAGAGGAATTGCCTGACCACCTTAGCTAAAATGGTATTTCTTATACATGCTATGCAATATTTCCTTAATTCTGCCTTAGATTTCTTTAGAGCATTTAGCACCACTTATATATTATAGTTTTATTATTTGTGTGCATTCTGTTTTCTCCTCTTATAAGCTCCAGGAGTGCAGGGATTTTTGTCTTTACTATTGTATTCTAGCACCTAAAAAAATATGTCTGGAATATTAAGTATTCAGTAAATATTTGTTAAATAAATTAATACATGCATTTGTCATTCTTTTGGGTTGCCTACAGAGCAGCCAGTGTTGCCTGTTAGAATATGTGAGATCAAGTCACTCCTCTTCTCAAAATGCTCCAATGATTTTCCATCTTACTCAGAGTGAAAGCAAAGTCTTATTAGTCTACAGGGCCCTACACGAGCCAATCTCATTTTCCTTGCTAACATTGTTTTAGTCACACTGGCCTACTTGCTGTTCTTTGAACATCTCAGATCTGGTCTGAACTCAAAGCCTTTGGGCTTGATGTTATCTCTCCCTAAAATGCACTTGCCCACAGTTGGATGCCTTGCTGCTGCCTCACCTTCTTTGGGATTTTACTCAGTTGTAACCTTTGAA
This sequence comes from Callorhinus ursinus, assembly GCF_003265705.2. Lineage (NCBI taxonomy): Eukaryota > Metazoa > Chordata > Mammalia > Carnivora > Otariidae > Callorhinus > Callorhinus ursinus. The sequence goes on from NW_027397129.1 coordinate 4,044,171, forward strand.
GGAAGAATTTTTCTGTTCATCTTATTTAAAACTGCAATTTCTCTCTAATTTTGACTATTCCTCTCCTTAATTTTTCTACCTAGCAATTACTATTCTTTTGTTTAATTTTTCTACCTGGCAATACATCTAACATATTGTATATTTTATTAATCTGATTATTGTTTCTCTCCCTTCACTGCAAGGTCCATAAATGAAGGTATTTTTTCTCTTTTTCACACTGCTATGTTTTTAGCACTGAGAACATTGCCTGGCTTATGGCAGGCACTTATTACATATTTATGGCATTAAGGAATTTGATTTCGAAAGGCAACAGTGTCAATGACTCTAGTGGCATAATCTAGTGTCCAGGGTGTGTAAATTGCTATGTTTGTTTCCAGTGGCAGAGGCAGTAGCATTGATCGTAGTAGTGGGTTCATCACTACACCAATTTTGTGGTGCAATTTTAGTGCTTTTTTTTTGGCTACATATTCTTCATGCCAGATTCTCTGACCCTTTTGGGGACTCTGAGAACCTCTCATATCCTGGAATAAACTCTTTATGCTTAATTAGCCAAAGTTGGTTTCTGTTGCTTGCATCTAAGAATGCTACCTGATATAGACATTAGAATTATTCCAGCAATAATTAGTTGAAACAACATATTTTTTAGGAAATCTAGGAAATCTGGACTTGATTTCTGGTTTGGTTGCAACTGAAGGCAGTGAAAGTCCAGATAGTATTAAGAGATGGGATCCATTGTTGGGTCCAATGGTAGAATTGTTCCTCCATTAGGTTTTAAGACCTCTATATGAGCAGAGGACAGAGTTGTAAGACTGAGAGGAAAAAATACTATAAAGGGATCCAGAGCAAATGAAGGCTACAAGGTAAATTACTCTATCACTTAGAATGTATGACCCAGTAGATCCCTGTGTATAAAATGTACCCATGGCAAGTTGAGATGCAGGATAACTTCCCACAGTAAGGGGAAACATGATGCAGAACTAAAGGGTTTTAGAAATAAAATTTTCTTTGGCAAATCCCCTCTCTCCTTTTGAGAAACAGCTCCTAGCTTGCTGATCTGGGCTCTGATAGAGACTGAAAATCTGACCATGGATATCAAGTACCTTTGTGACCTGAACTAGCCATTATGATATAGGTGTTATTTGATCTGCTAAGTCATAAACGTCAACATCCACAGCATTCTGTCATTCAGAGGAAGTAGTGTACACAAGATTGGATTTGGACAGGTCCTGTAGGCACAAGTAATTTGTATGAACAGATAATTCACACTTCCAATTTGCCTATTTCAGTTGCACTGTCATCCTTCTTAAAATTGACATATTTCCCTTCCTGGAGATTTCCTAATGACCAGCTCACTAAAGAAAAAAACTTGAGCTTGGTTTATAGATGGCTCTGAATGATGTGCTGACAACAGCAAAAAGTGGACTACTGCAGTACTATAGGCTCACTTAGAGGTTACCCTGAAAAATATTGGTAAGGGAATTCCTTCCAATTGATTGAAACTCAAGCCATATATCTCATTGTCCACTTTGCCTGGAAGGATATATGGCTTGAGGTGTGGATCATTATTTATTCATGGGTAGTGGCTAATGGTTTGGCTGGGTGATTAGAGAATTTGAAGAATAAGATTGGAGGACTGGCAATAAATAAGTTTGAGTAAGAGGTTTCTTCATGGATCTCTCAGAATGAGTACAAAGCGAGAGAATGTATCACATCTTAACATTTGCCAAAAGTCATCGGCACAGCAGGTTTTCAAAAATCATAGAAAAAAAAGATTTTCCTCTATAATAATAGTAGAGGTTCTTTCCCCAATCTTCCTAGTGCTTGCTCAGTGGGTTATTATAAAGTGATGGCCATGGTGGCAGGAATGGAATTTCTCCTTGGCATCAATATGAAATCTCTCTCACCAAGATTGGCCTTTCTGAGTGGCCAGTTTGCCTACAGTAATACCTGACCCTGAGCCCCAGTACAGTCAGCCACCTAATGACAGATGATTATAGTGGATTCTGTCATGAATAAGACTGAATTTTTCCTTACTGGAATAAAATATTTTGCTGTGCTTCCTTCACTCAGCATGCTTCTGCTAGTACATATTAAATGCCATATACATAGTCATAGTATACCAGACAATATTACCTTCAACCACAGAACTCATCTTTTAGCAAAAGAAGCAAGAAAATGAATTGGCTGATTTCCATTCATTTTCACTGATTTTTATCACGAATTCCATCACCCAGAAGTAGACTGATTTACGGTACCAGTATGCCTTATTAAAGGCACAGTCACTGTGCCAAATGAGAGGTAGTCATGTGAGGTTCAGGTACTCTTCTTTGGGATGCATAGAAGTATTTTATCTGAACCAGTGATCAATGCATATTGTAAAGCTTCTCCCATAGTTAAATTACATAAATCTGGGAACCAATGGGAGAAAGTGGGCATGATACCGCTTTCTCACTATTCCACCTAATAAAGGTAACCAGGATTAGTCGATTGAAAGATCTTACTACTCAGAGGAGGAAAGTTTGCACCAAGAGTACAATAATGGTTATACTAAATTGAAAAGTAAAATATCAATTGGCCATTTCAGATGCCTCATTTACATTGGGTAACAGGCAAAAAATGTGGTTGCACTATTAACTCAAGGTTGGAGTTACACAATTGATGTAGAGAGAAATAACATCCCTGGAGGTGCTTCTAGTACTTCTATGTCCAGTGGCCAGTAGTAAAGGGGGATATAGGAACCCTAATCAGGTAAAACTACTAAAACTCAGATCTTTCACCTGACCTGGTAAAAAATGCTAGCATGTTGAAGTGATAGCTAAGAGAAAAGGGAAAATCAATAGGTAGCAGAGGAAGGAAGTCATTAATACCCATTGTGGCCTTGTGATTAGATGCAGAAAAAAGGACAATAGCATTGTTCCATATAATTTTCCTTATTGTGATGTATGCATTGCGTGTTTTAACTAATTTTTTTCTACCTTCCCAAGTATATTTTAGGTGTATTGATAATCATTAAAATTATGGGGTGTCTTGTTTATCATTAAATTTACCGAATTAAAATACTGAGAGAGGGTTGTGAAGCAAAAAGAGGAATAATAACCATTATGAAGACATCATGGATTTGGAGTTGGGTAAAACAAATGACAAGAACTTTTGGTTGATACCTTGTTTTAGTCTGTTTGGGCAGATATTAAAAAATACCATTCAACTGAGTAGTTTAGGGGCTCCTGGGTGACACAGTCAGTTAAACATCTGACTCTTGGTTTTAGCTCAGGTCGTGATCTCAGTGTCATAAAATCAAGGCCTGCGTCAGGCTCAGCAGAGTCTGCGAATCTCTATCCCTCTCCTTCTGCCCCTGTTGCTTGTGCACTCTCTCTCTCAAATAAATCTTTTAAAAACCTCAGTAGTTTGTAAACAACAAAACATTCTCACAGTTCTTGAGGCTGGGAAATCTAAAATTGAGGCATGGCAAATTTGTTGTCTGCTAAAAGCCAGCTTCCTCAGAGATGCCTATTTTCTCACTGTATCCTCACATGGTAGAAGGGACTAGAGCACTCTCTAGGGCCGCTTTTATAAGGGTTCTGCTTTTATGACCTAATCACCTCCCCAAAGCCCAATACCATCACCTTGGAGGTTAGGATTTCAATATATAAATTTCAGTCCATTGCATACCTTTTGTAGAGAGTGCAGTTTTGGTTGTATAAGGAACAATTGCATTGTATCACATAAGAATGTGGTATTATGCAGGGGTTTGGGACCTTGAGAAATTTATTTAATTTTTCTTTACCTTTGTTTTCTTTACTTTTCTTTACTCTTATATGGGAAGCATATAGTACTCACTTCATAGGGTTTAGTGAGGATTAAATGACTAAATATATAGGAAATGCTTAGAAAAAATGCCTAACACAAAGTAAGAGCTATACAATGCTAGATAAAATAAGTTATAGAAAGAACATTGTATGCTGATGTTACATAGGTGAAGAAGTAAACCATGGTGGTCATTTGTCATTGCGTTTTGTCACTCAGGATCTAAACTTCTTTTCCTATGTTTGGGGAATATTTCATCATAAGAGGTGAAGGTAACTTTCCAGCTAGAGAGAGAAGCTGAAAAGTCCAGGTACTTATTTTCTCAGCCTTAGTGTAGTTATGACTCGAGCACATAGACTTTGCTAATCAAATAACCCTTCCTCTAGTATTTGAATAGGAAACAAGTGATACAAAAAAAGGAATGGAGTAGAAATTATTTTGGCAGGGATAGAAGCAGCAATGACAGCTATGCCAGTCTTTAGAGGCCTAGAAGCAGTAAATCCTTCTAAGAGTAAAATCTCAGTGCCTTCATCAATGGTACATGCTATGCCATCTGGTCCCTTTTGCTGAGTCTTCATTCAACTAACTCTGTGGTGTGATTAAAGGCAATTTTTTCACATTTTTCCAGTGATACTGAACAAATAATATATTTTTATTTTTATTATATTTTAATAGAAATAGTTTTATTTAGACAAAAGGGATTTTTGTTATTTATAATTCAGATCCTTGGCTTATAATATATTTCAGTTGTTCAACTTAATGAGTATTTTAGAATTAATAATGTATTTTGCATTTGAGTATGATTAGAAAAAAACATATTGAGAAGATATTTACCTTTATTGAATTACAAAATTTTATTTCTCATTTTTGAGAAAATTTGGATTTAATTCATTACTGGCCATATATGTACCTAATAGTTAAATCTGTGATATTCTTAACTGCATTCTTAAGTTGTGTTTATTTTATAAAATTATTTTCAGAACTAAGGAAACACTGACATAGTGTGAAATACTGGAAAATGTTTCAGATTATATTTAAAAGTCTTTTTTTAGTGCCAAGATTTTTATAGTTATCCTTACAAATTTGGTTCTTGTCCAAATGTATTTTGATAAATAAAATATCATTCATGATCTAACTGATCTTCTGTTCTATTCTATAGTGAAATCATGTTCAGAAACTGGGACACTGAGAGAAAGAGAAAAGATAAGTAAAGAGTTATTTTGACCATATTGCAGATTCTAGAAGGAAAGGAATATTACTGAAATAGAAACATCAGAACAGCAGAAAATTGTTGGTTAATTGAAATTTCATCTTAAAACATTCTTTCTCTTCAGTTCTGCCTCATGTGAAAATTCTCCAATAAAATTTTACAAATGTTAATACCTCTTGCTGTGAAAATTGTTTTAAACTGTCCTTAATGATTTTAACATGAGAGCTCTTAATATATCTTGAAGCAATTCAAGGCAAGGACAGCTACAAAGGATAAATTTAACTTTCTTTCTTTTATTTCTTTAACTATTTTAATTAACATTTGACTTTTAGGTATTTGAAAAACAGGAGAAAACACTAAATAATTATTCTTATCAATGGTATTCAATTTTCCACTTTCCACTAATGACCTTTCATATAAGGTAAATTTATGAAAGGTTATGGTGTACTTTTTCAATTATAAAATATTATATTAACCTGAATTTTGAAAAGGGCACATTTTTTCAGGAAGAAAATATGTAAGCATGTGAATTATTTTTCTTTGGTTATAACTAGCAATTTGTTTCTGTGGGATTTGTGTTGCTGTTAGAATACTCAGTGCACCTACATTCATCTATTTTTAGTGCTGACACATGGTCATAGACTGCATTATATATATATAGAAAATATGTTCATGCATTTTTATTTTGCTAAAATATAGTGTTTAGTGACTTATTTTCCATCAATGCAATATAAGGGACTTTTCACATGTAAATACAAATTCCCCTGTCATCTTTCTTTCAGCTATGCTCCAGTCTTAAAATCAATAAAACTCATGTTTACTATCTTCTCTAGTAAAAATAACATGACATGAGAAAAATAAAGTATAATTGCACACCATTCACTTTAATCCTATCATTACAATAAGAGTTTGCCATCATTTGATATTTAGTAGCAAAATGAGTGTGGTTCACTTTGACACTGCTCTGATTACAGATATCCTAATGAATAGTTCTATGATTGATTGGCTAGATGACATTAGCACAATTATAGTCCTGTACAAGCATTAAATAGCCAATTTGTTGGGGGGAGAAACACACCAAAGCCTGGAGTAGAATGTAGATTGAGTTGGAATATAAGCAGGGTGTGAGTAGAATAGAACCCTTCTTTATGGAAATGTGCTTGGAACAATTTCACAGGAAGCAGTTCCTGTTAAGCACTATTATATAGCTGAAAGAACAATTTTCTCCTTTTTAACAACAACAACAGAATGCACTGACCTGGCATCACACCCTTTTAGTTTAGGTTGTCAGGGGAGGTTTTCATCAACAAGATTGTCAATTCTATAACACAATTATTTTTTTCTGATATTATCAATTAAAACTCAATGCATTGACAATCAAAATCTTTTAAAAACAAACAAAAATTCAAAATCATGGGTTATGTGTGCCTTACTGAATTAAATAAAAATTGACTCATCAATGAATTATCATTATTCAGAATGTCGGCCTGAAGAAAATTTTACAGTGCTCCATTCTGTCTCTTTTCCTCTCTTTTTCTACCACACTTTCCCTTAACACACACACACACACACACACACACACACACACCCTATACAATCAATGAAAATTAAACTAAATTATTTCGGTCAAAGCTTTTGTAAGCTTTTTGAAGCTGTCCCAAGATTTTACTTATTGAAAGTAAAATAGAGCTTAAAAAATAAATGTTATTTTCTCTCTTAAAAAAAAAAGATTGTATGCAAATGTTCCTGTTGTAGCTTGAATACACAACAGGTTAGAGGTATGGAATGGTTGAGCTACACTGAAGTTTAGGTCACCATTTTCATAATTCCAGCCCTTAATGTGTTTATAATTCAGCTGTGCTAGAGCACAGTATGTACTAATTTACATGATTTACATGTCTTCAGTCGACATAGACATTTCATGAAAATAAAACACTGGGATATGTACTACAAGGCAGCTTCCAATGCAAAAGATTAATCTTCTGTAAAAAATGGAATCCAGTTTTTGAGAGGCTAGATATAACTCATGCTGTATGCTACATATCTTAAATCATTATATGAAAGATCAGTAAAAGCACATAATTCTATTCAATTATTTTTTAATCTCTCAGAGAATGGTTCTACATATCATGAGTTGGACATATTGAAGACAATAGAGTTGGGACGGGGTACTGGAAAATAGGACAGCACCACCCCCCCCTTAATGTATTTTACCTGACACCAACGATATACTGTATCAGTGGTTTCACATACTTGGATGCTCATCAAAATTAATATGGGAGCTCCTTAAAAATAAGGATTTTTGGACTTCATCCCAGAGTTATTGAATCAGAATCTTTGGTGTCATGTGCACAGAATCTGTATTTTCTCCAGCACCTTCAATGCCCAATAATTCTGACACAGCCAGAAAGACCCATGCTTGGGAATCTCTCTGCTTTAGATTGAACATCTAAGCTCAGATGCTGGCCACAAAACTGATTTGATGTCCATGATGCAATAATACTTCACTTCTCCATACCTCACTTTCCCCATCCTAATGTGAGGAGACATTGATAAACACAAATAACCATCATATTACTCTTGGCTTAAGAAACATCAGACATTGGGGGCGCCTGGGTGGCTCAGTTGGTTAAGTGACTGCCTTCAGTTCAGGTCATGATCCTGAAGTCCCGGGATCGAGTCCCGCATTGGGCTCCCTGCTCGGCAGGGAGTCTGCTTCTCCCTCTGACCCTATCCCCTCTCATGGGCTCTCTCTCTCTCAATCTCTCTCTCAAATAAATAAATAAAATCCTTTAAAAAAAAAGAAAAAGAAACATCAGACATTGGGATGCCTGGGTGGCTCAGTGGGTTAGGCATCCGACTCTTGACTTTGGCGCACATCATGATCTCAGGGTTGTGAGATCGAGCCCCACTTAAGGCTTCATGCTGGGCATGGAGCTTGCTTGATATTCTCTCTCTTCTTCTCCCTCTGTCCTTCCCCCTCCTCTCTCTCTCAAGAAAGAAAGAAAGAAAGAAAGAAAGACCAGACAGAGTCTAAAAATTAAACTACAATTAGGTTATATTTACCAAAGTAAAAACTTCTGAATATAGGGACATGATCACAGTTTTTAACATCATGAAATATATAGGTTGGTGAATTTAGATTTGTTTAAACAAATCCCATAAAAAATTAGAGCCGGGGGGCAATATTGCAGTTCAAGAAGGCTGATTTAAAAGCAAATGAAGATCTTTTCATGAAGCAGATAGTAAACCCATGAAAGTAATAAGAATGATAACTCCAAAACATAAATAGATTCAAGAAGAGTTTTGATAAATTGTGGATGATAAATCCATGATTTCTTATGGAAGATAAGAAATCTTTGAGATGGCCCATGTTAAAGCAAAAATGGGCAACAGTGGAAGTGCAACTTGAAGTTTTTCAGTCTGATAAAAATTCTTGAAAGCCCAACCACAGGTGGTTAAGATATAGTTTGAATATTTTTAAATCAATGGATTTAAATAATTTTGATATTACTGAATATTAATATCCTTCTTCTACTACTACAGTATAGGTTGATATACAAATCAAACTGTGTCATTGGTTTTTAGAACTCTTAATGATTTCAGTGTGGAAACTGAAGGTAATGCTTACAAATTTTAGAGGTATAAAAGCAATCTGAAATGAAGCAGCTCAATTTTACTTCTGTATAATAATGTATCATCAAAATTAGACATATGAATGGATCATTAAGTTATTAAAGTTGTCCCTTTTGATTTGTTCTGGTACTTGCATTCTGGTTAATTTATGGTAGTTAGTAAATGTACTGATAAAGTGCCCAGGGTCATCTGCATAAAACTTGAAGGTAGATGCTATTTAAATTAGCAGGATTTTTTTAAACTTATGCATTCAGTCTGGCTTCTACTTAAATTTTGGACAAAAAAGAAAAAAATTATAAATTCCAAAGCAATTCAGTAACCCATGTTGGGATTATGGGGGTATATATAATAGATACATGCTATAATTTCTGCAATACTTCCCCCAGCATTCCCTACCTCCTCCCATCCGCAGCCCTCAGGATTTCTCTGCATCTATAATTCAAAGTAACAATGGAATTGTTTGCATGCATCCCAAATCAACAAATCACACTTTGTAAAACTCCTGGAGTGAAACAGACTTGACTTTGGTTTTCTTGGCTTCCAAACTGCTTCACAATTTTGCTTAAAATTTCTTTCACATTTCTTATACTGATGTTGACTTTTAAGTTTAGGCTTATTAAAATTACCTAAAGTGAATGGAAAGAATTTATAATAAAGGCAAAATAAATTCTTTGTAATCTCTTACACTTTTACCAAACATTTTTTCCTGAGGGTAAGTCAAGGATATTTGAGTCTTGAACATTGGTTATATTTTTATTTCTTTGTTATGCCCTAAGGGTTAGAGTAAACTGAGAACATGATAAAGTATTAAGACATTTTTCTAAATAAAACCTAGTTTTCTTCTATTTTCTATGATCACTCTGAAGGTCACCAGTTATAAGTACCAGCAGAGTTAATCTGTCTCTGCAATTATGCTATAACATTAAATGCAGGAATCTTCTCTGCTTGTTGGATCTTCAACTCTACCAGTTGCTGGGAAATAGTGGATTGAAGGACTTTCAGAGTGGCTCATAACTTTGAAAAATCAATTATCACTTAATAGGGTCTTTAGGACACCCTAGTTTCTTAACATGGCATTCTGCCACAAAAACACTCAAAAACTTTTACTGTTACAGTTACATTGTAACAAAAATCCATTCGGTTTCTAACTCCTCCTGTTAATACTGAAGTAAAGCCTAGGGTCTTATTTACTTAGAAGCAGACACATTTGATCTGGAAATGCCCTGCTGCAAATGTTCAGATATATACCAAACTTCCAATTATCATTTAGTCTTCTATTTGATCTAGTGGACAGCTTCTCATATTTTCTTTTACCCCATGAATAAAGCAGGTGAAAATTTAAGGAATAGTTGATTGATACTATAGATGCATAAATATATGAGATATATACATGATGCCTATCTCATATATATCATTGTATATATATGTATATAATATTGTATATATGTGTATATGTATATAAATATACTATAGTTCCATGTGTGTGATTTATGAAGAAGTTAAATAGACTCTAAATTTCAGAGATCAGATCCTTATTAAAAAATATTTTCAAGTTTTATTAGATATGTCTCCCAAGGCAAGGAAAACAAAAGCAAAAATAAACTATTGGGACTTCATCAAAATAAAAAGGAAACAATCAACAAAACTAAAAAGCAACCTATGGAATAGGAGAAGATATTTGCAAATGATATATCTGATAAAGGGTTAGGGTCCAAAATATATATATATATATTTTTAAAGATTTTATTTATTTATTTGAGAGAGAGAGAGAGCACATGAGGGGGGGAGGGTCAGAGGGAGAAGCAGACTCCCCACTGAGCAGGGAACCCGATGCGGGACTCGATCCCGGGACTCCAGGATCATGACCTGAGCTGAAGGCAGTCACCTAACCAACTGAGCCACCCAGGTGCCCAAGGTCCAAAATATATTAAGAACTTAAAAGCTCAACACCCAAAAAACATATACTCCAGTTAAAAAATGGGCAGAAGTCATGAACAGACATTTTTCCAAAGAAGATACACAGATTGACAATAAACACATGAAAAGATGCTCAATATCACTCATCATCAGGGAAATACAAATCAAAACTACAGTGACTTATCACCTCACACCTGTCAGAATGGCTAAAATAAACAGCATAGGAAACAATAGGTGTTGGCAAAGATGGGGAGAAAAGGGAGCCCTCTTACACCGTTGGCGGGAATGCAAACTAGTGCAAACACTCTGGAAAACAGTATGTAAGTTCCTCAAAAAGTTAAAAGTAGAACTACCCTATGATCTAGCAATTGCACTGCTAGGTATTTACCCAAAGGATACAAAAATACAGATGTGAAAGAATACATGCACTCTGATGATTGTAGTAGCATTTTCCACAATAGCCAAATTATGGAAAGAGTCCAAATGTCCATCAACTGATGAATGGACAAAGAAGATGTGATACACACACACACACACACACACACACGTGCGTGTGCGTGCACACACACACAATGGAATATTATTCAGCAGTAAAAAAGAGTGAACTCTTGCCATTTCCAACAATGTGGATAGGGCTAGAGAGTATTATGCTAAGCTAAATGTCAATCAGAAGATGGCAGAGTAGTAGGGAGAAAATAAACTTTCCTTGTCCTTTCAATACAGCTAGATCAACATTCAACTATTTTTTAAAAAATATTTTACTTATTTATTTGAGAGAGAGAGAGCACAAGTGAGGGAGGAGGGCAGAGGGAGGAGTAGCTGACTCCCCACTGAGCCAGGAGCCCAATGTGGGGCTAATCCTAGGACCCGGAGATCATGACCTGAGCAGAAGGCAGATGCTTAACCGACTGAGCCACCTAGTTACCCCACCATTCAACTATTTTGAACAACTAGGAAGATAATCTGAAGATTAAGAAAACAATCTGCACAGTTGGAGGGAGAGAATGAGGCAGATCCGGGGTTTGGAGCTATGAATTGGGGGAGAGGAAAGCCAAGATGCTGCAAAGGGTAGGGAACCCTTTTCGCAGAGCAGAGTCAGGGAGAGGGGGAAAGTGGGAGAGAGCACAGTGGGTCACACTGGGAGAGATCACTCCCCTTCTCAGAGTGCATTTGGAAGAGTGTATTTTGCCTCTCCAAGGACAAAAGTCCAGCTGGGATCCACTGAGAGGTGCCCAACAGCAGGGTCAGAAGTGCATGTAGAGGGCAGAAAACATTTTAACAACTTTTCACTGTGAGCCACAATAGGCTTAAATATGCGTGCACACAGAACAGCTGCTTTTCTGCTGCAGAACTGAGCAGAAAGCAGAGACAGGTGCAGATTGCAAATTACTTGGCCACCTCTTTTCCCTGTCTGCCACAATAGATTCAAGCATCTGCAAATGATTTTTTGGGACAGAACAGAGTAGGGGACTGAGTTGAGTGCACACGGCCAATAACCTGGTTCCAGTGTTTTGCTGAGCATTACAATAAACTCTAGTCTCTGCACATGCAATGTGCAACTGTTTATTCACGGGACAGGATGGTGCTGGGCATGCACCAAGTCTTTCCTCCAGGGGACAAGAATGGGACTGCACCTTACCAGGCCATTTAAAACTTGGAGTTTTGAATCCCACTCACTGGCCAGAGATAAAATATAGGAGACCTGTGGCTCTGGATGTGCCAACAACCTGGGAACAGGCAGGTTAAGGGCAGGGAACTGATGAAAGCCCAGGACAAAAGAGATTGTTCACTTTTCTAAGAGGGCCTCCTGAACAGCAGTGACCAGGAGTTCCCCTCTCCCAAGACAAGAGGCCTGGGTGACATAATATTCTTCCTCCTCCACCACCTCTCCCTCCTCCCACCTACCAGCACGGTCTGAATTCAGAGAAACACAGCGCCTCCAGTGGAGACTGGAGTCGCCTACACTAAATCCCTCCCCCTTGTCCTTGGCAAGGGCATGTTTACAAGGGCAAGTCAGCTGTGAGCCAGCCCAGCTGGCCTTTCCCTCAGAAGACCAACACAGGCCCCTGCATCTACCAAGTCAACTGATTAAAGAAAGCTCCAAAACATCAGCTTCCTGTGGAAATAGGACCAGGCTGTCTTTTTTCCTTTTCTTAATTTTTAAATTTTAAAAAAAATTTAATTTTTTTATTTCTTACTTTTTATTATCTTTTATTATATATACTTTTTTCTTCTTTTCTTGTTCTCTTTTTTATATCAGGCTTATAATTTTTTGTTGATTTGTTGGTTTGTTTCTTTCCTTCTCTTATTTTTCAGATCAGGCTTACTTTTTTTTTTCTTTCCCTACAATTTTTCCTTCTTTCTTTCTTATTTTTTAGAATCTGGCTTATAGCTTATTATTTGTTTGTTTGCATTTTTGTTCCTTTTCCTTCTCTCCTGTATTGGATCAGTCTTTCTGTTTTTTGTTTTCCTTTTTTTGTCTTTTCTTTTTTTTTCTTTTACAGGTTTACCTTGACAAATCAAACATATCTACTTAAAGTCCAAACACTCCCTACTACAAGCAAGGAAGAACTCTCTAGAGGAATTACAACTAGGAAAGAGCAGCCAAAACACAACAGGAGAGTGTACAGAGCATACAACAGAAACACTTCCTGAAGTTCTTGTTGTTATTTGTTTTTTCTTTTTCTTTCCTCTGTTCTTTTCTGGACAAAGTGATGAGATAGAGAAACTTAACCCCAAAAGAAAGAACAGGAGATAGTACTCAGTGCCAGGGATTTAATAAATACAGACATAAATAAGATGCCTGAACTAGAATTTAAAACAACGATTATAAAGATACTAGCTGGGCTTATAAAAAGCATAGAAGACACTACAGAATCCCTTAGTATAAAAAAAAGAAAAATGAATATCTAGTTAGGCCAAAATTGAAAATGCTATTACTGAGATGCCATCCCAAATGGAAGCTTTAACAATGAGGATGAATGAGGCAGAAGAGAGAGTTAGTGGCATACAAGATAAAATAATGGAAAATAAAGAAGCTGAAAAGAAGAGAGAAAGAAAACTACTGGATCACAAAGGGAGACTTTCAGAGCTCTGTGATTCCATAAAGTAAAATAATATCTGGATAATAGGGGTCCCAGAAGATGAAGAGTAAGATAGAGGGACAGAAGGTTTATTTGAATAAATTATAGCTAAGAATTTCCCTATCTGGGGAAGGAAATAGGCATTCAAGTTCAGGAGGCATAGAGAATCCCTCCTCAAAATCAATAAAAATAGGTCAACAACTTGACATATAATAGTGAAACTTGCAAATTTCAAAGATAAAGAGAAAAGCCTGAAAGCTGCTTGGGACAAGAGGTCCTCAAACTAGAAGGGTAAACACATAAGGCTGGCATCAGATCAGTCCATAGATACCTGGCAGACCAGAAAAGCCTGGCATGCTATGTTCAATGTGATACATGGGAAAAATATGCAGCCAAGAATACTTTACCCAGCAAGGCTGTCATTCAGAATAGAAGGAGAGAGAAAGAGTTTCCAGGACAAACAAAAACTAAAGGAATCTGTGATCACTAAACCTGTCCTGTAAGAAATACTAAAAGGGAATCCTTTGAGCAGAGAGAGAGCCCAAAAGCAACAAAAATCAGGAAAGAACAGAGACAATCTACAGGAATTATGACATTATAGGTAATACAATGGCACAAATTCATATATTTCATAACTACTCTGAATGTAAATGGACTAAATGCTCCAATCCGAAGACATAAGTTATCAGAATGCATAAAAAAATGAGACCCATTGATATGCTGCTTAAAAGAGACTAATTCTGGACTCCAAAACATCTCCAGATTGAAGGTGAGGAGGTGGAGAACCATATAACATGCCAACGGACATCAAAAGAAAGCTGGAGTAGTCATCTTTATATCAGACAAACTAGACTTTAAAACAAGGACTGTAATAAGAAATGAAGAAGAACACTATATCATGATAAAAGGGTCTATCCAACAAGAAGATCTGACAAATGTAAATATTTATGCTCCTAAGTTGGGTTTATACAAATGTATAAACCAATTAACAAAACTAAAGAAAATCATTGATAGTAATACAATAATAGTAGGGGACTTTAACTCCCCACTCACAATAATGGACAGATCATGTAAGTAGACAAACAAGAAAACAACGAGGGCTTTGAATGACACATTAGACCACATGGACTTAACAGATATATTCAGAGCATTTTATCCCATAGCAGCAAAATACACATTCCTCTCAAGTGCAAAGGGAACATTTTCCAGAATAGATCACATACTGGGTAACAAATTAGTTCTCAACTGGTACCGAAAGATTGAGATAATTCCATGCATATTTTCAGAACACAATGCTTTACAAGTTGAAGTCAACTACAAGAAAAAATTTGGAAAGACCACAAATACATGGAGGTTTAGGGGAACATCCTACTAAAGAATAAATGGGTCAACCAGGAAATTAAAGAAGAGTTTAAAAAATATATGGAATCAAATTAAAATGAAAACATGGCAGCTCAGAACCTTTGGGATGCAGCAAAGGCAGTCCTAGAGGGAAGTATATGGCAATACAGGTCTTCCTTAAGAAAAAAAAAAAAAAATTCAAATACACAACTTAAACTTACACCTGAAGGAGCCGGGAAAAGAACAGCAAATAAAGCCTAAATCCAGCAGGAGATGAGAAATAATAAAGATTACAGCAGAAATCAATGATATAGAAATTAAAAAAGTAGAACAGATCAATGAAAATAGGACCTGGATTTTTGAAACAAGTAGTAAGATCGATAAAACCATAGCCAGACTTTTCAAAAAGAAAAAAGACACAAATAAAATTATGAATGAAAGAGGAGAGATCACAACCAACACAGAAGATATACAGTTATAAGAGAATATTATGAGGAATTATATGCCAACAAATTAGGGAATTAGAAAGAAATGGATGAATTCCTTTAGAAACACACAACTACTAAAACTTAAACAGGAATAAATAGAAAACCTGAACAAACCCATCACCAGCAAAGAAATTGAAGCAGTAATCAAAACTCTCTCAACAAACAAGAATCCAGGGCCAGATGGCTTCCCAGGGGAATTCTACTATCCATTTAAGGAAGAATTAATGCATATTCTTCTGAAGTTGTTTCAAAAAATAGAAATGGAAGGAAAACTTCCAAATTAGTTCTATAAGGCCAGCATTACCTTGATTACAAAACCAAAGACCCCACCAAAAAGGAGAATTAAAGACCAATATCCCTGATGAGCATAGATGCAAAAATTTTCACCAAGATATTAGTTAATAGAATCCAAAACTACATTAAAAGTATTATTTACCACGACCAGGTGGGATTTATTCCTGGACTGCAAGGGTGGATCAACTTCCACAAATCTATCAATGTGATACACCATAGTAATAAAAGAAAGGACAAGAACAATATGATATTCTCAATGATGCAGAAAAAGCATTTGACAAAGTACAGCATTCTTTCTTGATTAAAACTCTTCACAGTGTAGGGATAGAGGGAACATACCTCAATATCATAAAAGCCATATACAAGAAACCCACAGCAAATATGATCCTCAAAGAGAAAAATGGAGAGCTTTTCCCCTAAGGTCAGGAACATGACAGGGATGTCCATTCTCACCACTGTTGTTCAATATTGTACTGGAAGTCTCAGCCTCAGCAATCAAACAAAAAGAAATAAAAGACAGGCAGATCAGCAAAGAAATCGAATTTTCACTCTTCAGAGATGATATGACACTCTATGTAGACAACCCAAAACACTCCAGCAAAAACTGCTAGAACTGATACAGGAATTCAGCAAAGTGGCAGGATATAAAATTAGTGCACACAAGTCAGTTTCATTTCTATACACTAACAATGAGGCAGAAGAAAGATAAATCAAGGAATCGATCCCATTTACAATTGAACCCAAAATCATAAGATACCTAGGAATAAACCTAACCAAAGAGGTAAAAGATCTGTACTCTAAAAACTATAGAACACTTATGAAAGAAATTGAGGAAGACACAAAGAGATGGGAAAACTTCCCATGTTCATAGATTGGAAGAATAAATACTGTTAAAATGTCTATGCTACCCAAAACAATCTACACATTCAAAGCAATCCCTATCAAAATACCATTGACATTTTTCACAGAGCTGGAACAAACAATCTTAGAATTTGTATGGAACCAGAAAAGACCCAAAAAATCCAGAGGAATGTTGAAAAAAGGAAACTAAAGGTAGAGTCATCGCAAATCTGGACTTCAAGCTGTATTACAAAGCTGTGATCATCAAGAGAGTATGGTACAAGCAGAAAAACAGACACATAGATCAATGGAACAGAATAGCGAACCTGGAAATGGACCCTCAACTCCACTGGCAACTAATTTTCGACAAAGCAGGAAAGAATATCCAGTGGAAAAAAGAGTCTTTTCAACAAATGGTGTTGAGAAAATTGGACAGCCTTATGGAGAAGAATAAAACTGGACTATTTCCTTACACCACAAACAAAAATAGACTCACAATAAATGAAAGACCAAATTGTGTGACAGGAATCCAACAGAATCCTAAAAGAGAACACAGGCAGCAACTTCTTTGACCTTGGCCATAGCAACTTCTTGCTAGACCCATCTTCAAAGGCAAGAGAAATAAAAGTAAAAATGAGCTATTTGGACTTCATCAAGATAAAAACTTCTGCTAAAACTTCTGCTTTGCTAAAACTTGGGACAGTCTTGAGCAATGTGGTATGGTTGGTCACTCTAGAAACAGCAAAGGAAACAGTCAGCAAAACTAAAAAGCAACTGACAGATTGGGATAAGATATTTGCAAATGTCTAGTATCCAAAATCTATAAGGAACTTACCAAACTCAACACCCCAAAACAAAAAATCCAGTCTAGAAATGGGCAGAAGACATGAACAGACATTTCTCCAAAGAAGACATACAAATGGCCAACAGACACATGAAAAAATTCTCCACATCATTTGGCATCAGGGAAATACAAATCAAAACCACAATGAGATACCACCTCACACCTGTCAGCATGGCTAAAATTAATAACTCAGGAAACAACAGATGTTGGCAAGGATGCGGAGAAAGGGGAACCCTCTTATACTCTTGGTGGGAATACAAGCTGGTGCAGCCACTCTGGAAAACAGTATGGAGGTTCCTCAAAAAATTAAAAATAGAGCTACCCTATGACCCAGCAATTGCACTACTAGGTATTTATACAAAGGATACAAACATAGTGATCCAAAGGATCACAGGCACCCAAATGTTTAGAGCAGCAATGTCCATGATAGCCAAAATATGGAAACAGCCCAGAGGTCCATTGACAAATGAATGGATAAATAAGAGGTGGTATGTATATATATATGTATATACATTTCTTATATATATACATATATATACAAAAAATAAAAAAAATAATAGGAATGGCATGCATATGTATATAATGGAATATTACTCAGCCATCAAAAAGAATGAAATCTTGCCATTTGCAGTGACGTGGTTGGAACTAGAATGTATTACACTAAGTGAAGTAAGTCAGTCTGAGAAAGACAAATACCACATGATTCCACTCATATGTGGATTTTAAGAAACAAAACACATTAACATAAGGAAAGAGAAGGAAAATAAAATAAGACAAAAACAGAGAAGGAGGCAAACCATATGAGATGTTTAACTATAGGAAAGAAACTGAAGGTTGTTTGAGGATAGGTGGGTGGGGGTAATTGGGTAATGGGCATTAAAGATGGTACTTGAAGCACCGGGGTTGTATGAACCTCATGAACAAGGATGGTCTTGAGCATTGGGGTTGCATGAAACTGATGAATCACTAAATAATACAGCATATGTTAATTAAATTGAATTTCAATTAAAAAATTAAAAAAAGAAATAAGTAGAGAAAGACAAATACCATATGATTTCACTCATATGCAAATTTAAGAAACAAAATAAATGAACATGGAGGAAAAGGACAGAAATCAGATTCTTGATCGCAAAACAGAGCTTGCCAAAAAAAAAAAATCGTCTGTGAATTTATTGTGAACTGGCTTACATATAGGAATTGAAAAAGGAGTTCACAATGACTATAAGATGGTATGTGTACACTAGAAGACAGTTAAATAAATTGATAAAGTGATTAGAGCTGTTAGAAAAAAAATTATTAGAAGTAGATTGCCTGCCTCCTTCCTGCCATGCAGTATATCCAACTAACACATTAATGGGGAAAAAGTGGTCCTAATGCATGGAATCCTATTTCATACTCTGACAAAAATTTTTGGTAAAATAAGACTAAATGAAGTTTAGTGTGCCTGGGATTAAAAAGTTTTCCAAGTTAGATTGTTAATGCTAAAACGTGGGACAGTCTTGAGCAATGTGGTATGGTTGGTCACTCTAGATCTGAAGATATCTTTTCTGTCTCTGAGCAGGGACACATCTTTTAGGGATGTTTCTACAGATTCATGGATATGTTTAAGACCAGGTTATATTCAATAAAATGCATTATCTGTATTTGAGATCTTGAATGATTACTTGTTGCTCAGCCTCTGACTTGTCCAGGAGACAAATGAAAAGGAGCAAGTAGAAGACCATAATTTGGTGTCAAACAATTTAGTACACTTGGAAAATGTTTACATCATGGAGAAGTGGCAACAGAGTTGGAAGGAATCTTTGACATCTTTGTACACATTTGATTTGATATGAATTTATCACAGGGCTGAAGTTATAGTACTGGCTGCTAAAAATATTAAAGATTATTTAGTTCAAAATATTTTTAACATCTTCGGAGATATTGATGTGAATTAATAAGCTCAGTGGCTATCTTAGGGCTGAATACTAGAAACAAATGACTTTTGTCTGTGTTCTGGGTTTTTACTGCTTGAATAACAGACAAGAAATCATGTTACTCAAAGATATCAATGAAGTCCTACTACATCTAACATCTGACAAAAAAGCTAATGGAGACAAATTCCACTGCCTACTAGATAACTCTGGATTCCTATCACCTAGAACAGTGCTTGGCATATAGTAAGCCCTCTCCAAATGTATGTGGAATGAATGAGTGATTAACAACTACGACACCAAAACACATGAATCAAATCTATCAGCAAATGTTTATTGAATTTCCGCTAAGTACAAAGCACAAAATCTGAAAGTCCATTTGTTTTTCTTGTCATTTCTATTATTCTTTGATAATTTTTGTTTGCATGTCAAAGTTCTAGCTTATTAGGAAGTATAGGTATAATCTTTGATTTCTTGCCCAACTTGTAGCAATGGTGTTACAAATCTCAGAAGAGTCTTTTTCTAAAAATCCAGGACTGGAAACTGAATCCCTAACTATTATATTCCCTGTGTTGATGATACTTTCTAAATATGATGATCCAGCCAACTGTGGTTCAGCTTAATAGTTATATGATTCATACCACTTTCCCATTTCACTAATTGCGTTAGCAGGGTGGAATTGAAAGACTCAGAAAAGTCCCTACTTCAGTCTACTAGGTCTGCTGCACAAAGTAAGTTTATTCTAATAAGATTTGGTTTTCATCAAGTCATTAAGGATGTTAGTTAATCTATTTTTTCATTCAGTTTCCCTACACATAGGGGAAAATTTCAAAATATTATCAATCTATATCTGTAAAGAAGTTAGCTTATATGGCTTTCCAGTATCATCTCTTTCCTCTCGGGGAAAATATACAAATATACCCTGGTATGGCCCCACAATAACTTTGATCTAATTTTTGTAGCATCTTGGAATAAGAATCATTAGGATCTGTAGATCTGACTACTACACTACTACTATGTTTATGTCTGAAAACTATAGCACAGTCAGCATAGTCATTTTGCTTCCTCTGATAGTTAATAAAATTCTACAACATGATTATAGAAAAGGAAAACAATGTTTGCATTTGGTCAACCCATTTTTCTATAGAGTAGCTTTGTGGGAAATGGACTTCAATAACAATGAGCCAGATTCTCTAACCTCTGGGTTAAATAATAGATCTAGGTAGACCTCTGAAGCACTGGCAAAATATGATCCACTTCTTGTTATTCTTGGAATGGCAGTTTGTGCTTCCTATCATAGAAAGGGATACTCATGGTAACTTGTCCCTCAGCTTTTCTTATCATCAAACCCAGAAACACCCAAGGGAAACACTTTTCATTTTCCTAATGCCTTATTAGATGATAATTCTTACTACAAACATTTTAAACATGTCTTCACCTTTGAATTGTATAATAAGCCCTCCAGAATTATGATTTTACATTCCTTAGGCACTTACCACCCATGATTTTGCTTTGGATTATGGCTATTTGGATGCTAGTCTATCAAATCCTTAATGATGGGGATACAAAAACATGCTTTAACATCATTTTTTTATTGTTCACATTGCCTAGCATATGCAGTCTAGTAAAATGTGAAAGACCGTCAGTCCAATTTGCTGCTACTCATTAACTTAGTTCCTGAATGGGCAGGAGCCAAAACAGTAACTTGTATGATTATCTTTATATATTGTGGTAGATTAGAATCATCAAGTGTTCTATCCTACCTTGAGTCTACTTTAGAGAACCAGGAAACAAAAGGAGACAGGCTACATGGGAAGTCAGTCTAGAACATTTAAGAGCTCAGGCTTTTTAATCAGAGGAAATTTGGCTTGCATCCCTTTCTTCTATCCACTTGCTGAATGACCCTAGAATGAGAAAACCATAATAAGTAGAGTTACACAACACTTCACGGAACAAACATTAACCAACTCATGTTTTGTCATACAGTCTACTAGTCCAACAGGATTAAAGGTAGGAGAGTGGGGATGTAGACAGAACTAAGGTAATTTCTAGGCTATGCATGAAAGTAGTCTATTAGTTTGTTATATGTGCTTTGACTCAGACATATCCCTTCCCTCTTACTGAAATGCAGTAGGGAGAAACCAACTGAAAATACTAGGAATTAATTATTAAGTAATGTTTATAAATTTATATCTTTCATACATATTCATATATTTATTTAATATTTAGTGCTTTAATTATTAAACCGTTTTTGAATATTGTTTATGAAAGAATATTCTTTGGCAGCCAAAATATACTCTCAAGTATAACCAGCTGTTTGAGAATCAGAGCATCATAGAAATACCATAGAAACTCCATCTCCTAAATCCTTTGTGGTGTTTTTGAAGTCAAAGCACTTAAAACAGGTAGGAGGATGGAGTACTTTGCCATACTTAAAAATATCAACATGTAATTCATTCCCTGGGAAGTTTAGTAATGATTTTATATCAGAAAGTCCTTCATTTTGGTACTGGAACTAAAACTAATCAAAGTTCCTTTGCTATTTGGAAAGGTATACAGAAACTATCAAAAGTTTTTACATATTTGAGGCTAATTTCATATGAAGAATAATAAGAAGGACTGGATGAATTAAAATTATTTGGGGCTTAAAACATTAGAAAACTGTGTTTTGGACTGTCAGGAAGAATAAGGATATTCAGCAGGTTTAGTACTTGATTGCTATCATGAAAGGGGTAAGAAGAACTTATTCACAAATTAAAACGGATCCACTTTGGTCTCATCTAATTCCTTATCTTATTATTTGATGTGGTCCATGGTTGGAAGGAAAGCAGCATTATGTCATTCACATTTTGCAGAACTGAACTTTGCAAAGGCCTACTTCCCAAAGTTTCCTTTTTTCTACCACCTCATCAGCAAATTATTTTCAATTAATTTGTTAAGCATTAAAAGAAATAAGAAGAAAATCCTGGAGAAACATGAAATTCAATCCAATTTCACATTTAATGAATACCTACAATGTTCCACCCACAAGCACCAATGAGACACCATAGATAAGCATCAAGGATTCAAAATGGAAAAGACATAATTCCTGCCTGTGAAAATCTTTTTTTAAAGATTTACTTATTTATTTGAGAGAGAGAGAACACGAGTGGGGAGAGAGGCAGAGGGAGAGGGAGAGAATCTCAGACTCTCTGCTGAGCCCAGAGCCAAACCTGAGATTATGACCTGAGCTGATACCACCAGTCGCTTAACTGGCTAAGCCACACACCCAGGTGCCGCCCCATGAAAATCTTATAATCTCAATTTGGAAGGAGACAGCAGATTACAGAGTGCATATTTAAAGTATGCATATTTAACTGGATAAGGAGAGAGAGAGAGAGAATTGGCTTGTCCACTAATCCATTTAGTGGCAAGGTCCTACCATTGGTGTGATAATGGAAGATAGGAAACCACAGTTCTCGGGGCGCCTGGGTGGCTCAGTTGGTTAAGCGACTGCCTTCGGCTCAGGTCATGATCCCGGAGTCCTGGGATCGAGTCCCACATCGGGCTCCCAGCTCAGTGGGGAGCCTGCTTCTCCCTCTGACTCTCTCCCTTCTCATGCTATTTCTCCCTCACTCGATCTCTAATAAATAAATTAAAAAAAATAAAATAAAAATAAAAAAAAAGGAAACCACAGTTCTCAGTTCCCACTTACTTCTCATTGCTGAACATCTCCCTGTGCTGCCTGTGATTCTCAAGTTTAAGGTTTATATTTTTTATACAACTTGGTCCCTACATGCAAGGCAACTGTCTTACCTAACTATTCAGTCTAAGGAATAACCTCTGAAGAAATGCATTTTCAATGTTAATTTGAAACTATGTGAGGTTATTTCCTTGTATTTTTAGAAACCTCATTTCCCATGTAAGGTATGATTTCACTGTATAACTAAGGGGCAATAAAGACTTCAAAGAAGATGTGGCCTATGAAAGAAATATCCCAAGAGCTTGATAAAAATAAAGCATATTATAGGTTTCAGGGAGAAAACTTCCTTTGCCTTCTGAGGGTCCCTAGCTGGACCTGAAAATTAAACTGACAAAGACTTATTGACAGGAGAAAAGCATACGCATTATGTAAGTATTATATGACATAAGAGCCTTTATAAGGAAATGAAGACCCAAAGAAACAGTTAACTTGAGCAGTTTTATATTAAATTTGATGTAGAGTAAAAAGTCATGGAAAAACATGATGGCAAGGCCTGTTTGTTCAGTATCCTCTCAGAGTCCCTCTATCTTCAGAGATAAGGATTTTTTTTTTCTTCTAGGTACAGGGAAGAAACTTCTCACATGAGAGTCCTATTACCTGCTTCAGGGGAGGTCAAAATCCTTATACCTGCCATTTTTCAAATTCTTTCAACTTAAAATATTCAATATGTCAAGGTGCCATATTTTGGGGTAGCATGTTATGAACCCCATCATAGGCAAAGTCTCCTACTATATAAAAATATATAGCATCAAATACATGACAAGTTTAAAGAATGTAAGTAGACCAAGGTAGGTAGTGAATAAAATATTTGAGGGGAGTTATGAGAGGTAAGGCTGAAAAGCTAGGTAGAGTTAGACTATGATGGTCTTTGAATGCCATGCTTAAAAAGTATAGCCTCTGCCTTATAGGTGGTGGCAGTCATGAGGGGCTTTTATTGTTTTTTGTTTTGTTTTGTTTTGTTCCTTTAAATAACATAAGGATATTATCGACTGCATTTTATCAGGATATATCATGAAGGGCTTTTAAACAATAGAGTGATATTACCATATTTCCATTTAGAAAGGTAATCTTTAGCTGCCACCTCATGCCTCTGCCCTGGCAGAAGCTCTTTCCCACCAGAAAGAAAGCCACAAGAAGAGAGTATCTTGTGGGAACAGTGAAAATACAACTACCAGGGAATTCAAGGGCCAAAAAAGAGGCAGGTGAGCATAGGATGACTTAGATATTTTTATCACATTTCCTAGGGCAGGAGATAATGGTGGCGTTGGTATTAGAAGACTTCTGTGAAGGATGAGAACTTTCTGGGCAGAAGCAGTAGGAATCAGCTGCTAAAACCTAAACCTAGAACCATAGATTAGCATAGCTGGATGGGGTCCTAGTGATCATCTAGTTGAAAGGTAGGCAAATTAAGCCTACAGGGCAAATCTGGCCTATATTTTTATATGGCCTTTCAGCTAAGAATGGTTTTTACATTTTAAAAGTGTTGTTGGGCGCCTGGGTGGCTCAGTCGTTAAGCGTCTGCCTTTGGCTCAGGTCGTGATCCCAGGGTCCTGGGATCGAGTCCCACATCAGGCTCCCTGCTCAGTGAGAAGCCTGCTTCTCTCTCTCCCACTCCCCCTGCTTGTGTTCCTGCTCTCGCTGTGTCTCTCTCTGTCAAATAAATAAATAAACTCTTTTAAAAAATTAAAAAAATAAAAGTGTTGTTAATGGAGAAAAAAAGAAAAAAAAATATGTGACTAAGTATGTGGTCCACAATGCCTAACATACTTTCTATTTGGTCCTTTACAGAAAAAGTTTGCTACAGTCTAAGTTAACCTCTTTGTGTTATAGGGGGAAAATGAGGCCTATTTACTCATCATTTACATACATATTTATATCTCTCAAAGTTCAACCTTATGACACTGAACTACTTTTATTTCCAAAGTATTTTAAGTTTTTGTTTTTGTTTTTGTGTTTAGAGAATTAAGGAGTGCCAAATTTGAATGCCCTTGCAAGTCAAGCGTGTTCCATGGTACATAGTACAGATTTGCTACATTTTGTCACCTATCACAACACTACCCCTACCCCTTTCTTATTCTTTGCTAAAGGTGTCTTAAATACTCTTGGAGAATCATTCATCTTCACTATAGTTTGGTTAGAATTGACCATACCGAAGCCCCAGGGACAGGGATATGTTATTGGTATAAGCCAATCAGGACATCCCATGCCCCTGGTCATAGTGACAGACACATGATCCAGTTCAAAGCACTGATTATCAGTCTCAATACTTTATGTTAACATTTTTAGAAACAAAAATACTCACTTTTTCTTTTTTACTGCTGGATTTGAACATAAAAGAAAAAAGCCCTGGAAATATGTATAGTCATTTTGACACAATCAGAACATAAGAATGAAGTCAACATGAGGGAGAAGAAGATTGAGAAATTGAAAAACAGTCTAGTGACATTGTTTGGAACTTCTGGATCAAGCTGTAACTGAAGCCTATGTTCCTGGAATTTTGATTAGGTGAACCAATAAATTGCTTTTTGATTAAGTTGGTTTGAGCTTGGTTTCCTGCTATTTACAACTAAAAGAGTCAAACTCAGTGATTAGTAATTAGGGATACATTTATTAATCATCTATGTCTGCTTTTGTGCTATAATGGCAGAGTTGCATAGTTATGACAGAGATTGCATGGCTTACAAAGGCCAAAATATGTGCAATTTGTCCCTTTACAGAAAAAGTTTGCTGACTTCTGGTTTAACTAAAATGGGTGACTATCAAGAGTTCTTTTTGTTTAAGCTTTTTCCTATTGAGCTCCTGGGGAGGTGGTAAAAGGCTCATTGAAATTTATGGTTCTATCTAAGACTAGGAATTGAAGTATAGACAGGAAGAGAATGGTAGGGGTCACATCTAACCATTCAGGGAATGATTCAGTGGATGAGGAATTTATTCACCATAGGTAAGAGAAATTGTCCATTAAGAAGATAGAATTTTGAGGGGACCCTGCTTCTCCCTCTGTCTGCCACTCCCCCTGCTGTGCTCTCTCTTTCTCTCTCTCTCTGACAAATAATTAAAATCTTTAAATAAAATCTTTAAAAAAAGATAGAATTTTGAATAAATTGTTAATAAGTTGTTAATTTTAAATAAGTTGAAATGTTTTCTGACCTAAACTCTGGAGAAGCTATTTTACACTCCCAGCTGCAGAGGGTGGGAGTGAAAGGGGTCATTAACATTTATTAGTCCTCTACAATATGTTAGATACTCTGCTAGGTTTTATTCTCATATTATGTTTGATTCATCCTCATATCAATCATATGTGCTAAATTATATTATTTTCCCCACTTTTATGATGAGAAAACAGATTTTCCCTTGTTCTACTCAGCTAGTAAGTACCAGAGCTGAGATTTGAACACAAATTAATTGGGTTCCCAAATGTAAGCTCTTTCTGCTGTATCACAAGGTGGGAGAATCTGAAAGAGCAAGACAAACAAAAGAATTCTAAAAGTATCCTAAAAGTAAGAAACTGAGTTAGACTGATCTATTTGGGAGCCTCATTAAACAACAATTACAAACTAATGGAAGACAGTTCATCTCCAAAAAGAAGTAACAGTTTTGAGAGTGAAAGGGAGCACTATAAAGAATTATGCTGGCTCAACAGAATTCGTTTGAGATGGTCTTGAACTAACCAGGTTGTATAATAATCCCAATTAGTAGTAAAAAAGCCATATAATTATGGGAGGAGTCATTAAAATGAGGCAATAACGAATGACCAGAATATACCAAGGTCAACTGACATCATTGGAGCAGAGGTTGCTTTGGGATAAAGCAGATAAATGGGCACTAGCAGCTGCTCAGGACAATTATAGTGCTGATCTCTGAGAAGGTGTAAGCCACCCAGGGACTTTGCTAGGTGGCAAGGGAAGGACTTGAAGGGTGGGGTTCTGGCAATTTTTACTAAGCTCAGAATCAGAAATTACTGTCATTGTAACTCACATCCCCCCTTAGAGACCCCCAAGCTGGGGAAATACAGGTTAAACATACCACCAAGAATACTCCTTTTCTTCTATTTTCAAGAAGGATAATGAAAGAAACCAGTATGTGGCACGAGCCAAACTACTCATACTGTTTGACAAAGTCCAAGTATGAGGGACAATCCTGAAAATCAGGAGACTCCACAGCTGGCTCCTGCTACTTCCTCTCATTTTATTTGCGGTAATCTTTATAATCATGGGATTTTTTCTGGGGTTTCATGATAAAATGATTTATAAATTTAGTTATGCCTCTGCAAGCAATCATAATGAAACTGATTCCAAAAAGGCGATGATGGGCCAAGAAGTAAAAATACTCAATGTCCTCCAATCTGTAAGGGAGATGTTGGATCCAGGCCCAGTAAAATTTCCTATTGATGAGATTCCTCAGGCACCTGAAACATCAGGATTCTAGGAAAGGAAAATCTCATTGTCGTTCCCACAGTACAGGGACCTCCCTATGTTGCATACAAATAGGAGGTCATCTCTGGTATGTCCCTCGAGGCAAGCCCTGGAATAAGATTAACTTCCTTACCCCTACTCCTCCCATTCCTTATACTGGAGTTGATAATGAGGACATGAACAAATGGTATAAGATTAAGGGAAAAAGGGTGCGGGCATCATCTGACAGCCTCTGGGAAAGGATTAAGAGGAGTGATTCTCCTTGGTGTCTATGGAGCAAGGACAAGAGACGAAAACATATAGAAACGGAATAAGTACTTTGATAAGATAGGGTGCACACATTGTAAGCTATAAAGAAAGTTGCTCCGAGGCTATCGGGAGGAGATGCTTACAACCTGATCCTGTGTCCATGTCTCCTCACTCGCCAACGCCATCCTTTCCTTCAAGAAACCCTTTCCTGCTGGAGCTGGACTCTGGCAAGTATAGGTTTCCAGCTCTTAGCCATTTTGCAGGTAGCTATTGTGTGGGTCCCTCTGAGAGATACCTCATAGAGCTTCTCTGAAGGAATAAGCTGAACATCCACAGCAATTCTCACCTTTCCATTCTTCCAGTCTCAGACTCACTTGTCAATCTGTTCCAGTCCTGTGCCTTTAAACTAAATTACAGGCTCACCACCATCTCACATGTTTTTCCAAGGCAAATGAAAACAGGGTTTTATTTAGCTGTTCATTTCTTTTACTTCTTTACTCTTTTGATGGTATCATTTTTTTCCTTTATCTTTAGCCTCTGCCTCCATTCTTGTCCTGTCATCTGATTTCTAATATGGCTGCTTTATAATGGGTGTCATTTTGAAGGTGAGAAAATGAGCTTTTCTATTTTTCTGATAATGTATTCATAATCAACTTAGGTAGCAACAGGAATAAAGGCATTCCTTTCACCTGTGGGTTTTCTACCCACTCCCCAGGATTTTGTTTTTATCTGTAAACATTTCTTGTGCTATCAAAAACCATGATAAATTGTAGAACTTGGGAGACACATATTTAATGGTAAACACCACTTTGCAAGAATGTCTCTAGAGAATCGGTCTTGACAGTGTTCTTAACCAACATGCATTGAAACACTAATACAGACATCCATCGATTAGAGCAAAGCTCTGTTCATGGATTGTGTTGATTCTGCACACCCATTCACCATGTATACCCAATCATGATTTGGTTATTCATCCCAAGTTTCACCAGCCTGTGCACTGTTTCCCTGATGGATGCAAGATAGCATCTTATATACTGCCAACATCTTGTACAACATATAGATTTGATAAGCTTTTACCCCTAGACTACACAATCTGAGATTTAAATGTAACAATGTTGTTATGTTATAGTTTATCTTGAAAAACCACATACCTCTGGCTAGACAAGACAGGCACACTGGTACCACGGGTATTTGGGGGTTTCTTTCAAGCACATTATCAGGAGATACTGCAGGAAGAAAGTAAAAAGCCAGAGCTGATAGGGATAGAAAGTCAGGCCTCTAGGCAAACAAAATTGCTTGTTCTTTACTACTGAACAATATTTTAAAAGAACACTGAAAAACAGCAAGAACAGACACACAGGAGACTACTTCATATGCATCGTAAAGGATGGGCAAGAGAAAGATCATGATTATGCAACTAACGTACTCCTTAAAGTAGAAAGGAATAAAATGCTGCCAAACTTGATAAAACTCATATTATGTTGGCTTTCTTTCTCAAAGCAATCACAGAGATTTCTGTTTCAGAAGTACTTGCTCTCCCCTTGCTTTACCATGTCTTAGTAATGTACAGTAAGGGAATTGTGTCCATTATGATGTTCCTATTTCCAAATTGTGGTTTTTAGATTACTGACTTCTCTTAGTTTCCTCTAATTAAGTGGCATCTGTGCTTCTTAACAATTAGTTCTAAGAGCCTCAGAAAGGTTGGCAAGTTTGCTTGGCCTGAAGGGTGGAGTCAGTGTCTTATGCTATCTCTCAGTATTTTTGTCTACATGCCAAATTAAACAAAGTTGAAAGCTTTGTATTATTAATTTGGAGAAAATGATTTTGTGATATAGTATACTCAGTGCCTGAAACATTTAAAAATATATTACTACCTACCATAAGCTGTGCATATTAAGATCTAGTTATTGGGAAAAATGAGGAAAAACACTTGAATTTAAATGATTTAAAGGGTCCAAGAAAGAATCCTATTTAGCTGTCTCTGATTTAATAGGTCAATAAGTGATGACATCTTCCTATCCATTAAACATCAGATTTATTCCTGTTAGATGCTAATTTCCCAAATACCTTGAACCATCACTACTATATTTAGTGATGCATACATAATTTAAAGAATATTTTTAAAACAAAGTCAATTAATCTTCTGATAGACAGGAAATTATTTTGTGGTAAAATTAACAATTTTAATGTAAGTGGAGAATCTAATTTTAACTGCATCCCTTCACCACAACTCCTCTTAGCCTAGTTGTTACTTTCCATCAGTATATATGAGTGGTTTGATATTCCAAAAGCATATATTTAAATGTGCTAGGGACCTTGTTAAATGTTGTTATCAGTTAACTGCAGTGATTTGGATAAGCGACAACAAATACAGAAACAAAAGTCTAAAACCAAAAACATTTTCTCATTTCTTAGAGCTTTGTTTGATAATGATGCTTTCAAAACTTATGAAACTGTCAGAAATAATTATGCATTACTATAGATGAGTTAAATTGCAGTTTAAAAAATACAGAATTGCTTTGGTGTTTTTGATTTTTCCTGGTATGAAGAAAAAAACACATTATTTGAATACAGGAAATGATATTTGCAAGGTCATGAGGAAATAATCTTCTAGAGACTCTATAGTAGGCACCTTTGCTTTCTATGGTTAAACTTTTTTATGTCAAGGCCCTACATGAAAACTGGAACATTCTGCCAAGTTCAGGAACTTCTTTTACATCACACCTGTTAGTTTCAGAACATGCACATAGAAGTCAGACTTTCCATGATTACATCCAGTTATTTTGTGTATATGCAAATGGTTTCCTGAGTACATAAAAAAATCTAGATATTACTCAGTATTTTCAGTTTTCATTGGGGTGTGTGGTGTCAAATACATCTAGCATGATTCTAAAAAGATTCTACTTTAGATCTTTATTTAAATAGTAACCACTAAGATTTGAAAAACAGTAGTTTCACTTAAAAGTAGTTTCACCTTCAGCTATTTCCAAACAAGTCGTTGAATGTTATGGATACAAATTATTTGACATTTGTGATTCTTATTTCTCAACAGTGCTGTAAAAATGATCCTGGATAGTCCACTTTACATTTAACATTTGAAAAGGCTAAGGCTCAAAAAGATACAATCGCTGGATTCACTCGTCATTCAAATGACTATTCTGCAATAAAAACAAAACAAACCAAACATAAACACAGGGATAAAATTATTATTCTTTTATTTACTCAACAGTTATCAATTGATTACTTACTATGGGTGAAGTACTATGGTAATTGTGGATGATACAAGGAAGCAGAACACATTCTTAGTTCTTAAAATTCTGATAATGATTTCCTCAAATTTTCTTAGGGTGTCACAAACAGATATGTCTTATCATACCTGACCCCTTGCCTTCTTTGTTCCCACTTTTATTGGTCCTTCAGGATAAACACAACCTTATCACTGTTTCTCAAGTGCGTGATGTGTGACAAGGGATGTTACTGGAACTGGGAAGCTCTGTTTATGGGAAAGATACAATATGCTAATCTGTGTGTTCTACAAATTCTACTAAACATAGCCTAAGGGACAATGCATACATCTCTTAGATCACAGGGAGCTGTTTGGGCTAAGAAAGCTTCAGCGAAGGCAATTCCTCATGGCATTTCAATGGCAGAGTGGTTACATGGGCAGGCCTTGGCATTCCAAAGGGCTACACCCTTCTCTGAAACTTTCCTTGCCCCTCAGTGGCCTCCGTGTTAACATTTTAGCAAGCCAGGTATTATGGCTGATTTCATGCTCTATATTAACCCCAACAATACTTGTATAAAATTACTGTTTCTAGAAAGAAACAGTATATGTAAGTTAAATACATTTATAAAAAATAATATATTAACATTTTAAGGGACAGGTGATTAAGTGTAAATAGAAGGTGCAGGCATTAGGTAAATAAGAATTTAGTCTTTAAGAGCATTCTCCAACTTCAGCTTCTGTTCCACAGGCCTGCTCTAAAGCTCCATCTCAAGAAAACTTAACTGGGATACCTCCCCATCTTCCTCATATGGCAAAGGTAGTCAATAATGCCAAATGTACTGGCTATAATAATAATAATAATTTATTTTATCTTCAACCTTATAAATTCCCTGCGATTTTTGACTCTACTGTTTTTGTTTCCCTGCTAACTGAATTGTCGACAAATGCTACTATTTCATCTCTTTCCCTCTGCATCTCCCTCTCCCTCCCTCTCTCTCTCTCACACACACACACACACACACACACACACACACACACACACACACACCACTTTCAACATGTATTTTCCTTTTTGTTCCCCTTCAGAACAACTTCCTTATTTTTTGGACATCTAACTATCATAACTTCTCAAGAGCTACCCTATGACCCTACAATTGCACTACTGGGTATTTACCCCAAAGATACAGAAGTAGTGAAACAAAGGGGCACCTGCACCCCAATGTTCATAGCAGCAATGTCCACAATAGTCAAACTGTGGAAGGAACCAAGATGTCTTTCGACAGATGAATGGATAAAGAATATGTGGGGGCACCTGTGTGCCTCAGTTGGTTAAGCATCTGCCTTCAACTCAGGTCAAGATCTCAGGGTCCTGGGATCAAGCCTTGCATTGGGCTCCCTGCTCATCAGGGAGCCTACTTTTCCTTCTCCCTCTGTCACTCCCTCTGCTTGTGCTCTTTCACTCTCTTTCTCTCTGTCAAATAAATAAATAATGTCTTTAAAAAAAAAGATTTGGTATATATATATATATACACAATGGAATATTACTCAGCCATCAGAAAGATGAATACCTACCATTTACATTGACATGGATGGAACTGGAGGGTATTATGGTAAGTGAAATAATTTAATCAGAGAAACAATTATCATATGGTTTCAGTCATATGTGGAATATAATAAATAGCACAGAAGATCATAAGGGAAGGAAGGGAAAACTGAATGGGAAGAAATCAGAGAGGGAGACAAACCATGAGAGACTCTTAACCCTGGGAAACAAACTGAGGGTTGCAGAAGGGGAGGTGACTGGGGGATGGGGTAATTGGGTAATGAGCATTTAAGAGGGCACGTGTTGTAATGAGCACTAGATGTTGTATACAACTGAGGTATCACTGACCTCTACCCCTGAAACTAATAATATACTATATGTTAATTAATGAGCACTGGGTGTTATATGCAACTGATGAATTATTGAACACTACATCTGAAACTAATAAGGTACTGTATGTTGGCTAATTGAATTTAAATTAAAAAAAACTTTAATCTCTTTTTTAACTTTTATCAACATTATATTAACAAAGACCTTAACCTCTCATTTGCCACTCAATCCTGGATGCATAATACAACTTTTGAGATTTACATCAATTCATTGCTTCTCATCTTCAATTCTGTCCATGTAACTTCTTATTCACCAATTGTTTACTTATTTTTATTTCCTGTAGTGTATCTAACCTTATTTTTAAGTTTTAGTCATTTTAGAAAATTTTATTGCTAATTCCTGTCTCATAGAGACCATCATCTATGTACCAGAATAGAAGGGATTCACCTATTCTTTCTTTGATCATAGACTAAAGTCCTGGTGTGATAAATTGTATATCCATCAAAAATATGTTGGCCTAATCTGTGGGAACCCTCCGTGAAGGAGTTCCCTGCTCCACTGATACTAGGATTGACCATGTGATTTGCTTTGGCCAATAAAATATAAGTGTCTTCAAAGCAGATGCTTTAGGAGTCAACATGTACTGTTCTATTCTCACCTCTCTTTACCATGAAATCAAAACTGTCCCAGAAAGGGGCTGAAGTACTAATCTCAGTCCCAGAACAAATACATCATGGACCATAGCTGTAGCTGACCATCAGTAGACCTTAGTTCAAATGAGAAAATAAGTCTTCATGGTTTTAAGCCAGTGAGATTTTGTGATCTTTGTTACTGCAACATGAAGTGACCTAAACTGACTGATATACTTGGTAGCTGTGCTTATTATCTGTAATTTGTCAATGGTACTTCGTGTGGCATCATGAACCTAAAAGTGAACAACATGCATGCCATATTACCTGCTCCTTCTCTTGATGTACACCTCTGTCTCTTTCTTCATCCAGGTGTGAAATTTTGATGTAATTTTTTTTCTTTCTGCCCTGTGTCTACCCACTATTCATTTATTAATTATAATTCTGTACCAATAATATTTTTTAAAGATTTTATTTGTTTATTTGAGAGACAGCTAAAGGAAGAGAGATGACAGAGGGAGAGGGAGAAGCAGACTTTCTGCTGAGCAGAAGTCTGATGCAGGGATCAGTCCCATGACCCTGAGATCATGATCTGAGCTGAAGGCAGAAGCTTAACTCACTGAGCCACCCAGATTTTCCTGTACTTTTAAAAAGCATATGTTCTTTTGTTTGTTTGTTTTAAAGATTTTATTTATTTATTTGAGAGAAAGAGAGAGTATGAGCACAAGCTGGGGGGGGGGGGGTACAAGCACAAGCAGGGAGAGGGAGAAGCAGACTTACCATGAAGTAAGGAGCCTGCTTGATGCAGAGCTCAATCCCAGGACCTTGAGATCATGACCTGAGCTGAAGGCAGCCACTCAACCAACTGAGCCACCCAGGTGCCCTTAAAGGCATATATTCTGATTTTAAATTTTACTCAAGTCTCTTGCCACTATCCCTTTCTAAGAAGTAGTAGCTCCTGACATGGGTTAAATCCTCACAATTAGAAAAACAACAGTTCAAATCAAGTAAGCACAGAAATGGCAAAGTACCATTCTAAGCACATTATCAACATTGCCCTGTTTAATGGTAATGGTGACACTAAGTTTGGTGTCTGTTATAGTCCCCATTTTTTAAGATGGAAAAATGAAGGCAGAGAGAGTTTTAAATATTTTGTCCGAAGTCACACATAAGTGTCAGAAACAGGATTTGAAACCAGTCAGGCTGACATCAGTGTCCCATATCCCATAATTTTTACCATTTCTCCAAACTCTCTTTAGTAGAAATAGTAGGCTTTTCCTAGGATGAGTGAAGGGCATAGTAAAAGCTGTCTTTCCTGGGCTCTGTTCTCTCTTTCTCTCCTTGACAGATAACCTTCTCTCTGAACTGACCAACTTAGAAGGCCCACTTTCTAATTTTCCTTGGAACTTGGCTACTTTTTCCGTGGTACAATGGGCTGAGTCTAGTTTGGGTGGGGACCAGGAGTAGGAGAGTAGGAAGTAGGTAGTTCTCCCTCAGATTATAGAAAGGAGGGATTTTTTTTTTTTTTTTGGCATTTTGTATTTCCCAGAGGTGATGTGGTAAGATCTAGAGGACTAAGATCAGATAGATTCTTAGGGGCAAAATCAAGCCTTTTAAGGATTCACATACACCTCATGCTTAACACCAGGTAAGGAGTTTTAGAGTCAAAACTTTGACTAGGAGATATACATGTATTTGGTTGGAGTGTTCTTTGTACATTTAATCCTCAGGAAACTGGCTCCAGTAGAAAATTAGATGAAAATTCAGGGGACTGAGGACCTTGCAAAATCTTTATCAGAGAAAGATTAATATAGTCAGTCTTTTTGTTTTCCTTTTCCATTTTCATTCTAGTCTGGGCCATTATCTCTCATCAGGTTATTGTAATAGGTCCCATTTTCTGGTCAGATAACTTCATCTGCTGATGATTGAAAGCATTCTAAAGTATTTTGCTTGGCTGCAATCACCCCTTTCCATCTTAGTTCTCACTTTCCCCTTTTCAATACCCTACATTCCATACATGTTCTGCTTTTCCTGTCTAAACTGTTTCTTCTACTCCTAACCCCTCCCCCTTCTACTTCTACATATTCAAATTACTCAAGTCCAAATGCAAACTCATCTCATCCATGAAGATTTTTCTGATCCCTTAACCTAATGCAATCTCTAACTCCTCAGAAATACAACAGAAATGATCTGTTTTCCTCTTTTTTTTAAGATTTTATTTTATTTATTTGAGAGAGAACGAGAGAGAGAGAGCACAAGAGCGGGGAGGGTCAGAGGGAGAAGCAGACTCCCTGCCGAGCAGGGAGCCAGATGCAGGACTCAGTCCCGGGACTCTGGGATCATGACCCAAGCCGAAGGCAGTCACTCAACCAACTGAGCCACCCAGGTGCCCGATTTGTTTCCCTCCTATGGTACATATCAATTATTACTCTGCTGTTAATGAGTTGTATTTTATATACTTCATAATAAGACTATACACTTCTTGAGGACAGGGACCATTTGGTATTTATATGTATATTCCCATAGCTCATATTTGTTCCTTCATTCAGTCTTTTATTTATTCTTCAGTAGCAAACAAAAGAGAGATGATGCCTGCATTCATAGAGAGAATATGGAATACAAAAAGAACACATAGTTAGACCGCAAATATTGTTGAATGAGGGTTAATTATATTTATAATTATAATGAAGAGGTCATTAAGCAAAAAATAAATAAATAAAATAAATAAAATTAAAAAAAACCCCTGTGTTTATATTTAAAAGTACCTCAGAATGAATACAAAGTTCTGTGGGATGGATTTAATATTTGTAATCTACAAGGAAGCTTAATACACCATAAATTAAATGAAAGTGATAATAACATACTTTTTAAAATCATTTTTTTTTCATCATGATAAGTGTACTCTTTAATCTCCATCCACAGTTTTTCCCATCCCCCCACCCATCTCTGCTCTGGTAACCATCAGTTTGTTCTCTATAGTTAGGAATCTATTTCTTGGTTTATCTCTCTCTCTCACTCTTTTTTTTTTCCTTTGCTAATTTGTTTTGTTTTTTAAATTCCACATGAGTGAAAACTTATGGTATTTGCCTTTCTCTGACTAACATATTTGGCTTAACATTATACTCTCATGTTGTTGCAGATGGCAAGATTTCATTCTTTTTTTAAGGCTGAATCATATTCCATTGTGCATATATATAACTTCTTTATTCAATCATGCATTGATGGACACTGGGCTGCTTCTGTATCTTGGCTATTGTAAATAATGCTGCAATAAACACTGGAATGCATGCATCACCTTGAATTGGTGTTTTTGTATTCTTTGGGCAAATACCTAGTAGTGTGATTCCTGTATCCTAGGGTAGTTTTATATATATATATATATATATTTTTTTTTTTTTTTGAGGAACCTCCATTCTGTTTTCTAGAGTGGCTGCACGAGCTTGCATTCTCACCAACAGTGCAAGAAGATTCCTTTTTCTCCATATCCTCACTGACACTTGATTTTATGTTTTTGATTTTAGCTCTTCTGATAGGTGTGAGATGATTGATATCTCATTGAAGTTTTGATTTGCATTTCCCTGATGATGAGTGATGTTAGCATCTTGTCATGTGTCTGTTGACGATGTGGATGTTTTCTTTGGAGAAATGTCCGTTCACGTTTTCTGCCCAGGTTTTAATTGAATTATTTGTTTTTGGGTATTGAGTTGTATCAGTTCTTTATATATTTGGGATACTAACCCTGTATTGGATACGTCATTTGCAAATATCTTCTCCTTTTCTGAAGTTTG
This sequence comes from Callorhinus ursinus, assembly GCF_003265705.2. Lineage (NCBI taxonomy): Eukaryota > Metazoa > Chordata > Mammalia > Carnivora > Otariidae > Callorhinus > Callorhinus ursinus. Next base: position 4,081,460 of record NW_027397129.1, read on the forward strand.
CCTTCCAGTTTTGTTGATTGTTTCCTTAACTGTGCAGAAATTTTGTATTTTGATGTAGTCCCAAGAGTTTATTTTTGCTTTTATTTCCCTTGCCTCAGGAGACATATCTAGAAAAATGTTGCTATGGTCAATTTTAGAGCAATTACTGCCTGTGTATTCTCTTCAAGGATTTTTATGGTTTCAGGATGCACATTTAAGTCTTTAATCCATTTTGACTTTATTTATGTGTATGGTGAAAGAAAGTGGCCCACTTTCATTCTTTTGCATGTGACTGTCGAGTTTTCCCAACACCATTTGTTGAAGAGACTGTCTTTTTCCCACTGTCTATTCATTCCTTCTTATAGAAGATTGACCATATAATTGAGGGCTTATTTTTGGATTTTCTGTTCTATTTCATTGATCTATGTGTCTATTTTTATGCCACTACCATCTGTTTTATTACTACCACTTTGTAATATAACTTGAAGTCTGGACTTGTGATACCTCCAGTTTTGTTTTTCCTTTTCAAGATTGCTTTGGCTCCTCAGGATCTTTTGTGGTTCCATACAAATGTTAATACTTTTTGTTCTCCTTCTGTGAAAAATGCGATTGATATATTTTTTATTTTTTTATTTAAATTAAATTTATTAACATATAGTGTATTATTAGTTTCAGAGGTAGAGTTTAGTGATTCATCAGTCTTATATACTACCCAGTGCTCATTACATCACGTGCTCTCCTTAATGTCCATCACCCAGTTGCCCATCACCTCATGACCCTCCCCTCCAGTAACACACAGTTTGTTTCCAATGATTGAGAGTCTCTTATGGTTTCTCTCCCTCTCTGATTTCATCTGTTTTATTTTTCCCCTCCCTTCCTCTATGATCCTCTGTTTTGTTACTTAAATTCCACATGAGTGAGATCATATGATAATTGTTTTTCTCTGATTGACATATTTCGCTTAGCATAATACATTCTAGTTCCATCCACATCATTGCAAATGGCAAGATTTAATTCTTTTTGATGGCTGAGTAATATTTCATTATATATATATATATATATATATATATATATATATATATATATACACATCTTCTTTATGCATTCACCTGTCAGTAGACATCTGAGCTCTTTTCATAGTTTGGTTATTGTGGTCATTTGCTGCTGTAAAGATTGGGGTGCAGGTGCCCCTTCAGGTCACTACATTTGTACCTTTGGGGTAAATACTTAGTAGTGCAATTGCTGGATTGTAGGTAGCTCTATCTTCAACTTTTTGAGGAACCTCCATGCTGTTTTCCAGAGTTGCTACACCAGCTTGCATTCCCACCAACAGTGTAATCTCCGCATCCTCTCCAACATCTGTCATTTCCTGACTTGTTAATTTTAGCCATTCTGACAGGTATGAAGTGGTAGCTCATTGAGGTTTCTATTTGTATTTCACTGATGCCTGGTGATGTTGAACATTTTTTCATGTGTCTGTTAGCCACATGGATGTCTTCTTTGGAGAAATGTCTGTTCATGACTTCTGCCCATTTCTTGACTGGATTATTTGTTTTTCAGTGTTGAGCTTGATAAGTTCTTTATAGATTTTGGATAATAGCCCTTTATCTGATAAGATATTTGCAAATATCTTCTCCCATTCTGTTGGTTGCCTCTTGGGTTTGTCAATTGCTACCTTTGCCAGGCAAAAGCTTTTTATCTTGATGAAGTCCCAATAGTTCTTTTTGCCTTTTTTATCTCTCAACTTTGGAGACATGTACAGCAAGAAGTTGCTGTAACCAAGGTCACAGAGGTTGCTGCTTGTGTTCATCTCTAGGATTTTGATGGATTCCTGACTCATATATAGGTCTTTCATCCATTTTGAGTCTATTTTTGTGTGTGGTGTAAGGAAATGGTCCTGTTTCATTTTTCACGAGGGGTGTCCAATTTTCCCAACACCATTTGCTGAAAAGACTGTGTATTTTCCATGGGATATTCTTTCCTGATTTGTCAAAGATTAGTTGACCATAGAGTTGAGGGTTCATTTCTGGGTTCTTTATTCTATTCCATTGATCTGTGTGTGTGTTTTTGTGCTAATACCATGCTGTCTTGATGATTGCAGCTTTGTAATAGAGCTTGAGGTCCAGACGTGTGATAACTCAAGTTTTAGTTTTCTTTTTCAACATTCCCCTGGATATTTGGGGTCTTTTCTGCTTCCATACAAATTTTAGGATTGTTTGTTCTAGCTCTGTGAAAAATGTTGATGGTATTTTGATAGGAATTGCATTGAATATGTAGATTTCTTTGGGTAGCACAGACATTTTAAGAGTATTTGTTCTTCCAATACATGAACATGGAATGTTTTTCCATCTCTTTGTGTCTTCCTCAATTTCTTTTATAAGAATTCTATAGTTTTCAGAGTACAGATCTTTTACCTCTTTAGTTAGGTTTATCCCTAGGTATCTTACGAGTTTTTGGTTCAATTGTAAATGAGATTGATTCCTTAATTTATCTTTCTTCTGCCTCATTGTTAGTGTATAGAAATGCAACTGATTTGTGTGCACTAATTTTATACCCTGCCATGTTGCTGAATTCCTGTATGAGTACTAGCAATTTTGGGGTGGAGTCTTTTGGGTTTTCCACATAGAGTATCATGTCATCTGTGAAGAGTGAGAGTTTGAATTCTTTGCCAATTTGGATGCCTTTTTTGTTGTTGTTGTCTGATTGCTGAGGCTAAGACTTCCAATACGATATTGAACAACAGTGGTAAGAATAGACATTCCTGACCTTGGAGGAAAAGCTCTCAGTTTTTCCCTGTTGAGAATGATACTGGCTGTGGCCTTTTATTATGTGGCTTTTATGATATTGAGGTATATTACCCCAATCACTACACTGTGAAGAGTTTTATTCAAGAAAGGATGCTGTACTTTTTCAAATGTTTTTTCTGAATCTTTTGAGATGATCATATGGTTCTTGTCTTTTCTTTCACTAATGTAGTCTATAACGTTGATTGATTTATAGATGTTGAATCACACTTGCAGTCTAGTAATAAATCCCACTTCATCGTCATGAACAATCCTTTTAATGTACTGTTGGATCCTATTGCCTAGGATCTTGTGAAGTATTTTGGCATCCATGTTCATCAGAGATATTGGTCTGTAATTCTACTTTTTGGTGGGGCCTTTGTCTGGCTTTGGGATGAAGGTAATGCTGTCCTCACAAAAGGAGTTTGGAAAAGTTCCTCCCATTTCTATTTTTTGAAACAGCTTCAGAAGAATAGGTAACAATTCTTAAAATGTTTAGTAGAATTCCCCTGGGAAGTCATCTGGCCCTGGAATCCTGTTTATTGGGAGATTTTTGATTATCGCTTCAATTTCCTTGCTTGTTATGGGTCTGTTCAGATTTTCTATTTCTTCCTGTTTCAGTTTTGGTAGTATATAAGTCTCTAGGAATGCATCCATTTATTCCAGATTGCCTAATTTGTTGGCATATAGTTGCTCATCATATGTTCTTGTAATTGTTTGTATTTCTTTGGTGTTGGGTGTTACCTCCCCTCCTTCCTTCATGATTTTATTTATTTGGGTCCTTACACTTTTCTTTTTGATAAGTCTGGCCAAGGCTTATCAATCTCACTAATTCTTTCAAAGAACCAGCTCTTAGTTTTGTTGATGTGTTCTACTATTCTTTTGGTTTCTAGTTCATTGATTTCTCTTTTTTTTAAGATTTTATTTATTAATTTGAGAGAGAGAGTGGGAGAGGGAGAGCAGGAGCAGAGGGGGGAAGCAGAGGGGAAAGGAGAAGCTGACTGCCCACTGAGTAGGGATCCCAATGTGGGGCTCAATCCCAGGACCCTGAGATCATGACCTGAGCAGAAGGTATACGCTTAACATACTGAGCCAACCAGATGCCCTATTTCACTGATTTCTGCTCTTTATTATTTCTCTTCTACTGCTAGGTTTAGGTTTTACTGGCTCTTCTTTCTCCAACTCTTTTAGGTGTAATCTTAGGTTGTGAATTTGGAACCATTCTTGTTTCTTGAGAAAGGCTTGTATTGCTATATACTTCCCTCTTAGGACTGTCTTTCTTGAATCCCAAATGTTTTGAGCAGTTGTGTTGTCATTTTCATTTGTTTCCATGAATGTTTATAATTCTTCTTTAATTTCCTGATTTACCCATGCATTGTTTGGTGAGATGCTCTTTAACTTCCATGTGTTTGAGTTCTTTCCAAAATTCCTCTTGTGACTGAGCTCATGTTTCAAAGCCTTGTGATTTGAAAATATGCAGGGAATGTTCCCAATCTTTTGGTACTGGTTGAAACCTGATTTGTGATCCAGTATGTGATCTGTTCTGGAGAATGTTCCATGTGCACTCGAGAAGAATGTGTATTCTGTTGCTTTAGGATGGAATGCTCTGAATATATCTGTGAAGGCCATCTGGTCCAGTGTGTCATTCAAAGTCCTTGTTTCCTTGTTGATCATCTGCTTAGATGATCTGTCCACTGCTGTGAGTGGTGTGTTAAAGTCCCCTACTATTATTGTACTATTATCATTGTGTTTCACTAATTCTGCTGTTATTTTATAAAATTGGCTGCTCCCATATTAAGGGGAAAAATATTTACAATTGTTAGATCTTCTTGTTGGATAGACAATTTAATTATGATGTAGTGTCCTTTTTCATCTCTTAGTACGGTCTTTGGTTTAAAATCTAATTTGTCTGATAGAAGGATTGCTATCCCAGCTTTCTTTTGATATCCGTTAGCATGATAAATAGTTTTTCACTCCCTCACTTTCAATCTGGAGGTGTCCTTGGGTCTGAAATGAATCTCTAGAGGACAGCATATGGATGTGTCTTACTTTTTTTAATCCAATGTGATACCCTGTGTCTTTTGATTGGGGAATTTAGCCCATTGACATCAGAGTAACTATTAAAAGATATGAATTTAATGCCACTGCATTACCTGTAAAGTCACTCTTTCTGTATATTGTCTATGTTCCTTTATGGTGTATGTTACTTTTGCACTCTATTCGCTTAAAGGATCCCTTAATGTTTCTTGCAGGGTTGGTTTAGTGATCACAGGTTCTTTTAGTTTCTGTTTGTCCTGGAAGTTTTTATCTTTTCTTCTATTTTGAATGACAGCCTTGCTGGATGAAGTATTCTTGGCTGCATAATTTTTTCAATTTGCACACTGAATATGTCATGCCAGTCCTTTCTGCCCGGCCAGATATACCTGGTTAGGTCTCCAGCCAGACTAATGTTTCTATCTTTGTAGATTGAGGACCTTTTGTCTCGAGCTGCTTTCAGGATTTCTACCACTGTAGGCTGAGGACCTCATTTCTTGAACTGTTTTCAGGATTTTTTCATGTTTCTGAGATTTGCAAGCTTCACTATAATCTGTCTAGGTGTTGAACTGATTTTGAGGGGGGTTCTCTGTGACTCCTGGACTTGAATGCCTATTTCCTTCCCCAGATTAGGGAAATTCTAAGCCATAATTTGTTCCAATATACTTTCTGCCCTTCTCTTTCTCATTCCTCTTCCTCTAGGATTCCAATTATCCTAATCTTTTTTTCACTTTATGGTATCATTTATGTCTCAAAATCTCACCCCATGATCCATTAGTTGTACATCTCTCGTTTTCTCAACTTGTTTATTCTTCATCATTTTGTCTTCTCTATCACTAATTTTCTATTCTGCCTCATATATCCTAGCAGTTAGAGCCTCCATTTTGATTGATTAATAACCTTATATTTATTATTATGTTCAGTTAGCCTATATATAGTACATCATTTGTTTTTGATGTAGTGTTCAATGATTAATTAGTTGCATATAACACCAAGTGCTTATCACAGTACATGCTCTTTAATACCCATCACGTGGTTGCACCATCCAACCACCCCCTCCCTTCTGTAACCCTAAGTTTGTTTCCCAGAGTCCAGAGTCTCTCATGGTTTATCTCACACTCTGATTTCTTCCCATTCAGTTTTCCTTCACTTCCCCTGTGGTCCTCTGTGTTATTCCTTATGTTCCACATATGAGTGAAGCCCTATGATAATTGTCTTTCTCGATTGATTTATTTCACTTGGCATAATCCCCTCCAGTTCAATCCATGTCAATGCAAATGGTGGGTATTCATTCTTTCTGATGGCTGAGTAATATTCCATTATATATATGAACCATATCTTCTTTATCCTTTCATGAATCTCAGCTCTTTCCACAGTTTGACTGGTGTGGATCTTGCTGCTATGAACATTGGGGTGCATGTGCCCCTTCTTTTCACTACATCTGTATCTTGGGTTAAATACCCAGTAGTGCAAAGCCTGGGTCATAGAATAGCTCTATTTTTAACATCTTGAGAAACCTCTATACTGTTTTCCAGAGTGGCTGTACAAGCTTGCATTCCCACCAACAGTGTAAGAGGGTTCCCTTCTCCACATCCTCCCCAACATTTGCTGTTTCCTGTTTTGTTAATTTTTGCCTTTATAACTGGTGTAAGGGGGTATGTCATTGTTGTTTTGATTTGTATTTCCCTGATGCCCGGTGATATTAAACATTTTTTCATGTGTCTGTTGGCCATTTGTATATCTTCTTTGAAGAAATGTCGGTTCATGTCTTCTGCCATTTCTTGACTTGATTATTTGTTTTTTGGGTATTGAGTTTGATAAGTTCCTTATAGATCTTGAATACCAGCCCTTTATTAGTAATGTCATTTGTAAATATCTTCTCCCATTCCGTGGGTTGTCTCTTAGTTTTGCTGACTGTTTCCCTCCCTGTTCAAAAGCTTTTTATCTTGATGAAGTCCAAAAAGTTCATTTTTGCTTTTTTTCCCTTACCGTTAGATACATGTCTTGAAAGAAGTTGCTGTGGCCGATGTTGAAGAGGTTACTGCCTATATTCTCCTCAAGGATTTTGACGGATTCCTGTCTCACATTGAGATCTTTCATCATTTTGAATTTATCTTTGTATATGGTGTACGAGTATGGTACAGTTTCATTCTTCTGCATGTAGTTGTTCAATTTTGACTGTTTTTATTTTTTCCATTGGATATTTTTTCCTTCTCTGTCAAAAATTAGCTGACCATAGAGGTGAGGGTCCATTTCTAGAGTCTGTATTCTGTTCCATTGGTCTATGTGTCTGTTTTCATGCCCATACCATGCTGTCTTGATGATCACAACTTTGTAATATTGCTTGAAGTCAGGCATTGTGATGCCCCCAGGTTTGGATTTCTTTCTCAACATTCTCTTGGCGATTCAGGGTCTTTTCTGGTTCCATACAAATTTTAAGATTGTTTGTTCCAGCTCTGTGAAAAATGTCGATTGTATTTTGGTAGGGATTGCATTGAAAGTGTAGATTGCTCTGGGCAGTATAGACATTTCACAATCTTCCAATACATGAACATGGAATGTTTTTTCATCTCTTTATATCTTCCTCAATTTCTTTCATAAATGTTCTGTAGTTTCTAGAATATGGATCCTTTACCTCTTTGGTTAGGTTTATTCCTAGGTATCTTATGGTTTTTGGTGCTATTGTAAATGGAATCATTTCTCTAATTTCTCTTTCTACAGTTATATTTTTAGTGTATAGAAAAGCAACTGATTTTTGTTCATTTATTTTGTATCCTGCCACATTACTGAACTGCTGTATGATTTCTGGTAATTTGAGGGTGGAGTCTTTTGGGTTTTCCACATAATGTATCATGTCATCTATGAAGAAAGAGAGTTTGACTTCTTTGCCAATTTGAATACCTTTTATTTCTTTTTGTTGTCTGATTGTTGTTGCTAGGACTTCTAGTACTATGTTGAACAATAGTGATGAGAGTGTGCATCCTTGTCATGTTCCTGACCCTAAGTGAAAAACAGCTTTTCCCCATTGACAATGATACTCACTGTGGGCTTTTTGTAGATGGCTTTTATGATATTGAGTTATGTTCCCTCTATCCCTATACTTTGAAGAGTTTTAATCAGGAAAGGATGCTGTATTTTGTCAAATGCTTTTTCTGCATCAATTGAGAAGATCATACGGTTCTTGTCTTTTATTAATGTGCTCTATCACACTGATTTCCAAATGTTGAACCACTCTTGCATCCCAGGAATCAATACCACCTTTCCATGGTGAATAATCCTTTTAATATACTGTGGATCCTTTTGGCTAAGAACTTGTTGAGTATTTTTGCATCCATGTTCATCAGAGATATTGGTCTGTAATTCTCCTTTTTGACGGGGTCTTTCACCATTTTGGGGATCATGTATTGCTGGTTTCATAGAGCGAGTTTGGAAGTTTTCCTTACATTTCTATTTTTTGAAACAACTTCAGTAGAATGGTATGATTTTTTTCTTTATATGTTTGGTAGAATTCCCCTCGAAGCCCTCTGACCCTAGATTCTTGTTTTTGGGGGGGTTTTGGATTACTGTTTCAATTTCCTTGCTGGTTATTCGTTTGTTCAGATTGTCTATTTCTTCCTGTTTCAGTCTTGGTAGTTTATAAGTTTCTAGGAATACATCCATTTCTTCCAGATTGCTTAATTTCTTGGCATATTGTTGCTGCTATTAATTTCTAACCTTTGTTTCTATTTCCTTGGTATTAGTCATGATCACTCCCCTTTTATTCATGATTTTATTAATTTGGGTCCTTTCCCTTTTCTTTTGGATAAATCTGGCTAAGGGCTTATCTTATCAATTCTTTCAAAGAACCCACTTCTAGTTTCATTGATCTGTTCTACTGTTTTTCTGGTTTCTATTTCATTTATATCTGCTCCAAGCTTCATTATTTCTCTTCTCCTGCTTAGTTTAGGCTTTATTTGCTATTCTTTCTTCAGCTCCTTTAGGTGTAAGGTTAGCTTGTGCATTTGTGATTTTTCTAATTTTTTGAGAAAGGCTTGGATGGCTATGTACCTCCCTCTAAGAACTGCCTTTGCAGTATTGCATAGGTTTTAGACTGATGTGTTTTCATTCTCATTAGTTTCAATGAACTCTTCAAGTTGATCTTAATCTCCTGTTTGACCCATTCATTCTTTAGCAAAATGCTATTTAACTTCCAAGTGTTTGAGTTCCTTCAAAATTTCTTCATGTGGTTGAGTTCCAGTTTCAAAGCATTGTGGTCTGAAAATATGCAAGGAATAATCTCTGTCTTTTGGTATTGGTTGAGACCTGATTTGTGACCCAGTATGGGATCTATTCTGGAGAAAGTTTCATGTGCACTCAAGAAGAATGAATATTCTGTTGTTTTAGGATGGAATGTTCTGTATGTATCTACGAAGTCCATCTGGCCCATTGTGTCCTTCAAAGCTTTTGTTTCTTTGTTGATCTTCTGCTTAGATGATCTGTCTATTGCTGTGATTGGAGTGTTGAAGTCTCCTACTCTTAATGTATTATTATCAATATGTTTCTTTATTTTGTTTATTAATTGGTTTATATAATTATCTGCTCCCATGTTGGGGGCATACATATTTACAGTTGTTAGATCTTCTTGTTGGATAGACCTTTTAAGTATAATATAGTGTCTCTCTACATCTCTTACTGTGGTCTTTGGTTTAAAATCTAATTGGTCTGATATGAGAATTGCTACCTCATCTTTCTTTTGAGGTCCACTGGCATGATAAATGGTTCTCCATCCCCTCACTTTCAATCTGGCTGTGTTTTTAGGTTCAAAATGAGTGTCTTGTAGACAGCATATGGATGGATCCTGCTTTTCTATCCAATCTGAAACCCTATGTCTTTTCATTGGAGCATTCAGCCCATTTTCATTCATAGTAACTATTGAAAGATACGAATTTAGTGCCATTGTATTGCCTGCAAAGTCCCTTTTTTTGTAGATTTTCTTTCTTTTTTCTGCTCTATGTGACTCTTGGGTTTGTCTTCACTTATAGAATACCCCTTAATATTTCTTGCAGGGCTGGCTTGGTGGTCACATATTCTTTCAGTTTCTGTTTGCCCTGGAAGGTCTTTATTTTTCCATCCCTTCTGAATGACAGCCTTGTTAGATAAAAGTATCCTTGGCTGCATGTTCTTCTCATTTAGTACCCTGAATATGTCTTTCCAGTCCTTTCTGGCCTGCCAGGTCTCCGTGGATAGATCTGATGTTCTTTTGATGTTCCTCCCTCCATATGTAAGGAACCTCTTCTCCCTAGCTACTCTCAGGATAGTTTTGTTAGCTGTAAAATTTGCAAGCTTCACTATTATATGTCAGGGTTTTGATATATTTTTATTGATTTGGGGAGGGGTCTTCTCTTCCTCTTGGACACAAATGTTTGTTTCTTTCCCCAGATTAAGGAAGTTCTCAGCTATGATTTGCTCAGATATACCTTCTAGGCTTCTCTCTCTCTCCACCCCCAAGGGATCCCAATAATTCTATCATTGGTACATTTCATAACGTCATTAATTTCTCCAATCCTTTTTTCATGTGATATTAACTGCATACTCTGTTTTCCTCAACTTTCCTTTCCATCAGCTTATCTTCTAGGTCATTTATTCTCTCTTCTGCCTCATTTACCTTGGCTGTTTGAATATCCAGTTTAGATGGCATCTCATTCATAACATTTTTATTTATTTTATTTTTTTATTTTTAAAGATTTTTATTTATTTGTCAGAGAGAATGAGAGCAGAAGCCGGGGGAGTGGCAGGCAGAGGGAGAAACAGGCTTCCCACTGAGCAAGGAGCCTGATGCAGGGCTCGATCCCAGGACCCTGGGATCATGACCTGAGCTGAAGGCAGACGCTTAACAGCTGAGACACCCAGGCACCCCAAGAAATGTCTTCCTCCTTGCTGCTCTGAGGATAGCTTCCTTGGCTTTAAGACTTGCAAGTTTCACTATTGTATGTAGGTGTGTTGATCTATTTTTATTGATTTTGATGTGGGTCTTCCCTGACTCTTGGACATGAATGCGTGTTTCCTTCCCTAGATTAGGGAACTTCTCAGCTACGATTTGCTCAAATATACCTGCTAGTCCTCTCTTTCTCTCCACCCCCTTGGGGATCACAATTATTCTGACATTGTAATGTTTTACGGCCTCATTGATCTCTCTAAGCCTATTATTATGATCTACTATCTGCCTATCCCTATCTTCCTCAGCTTCCTTCTTTTCTATTTGCTTATCTTCTAGATCACTAATTTGTTATTCTGCTTCATTTACCCTAGCTATTAGAGTATCCAGTTTAGACAGCATCTCGTTCATAACATGTTTAAGTTCAACGTGATTAGATTTCATTTCTGCCTTTAGAGATTCTATGTTGTCACTAATGCTTTTTTCAAGCCTAGCTATTGACTTCATGATTGCTACCCTGAAGTCTATCTCTGACTTCTTGCCTCTATCCATATCCATTAGTTCTGTAACACAAGACATTGTCTCTGGTTCTTTTCTTTGTGGGGAGTTCCTCCTCATAGTCATTCTGCTGAAGGATGGTTGAGGGAATGGACAGAGTCTAAAATATCAACCACAACCCAAGCAAAATGCTCTTTAGAAAAAATCCAAAGTGTTCGAAGCTACCACAGATTTGCCACCAAAGCCAAGACGATCCAAAACAATAACAAAAAGAAAAAAGTAAAAGAAGAGGGGAGACAGGGAGAGAGATTATATTCTCTCAGGGTGGACAAAGCAGGGTTATCTGCTTGTTCTTGCTTGATTTTTGGTCTGTGTCTTAGAAGACAATATATTCCAAAATTGCAAAGAAATCAGAATATATATATATATATATACACACACACACACACTATATCAAGATATATATATATATATATATATATATATATATATCAAGATAAAATTTAATAAAGTGAAAAATGGGTAGTATGGAGCAAAAATCCATAAAACATATATGCGAAAAAATAAAAGTTACGAACAACTTAAAAGCATAGGTTGGGAAATAATAATCTATTTGAAGTTGGAGTAAGGTTAGGAAAAAAAAGAATATGAAAAGAAACTAAAAAAGAGATGTAAAATTTTAGTCAGAATTATAAGCAAATTGTAGGGGAATACCTGGAGCTCCCTATATTATTTTACCCTGGTGCTGGAGTTTCACAGTCCTGTGGGAAATAAGCTTATTATTTACCTATTCTTCCAGTCTGTATTCTGGGGGAAGGGCCTACTTTTCATCTTCTTGGGCATCTTTGCCTGGGTTTAGTTGCCCCACCCCTTGTCAGAGGGATTGGCTTAATGTGAGCAGGTTGGCTGCTTGGTTTTTTTTACCCTGGTGTCTTTCCACTTCTCTTTAGAGGGTCAGAGCAAATATGACAGTGCAGGAATCTCTGGCCCAGAGACACAATGTTTTGGACCCCACCTCCTCAACAAATCCTCTAGGTTAATCCATCTCCACTTCTGCAATCTCCACAGACTCACACAATTCATTCCCACTGCACCTCTCTTGGAGAAGTCACAGGGACCCACAAGTGTCTCTGCACTTTGTGACTCTGAAACTGCCAGTGGCCTTTGGGTCAAGCATGCACCCTCTTCCACAGTACCCAGGTGACTCTGGGTGCTGCCCCAGTGTTCCTTCGAGGGTCACACACCCTGAGAGTTGTTGAAATGTCATGGGCACAGGCTTTTTGTGTGTCAAACTGCCGAATCCCGTGGCTCCTGCTGGCTGCACTTCTCCCAGGGGAGTTAGGCAGCACTTCTCCCTGGGGAGTTACAGGGACCTGAGAGTGTCTCTGTGCCTTGTGACTCCACAACTGCCAGAGCTGTCCCTCTCATGGGTAGAAGCCATTCTATATTTCCCCTAGGGTGTTAGACACCCCACACCTTCTAGTCCTTTTCAGGGTGGTCAGGCAGAGGGCAGTCTCCCTACCAGCTCAGCTTGTTGTCTATGGTGACCAGAGCTGAAAGTCCCTTCTGGGTTTGCTGACCATAACCAGTCTCCCTGCTCCACTGCTTAGGCACTCTATTGGTTCAGGTTCCTTGTTATTTCTGAGTCTCTTTGGATCCTGAGACCACAGTGATCACCTAGAATTATGGCCTATTCACCCCCTGTGCCCTTTCCAGAAGGGGGTGCCTCTCACTAGAGCAGATTTCCAAGGGTCCCAATTTTTTTGCTCTGGTATTATATCACTTTCTGGTATCTGGCTTATGTAGGCTCCCTCCCCCTCCACTTTCCTTGGATATTTCCCCCAAAGATTCAATGTTCCTCACCTCCTACCTTGCAGAAAGTAGTCATTTTTCACTCACAGAAATCCAGATAAATCTTCTTACATCTCAGGTTGAATTCCTGTGTGTTCAGAATGGTTTGATAGATATCCAGCTAAATTCAAGGGACCAGATGAGACAAGGTCCCCTTGTCTGCCACCATCTTGCCCCCTAATTATGAATATCATTCTCAATGAGGAAAAGTAGAGCTTTTCCCTTAAGGTCAGAAACATGACAGGGATGCCCACTGTCACCACTACTATTCAACATAGTACTAGAAGTCTTAGCCTCAGCAATGAGACAGCAAAAAGAAATAAAAGGCATTCAAACTGGCAAAGATAAAGACAAACTCTCACTCTTCACAGATTTCATGATACTTTATGTGGAAAACCCAAAAAACTCCACCCCAAAATTGCTAGAACTCATACAGCAATTCAGCAACATGGCAGGATATAATATCAATGCATTGAAATCAGTTGCATTTCTAAACACTAACAATGTGACTGAGGAAAGAGAAATTAAGGAATTAATCCCATTTACAATAACACCAAAAACCATAAGATACCTAGGAATAAACCTAACCAAATGGATAAAAGATCTGTACTCTGAAAATTATAGGACACTTATGAAAGAAATTGAGGAAGACACAAAGAAATGGAAAAAACATCCCATGCTTATGGATTGGAAGAATAACCTTTGTGAAAATGCCTATGTTGCCCAGAGCAATCTACACATTCAATGCGATCTCTATCAAAATACCATTGACATTTTTCAGAGCTGGAACAAACAATCCTAAAATTTGTATGGAACCCAGAAAAGACTGCAAATAGCCAGGGGAATGTTGAAAAAGAAATCCAAAGCTGGGAGCATCACAATGCCTCACTTCAAGCTATATTTACAAAGCTGCGATCATCAAGACAGCATGGTATTGGCACAAAAACAGATACATAGATCAATGGAATGGAATAGAGAGCCCAGAAATGGACCCTCAACTCTATGGCCAACTAATCTTCGACAGGGCAGGAAAGAATACTCCATGGAAAAATAGACAGTCTCTTCAACAAATGGTGCTGGGAAAATTGGATAGCCACATGTAGAAGAATGAAACTGGACCATACTCTTACACCATACACAAAGATAAACTCAAAATGGATGAAAAACCTAAATGTGAGAAAGGAATCCATCAAAATCCTAGAGGAGAACATAGGCAGTAATCTCTTCGACCTCAGCTGCAGCAACTTCTTGCAAGACACATCTCTAAAGGCAAGGGAAACAGAAATAAAAATGAACTTTTGGGAATTCATCAAGATAAAAGAAATGTTTCTACACAGCAAAGGAAACAATCAACAGAACTAAAAGGCAACCTACAGAATTAGAGAAGATATTTGTAAATGACATATCAGATAAAGGGCTATTATCCAAGAAACTTTGAAAAGGAACTTATCAAGCTCAACACCCAAAAAACAAATAATCCATCTAGTCAAGAAATTGGCAGAATACATGAACTGACATTTCTCCAAAGAAGACATACAAATGGCCAACAGACACATAAAAAAATGTTCCACATCACTTGTCATCAGGGAAATACAAATAAAAACCACAATGACATACCACCTCACACCAGTTAGAATGCAAAAATTAACAAGTGTTGGTGAGAATGTAGAGAAAAGGGAACCCTCTTACACTGTTGGTGGGAATTCAAGCTGGTACAGCCAGTCTGGAAAATAGTATGGAGGTTCCTCAAAAAGTTAAAAATAGAGCTATCTTATGATCCAGTAATTGCACTACTAGATATTTACCCCAAAGATACAGATGTAGTGAAAAGAAGGGCACCTGCACTCCAGTGTTCATAGCAGCAATGTCCACAATAGCCAAATTGTGGAAAGAACTGAGATGTCCATCAACAAATGAATGGATAAAGATGTGGTTCATATATACAATGGACTATTTCTCAGCCATCATAAAGGATGAATACCTAGTATTTACATCGAGGTGGATGGAACTGGAGGGTATCATTATTCCATTATATATATTACTGAGCCATAGAAATAAATGAAATCTTGCCATTTGCAATGATATGGATTGAGGTAAAGGGTATGAAGCTAAGTGAAATAAGTCAGAGGAAATCAGATACCATATGATTTCACTCATATGTGGAATTTAATAAACAAAACAAACAAACATAAGGCAAAAAGAGAGGAACATCAAACAGACTCAAATATAGACAACAAACTGATGGCTACCAGAGGGGAGGTGGGTGCCTGATGGATTAAATAGGTGATGGGGATTAAGGAGTGTACTTGTTTCAATGATCACCTGCTGTTGTATGTAAGTCTTGAACACTAAATTCTGCATCTGAAACTAATATTAGACTCTGTTAACTAAGTGGAATTTAAATGAAAACTTGAAAAAGAAACCCTGTAGTAATCAAAACAGTATGGTCCTGGCACAAAAATAGACACATAGACCAAGATAACAGGATAGAAAAATCCAGAAATGAACCCAGAATTATATGGTCAGTTAATCTTTGACAAAACAAGAAATAATATCCAATGAGAAAAAGACAGTCTGTTCAACAAATGGTGCTGGGAAACTGACAGCCACATGCAAAAGAATAAAACTGGACCACTTTTAGACCATAAACAAAAATAAATTCAAAATGGTTTAAACCTCATTGTGAGACCTGAAACCATAAAAATCCTAGAGAAGAACACAGGCAGTAACTTCCTTGACATTAACCTGAAGTAGGAGAAGCAAAAACAAAAATAAACTATTGAGACTACATCAAAATAAAAAGCTTCTGCACAGCCTCGGAAACAACCAACAAAACAAAAAGTAACCCACAGAATGGGAGAAGATATTTGAAAATGGCATATCCAATAAAGGGCTAATATCCAATATATATAATGAACTTATAAAACTTAACACCTCAAAAATGCAAACTGGTGCAGTCACTGTGGAAAGTAGTACAGAAGTTCCTCAAAGAGTTAAAAATAGAACTACCCTATGATCCAGGAATCACACTACTGGGTATTTGCCCAAAGAATACAGAAACACTATTTCAAAGGGATACATGCACCCTTATGTTTATAGCAGCATTGTTTACAATAGCCAAGATATGGAAGCAGCCTGTGTCCATCAATTGATGACTAGATAAAGATGATGTGGCATATATATAAAATGGAATATTATTCAGCCATAAAAAATGAAATCTTGCCATTTGCAAAGTCATGGATGGAGCTAGAGAGTAGAATGCTAAGCAAAATAAGTCAGTCAGAGAAAGACAAATACCATATGTTTTCATTCATATGTAGAATCTAAGAAACAAAACAAATAATTAAAGGGGGAAAATGAGAGAGGAAGTCAAAGCAGGAAACAGATTCTTAATCATAGGGAACAATCTGATGGTGACCAGGGTGGACACAGGTGGGGGGATGAGTTAGATAGATGATGGCAATTAAGGAGTGCACTTGTGATGAGCATAGCATTATGTATGGAACTGTTAAATTACTATATTGTACACCTGAGACTAATATAACAGTATATATTAACTAATGGAATTCAAATAAAAACATAAAAGGAAAAACAATAAAAAACAACAAACCCCAATGTTTTAAGGGTACAAATAAACATTTTATTTGTTTTTATACATGACATACAATTTCAGTCATAAAGTCACAAACTGTTGGAGATATTTCTAAAAATTCCTTTTTAAGATGTGATCTCTTGTGTGAATTTCTTTTGAAAACGAGATGTTTTTTTCTTTTCTTTTCTTTTCTTTGTTTAATTTTTATTGCAGTTAGTTAACACAGTGTTGTCTTAGTTTCAGGTACATAATATAGTGATTCAACAATTCCATACATCACCCAGTGCTCACCACCACATGTGCATTTCTCAGTCCTCATCACCTATTTATCCCATCCACCCAACCACCTGCCCTCTGGTAACCATCGGTTTGTACTCTATAATTAAGAGTCTGTTTCTTAATTTCTCTCTCTCTCTTTTTCCTTTACTCATTTGTTTTGTTTATTAAATTCCATATAGGAGTAAAATCATATGTTATTTGTCTTTCTCTGGCTGACTTATTTCCCTTAGCATTATACTAACTCAACACCCCAAAATCATATAATCTAATTAAAATGGGCAGAAGACATGAATAGACATTTCTCCAAAGAAGACATACAGATGGCCAATAGATGCATGAAAAGATGGTCAACATCATTCATCACCAGGGAAATGCAAATCAAAACTATAGTAAGATATCACCTCACACCTGCCAGGATGGCTAAAATCAAAAACAACAGATGTTTGTGAGGATATAGAGAAAAAGGAACCCTCATGCACTGTTGGTGGGAATGCAGCCTGGTGCAGCCACTGTGGAAAACAGTATGGAGGTTCCTCAAGAAGTTAAAAATAGATCTACTGTATGGTCCAGCAATCACAATACTGGGTATTTACCCATAGGATACAAAAACACTAATTAAAAGAGATACATGCACCCCTATGTTTGTAACAGCATTATTTACAGTAGTTAAGGTATGGAAGCAGCCATTGGCCATTGAATAATGAATGGATAAAGAAGTTGTAGTATATATATGCAGTAGAATATTATTCAGCCATAAATAAGAATGAAATCTTGCCATTTGCAATGACATTAATGGAGCTAGAGATTTTTTTTTCCATTATTGTTAAAATACCACTTTTACTTTGAAGTTGTTGATGGAGTGTTTATTTTTTCTTTTTTTAATTTTTTTATTATTATGTTCAATTAGCCAACATATAGCACAACATTAGTTTTTGACGTAGTGTTCAAGGAGTGTTTATTTTTTTAAGTACATTCTTGGTAACACATTACTGACCCTTTGTCATCAGAGCAAGGTTGGAACACTTGTAACACTTACCTTTTAGTAAAAGAAAAATGTCTAATGTATCTAACTTTTACAACTCATTAAGTACTTTGTCACAAGATAATCAAAGAACATCTAAATGATACAAAATATTTTCTGGGTCACCCACCATATCTGTGTTGAAGAGATTCCACTATTTAACAGTTTGTTTTTTGTAAAACTAACTATGTCAGTGACATGTTGCAAATTATAAACAAATTATTTTTCTTCTCACACTTCACTTTGGAGACCATTGTTACATAGAAAAGCCAATGATTGTTCTCTCTGAGCAAGAGACCTTAGTAATATACTTAGAATAAGTCTAGATAATATCTGTCTCTTGCAAACCTCAAAACCTTTACACAGTCTACATTGTAAGTCTCTACATCATACCTTTATATTTTACTTGGGTTTTAGAGATTTCAGTTGAGTTAATCTTGTCAAGGGCCTCACATATAATTTTAGAATATCTATGTAAAGTGGATATTTTTCCCCCATCCTTTCCTCCCTTTTCCTGGTAAAGAAACCCTTTTACTTCTATGAACAGAAATTTATTAAAAAATTTACCTGGTAGAACTATCAGTCCAGGGGTCTTTTCCTTTCCTGCCTTGAGGTTGGACACATGAGTCAGAGCTAGTCAATCAGAACACTTCAACACCACAGAAAAATTGATCAATTCATGGTTGGTCATGTGATACAAGCCAGAACAATCAAAGTTCTTTATAGGGATTGGTATGGATTTTGATAGAAAAATGTGTCTCTAAAATGGATCTCTAGCTTTCCAAGATAGTGAGTACTAAAATCTATGTAGGTCAGGAGCTGCAAGAGGACATTTTTGCCATATTGTGAATACTATCTCAAAGTGAATCTAATGCAGAGTTAATCAGAGATGAAAAACACAGACACTGAATATTGATTTCATTGCTGGAGCAGCAGGGATTCATCCATGCCTGAAGCAAGACTTTTTCTCATAAATTTTAGTTATATAAGCCAGTAAATTCCCTTTTTATTTTCAGCAGGATTAAACTTTTTCATTACATACAGTTATCACTTGGGAGTGGCTGCCCAGCTGGAGACTGAAATTACAAGCTACTCTGGCATCTAGGTGGGGCCTTGGGATCAGTTATTGATAATGGAAGAAATTAAGTAGGGTCAAGGAAGTAAGGAAGTAGGTGTTCCTTCTCTTCTTGTTCTTGCTTCCATTTTGTCAGCTAGATACAGATAATTCTGGGGCCCTAGAGGATGCTAAAGCTACAAAAAGAAAGAGATTCAGAGTGCCTGAATCATCATATGGAAGGCCAACAGTTGTATTAGATTATATATGAGCAGAAATACATGTGTGAAGCCACTGAAATTTTGGAAATTTGGAATTTATTTGTTAAAGCAGATAGTATAATCCTCATTATGGTTTTTATTTTCATTTCTTTGATGACTAGTGATGTTTAGTATCTTCTAATATGCTTATTGGGCATTTGTATACCTTCTTTGGAAGAAATATCTATTCAACTTCTTTGTCCATTTTAAAATTGGGTTATTCATCTTTATGTTATTGAGTTGCAAGACTTGTTACAATCTGGGTATAATTCCCTTATCAGATACATGATTTATGAATATTTTCTCAAATTTTTTGGTAATCTCACTTCATAATGCATATTTTTAAAAAATTTTAATGAAGTCCAATTTATTTTTTGTTGTTATTGCTTGTATTTTGGGTATTATATCTTTAAACAATTGCTTAATTCAAGGTCTCAGTGATTTACAGCTATGTTTTCTTCTAAAGGTTTTAAGTTTTTATTTCTTACATTTGTGTCTTTGATTCATTTTGAGTTAAGTTTTATATATGATATAAGGATCCACCTTCATTCTTTAGCATGTGGTTATCCAGCTGTTCCAGCACAATTTGTTAACTATTCTTTCCCTGTTGAATTGTCTTGGCACTTTTGTAAAAAAATCAATTAATCCTAAATATGAGAGCTTATATCTGGACTGTTAATTCTATTCCATCAATTTATATGTACCTTTATGCCAGTACCACACAGTCTTCATTACTATAACCTTGTAGTAAATTTTGAAATAAGGATGTGTGAGTTCTCCAATTTTCTTCTTCTTTATCAAGATTATTTTGGCTCTTCTGTGTTCTTTGTATTTCTGTATGAATTTTAGGCTAGCCTTATCAATTTCTGCAAAAAAAAAGTCAACTGGGATTTTGATAGAGATTGTGTTGACTCTGTAGGTCAATTAGGGGCAGTATTGCTATCTTAAAATACGGTCTTCCAATCCATGAACATGTGGTGTGTTTCAATTTATTCTGGTCTTTTAGTTCTTTCACTATGTTTTATAGTTTTCAGTGTAAAATCTTGTAGTTTTTTGTGCAATTTACTCCTAAGTACTGTGTTATTTTTTTCAAAAAAGGAGTACTGTGTTATTTTTGATGCTATTAGAATTAGAATTGTTTTCTTAATTTCATATACAGACTTTACTAGTGTGCAGAAATACAACTTTTTTTGTGTGTATTGATCTTGTATACTACAACCTTGCTGAACTTGTTTATTAGCTCTGTTTTTCAGAGGATTCTTTATAATTTTCCACCCAGATCATGTTTTCTGCAAATAGAGTATGATTATGTTCTTAACAGGCTGCAAGAAGAAGCCTTAAAAATAACTTTCTGTTGGTTTAAGAATACCAATTGTAGGAGTCTAAACTAAAGAAGCACCCTTTAAAAGTGCTACTAGTTTCTAAAGCCAAGGAAGATCTTTTCAGGATATTCTGCTTTGTCAACAACCTAATTTATGTGGAATGTTTTCTCTGGTAAGCCATGAGACAAAATTCTGAGTACTGAGTTGAAGTTAACTGGAAATCAGGTTAGAATTATTACATAGTATAAATAGAGTATTACCACACACATCTCATCTGATTAGAATAAGCATCTGGCAAAATATTGCTGCTGCATGAGATTTTTTGATTATTTATACTTTCTCAAAAATTTTTCCCTACATAGGATAAAGGGAAGACTATTGGTAGACTACAAAAACCTACACCCCGAAGTTTCTCCGGTTTAATTTCTCTTTTAAACCACAACTCACTGTCCTACTGAAATGTCTACATTACTGTCCAAATTAACTATATGAACATATTTGTGGGAGTTGCTCTATACAACACACCATATTATATGTCTGTAAATACTATAAAAATTCATGTGTAGGGGGCACCTGGGTGGCTTAGTCAGTTAAGCATCTGATTTGCCTCAGGTCATAATCTCAGGATCCTGGGATAGAGCCCCATGTCTGCTTCTGCCCCCCCCCACACTCATGCTCTCTCTTTCTCTAATAAGTAAGTAAAATGTTTAAAAAATTAAAATTAATTAATTAATTTAAAAAATTCATCTATAGGAACCAATCCCCTCTTAGCTCTAAGGGTTACAGGACAGTATGGTAGCAGGAAAGAATATAGATTTTGGAATCAAACAGACCTAGGGAAAACAACAACAAAAATAAGTTTGAATCCTGGTGTTACTACCCACTTAGCTCTCTGAGTCTCATTTCTTTATCTATAAAATTGAGATACTAATGTAATAATAATCTCACAGGATAACATAAGAGATGGTTAATATATAGATAAAATTTTGTGGATGGTGATAGTATACCTCTTAGATAGTCTAAGAAAGCAATCAATAAAAGTTAGATCCTTATTCTCACTAGAGACAAAAGAATGCTTAAGGTAACCCTAGAATTCAATGGCAAGCCTAAGATGCAGTAATCTCTTGTATATTTCATATATATAAAAATTTCATGGCCATTGCATATACAGAGTTTTCCCCATTTTATAGTGGACCTTGAGTAATTTGATGTCATACAGTTATTTTAGCAGAAGTTTCATTCATGAACATGTATTAGTCTTCTCAATATACCTTCCTTTGAAGAACTACTCTTCTTCATTGTATTATAATTTTGCTATATTCATGTGGTTCCATTCAAACTGGTCTCCCACATGGCCTTGGGGTGGGAACAGTCCCCAGGCCTAGCCAAAAATTGTATTTCATGACTCTGACCAGAGTGATTAGTTCAGTGATAGCCATGCAACCCAAAACAGCCCAATAAAAACCTACCCTGAAACTTTTCAAGAGCTATTAGGAAATACACTATCATTTTTCTGGAATTTGGAGCTGTAATGATGACATGGGTTTGGGGCTACTGGCAACTATCTTGTTGCCACATAAAGAAAGCCTTCTGGGAAAGAAAGCAAGTAGAAACAAGCAGAGCTGTAGTCAAGAGTAGGAAAAAGAAACAGTCTTAATTCTATTATTTAAACTGTATTTAACTGTGCATAAAACATTTCCACCCCTGGACTTATTAATTATATAAATCAATTAATTCTAATTTCTCTCTCTCTCTGTCTCTGACTCTCTCTCTCTCCAACACTCCCTCCCCCACTTTTATTCAGCTAGTTTTAATTTGGTTTCTGTCTCTTAGAAATGAAAATGTTCTGACTGACACATCCATTGTTCTCAATAAGAGTTTAGGACTCCTTCCACTACCCCATGCTGAGTCTAGCAGGTAACAATAGAGGCAAAATTAGAAAATAGTGATGTAAAGAAAGAGAAAAAGAAAAGGAACCAGAATATAGCAGGCAAAATACATTGATCTTCATGATAGTGAGGAATGAGGACAGTAGTACCAGCCAGTTCTTTCCAAGTTGCATTCATGTCCCTTATTTATAGCCTTTATCATGAAAATTGCCTGGGCTTAAATCATCATTTATAAAAATAAAGTTACAACTCATAGGATATATATAGCATTCTTGAAACTGAAAATAAAGTTCTAAAGAAACTGCTCAATATATTGTGATTCTAATGATATCGAAGGGTTTCAAAGAGCACTGATTGCAGAGTAATGGCAGGTTGACTATGGTGATGTTGACATTGAAACACAAAGTTGGAATACTGGGTCTGATTTTCCCCTTTTGATCACCCAATTAATAGAGTTACTCTCCACTTTGCCACAGAAAGTCATGCAAAATCCTTTAAAAAGTTCATTATCAAAAGTTTTAGCTATTTCCTGATGTTTTTGATGAGAGGGAGGGTATTAATTTAAGAAACTGAAGGCTTTTGTGTCAAAGAGAAGGTGAGGTTGGTTAGAGAAGGAGCTTTGGGAAATAAATGTCTTTGGAAGAAAACCCAAATAGTATCCCTGGCAAAGGGTTAAGAAAGTAAGTCTCAAAACAGATAGGGCATACACAGAGTTATAAGTGTACATTGTGGAACCCCTTTATGCATCGACTAAGTCAGGGGTCAACAAACTACAGTCTTTGGGTCACACCATCAGCCCCCTGCCTGGTTTTATAGGACCCATAAGCTAAATATGGTTTTTATATTTTTAAACTGTTGAAAAAAGTCAAAATAAAAATAATGTTTTCTTATATAGAAAATTGTATAAAATTCGAATGTCAGTGTCCATAAATAAAGTCTACTGGAACACAGGAATTCCCATTTGTTACAGTATTGTCTATGGCTGATTTCACTTTATAACAACAGAGTTGAATAGTTTCAAAAGAAATCATGTAGTTAAGCCTAAAGTATTTACTATCTAGCATTTCACAGAAAAAAGGTTTGCCAATCCCTCAGCTATGGCAATGGGGTCAGAAAGCCAAGAAGGGATAGGAGGTAAAAGTGTGGTTAAGAAGACAGGGTGTAGAGTCAAATTGCCCTAGTTCAGCTGGTCTATCCCGAGCAAGTTAGTTAATGTAGCTTAGATTTAGTTTCCTTAGCTGTAAAATGGGAATGATAATATTGCCTGCTCAATAGGGTTTTTATGAGGATCAAGTGGGATAATCTCAACAGGGCATTTATCAAATGATAGGTGCTAAATATGTTGACAGGTGAACAGGGAATTGTACATTTGGTAGGAAGGACTTAGGGTGTTTCCTTGCCTCCTTATTGAATTGGGAGTTATTTTATTCCTTTACCCAAATATGTAGTTCATGGGCATAACTTTATGAACTATAATTAAGCTTCAAAAAAATAAGATTGCCTAGTGGGCAGCAAAATATAACCTCTATTTGTTGCTTTTAATTTGTGGATTTGCTTATTACCTCCACTGCATCTATCTGGCTGGATGATTTCTTATCTTTATACAAGAATAAGGTATGTGTACACTCTGACAAAAAAGGACACTTGAAACAAGGTGCAAAATATTCTGCACTTTTGAACGCCACTCAAATAAGTACACCACAGACGGAAAGATTATAGTTTATTATTTTAATATTTGAGTCAGTGTGTTTATTGATGGTTTTAGGAAAGAATATATTCATTGCTAATTGTTACTACCTTGTTCTTGATCTCTACTATGAACTCAAGAGTGGAGAGCCAAGTTGGTGGTTGAGGAGTTAAAGCATTGTTATAAACTATGTGAAGTATTTTGTGGAGACCCAAAGACCTAGCTTAGTCTTTGCTTTGAGATACTCATGTCTGTCTCTGGTGACATAATTCATTTCCAATTTTTATCTTCTTTAGCTGTAAGAGAGAGTAGGGACAAATTGGACTTTACACTCTCCCAGGAGAAACATCAGTCTTTAGCTGGAAATCTCTTGCTGCCTGTACTTTGGTGACAGAGACTGCAGTGCATGAGCACATTGTAAATGAGAGTATAAAAGAATGTAAATGAGTTGTCTTAAGTCTCATAACCAGAAGTGAAACTGGAAATAAATCTCAGGAGTTCTTATTCCCAGATTTGATTATTTTTCAGTTTTCAGACCCAATGAAAATTTAATAATTGAGAAAACATAATTTTATCCTTTCATTATAGAGAGAGGATGCCTTGAAAGATAGACAGTCATAAAGTTAGAAGGAAATAGAATAAAAGCACTTACCCTTCAAAGCTAACACTTGTCTAGGAAGTAAGGAGAAGAACTGGTATCCAAAAAATGATAAATCACAACTCATTATCAAGTGGTTACTACTTATCAGCTCAAGGTTCCATTTTAGCTCCCCTTACTTTATTTTATTTCTGATTGTTACATATCTGAAGTTAGAAGTGAATAGCAAGATATAGTGATTTATTTAATCACTATAAAATGCTGCCCACCTGAGGTAACTGAGGAAATTGATTGGAGCTTTTAGAAAATAAAGTATAAAGAAACAAAGTTTTTCCACTAAATGCATCAGTTTTCAGGCTAGGTTTGGCATGGTAAGACCAATGTAGCCATGTTAGACCATCTAACCTTGAGTTCTAGCAGGCACAGAATCCTGCTTGTGAAAGTCAAGGTCAATTAAATTAGGGACTCTCTTCTTCATGGTTAGGAAGAACAAGATTAAGTGTTCATGGGGGATCCTCTTTATTCAGCCTGACAACTGTGTTAAAACTCACAGCCTGGTCAAGGCATCTATGAAGTGGGTCTTTAAAAATTTGGGTAGATGATAGATAGATAAGTAGATAGATAGATAAATATAAATTAATCAATCGATCAATCAGTCAGGGTACTAAAATGGCTTAGATTGTCAAAGCTAACTTTTTTAAAACTACTTTTTTTAATACAGATAAAGCCTTAAAAGCACTCAAAAGTTATACATCTAATGTCAGAAGCTTTTTGAGTGTGAAGAGTAATAACTTAGCTATATCATGTGGTGCTTTAAAAGCCAAATAATATACAGAAGTGCTATGTCACATCAACTTACCTAAATCAACTTCAGGCTGTTTACAAAAGAAAGCTGTTTGCTAGACTGTTCATTATTTTTTTACACAAGGGGGTAAGTAAATTGCTTATTAGACATATTGGTATTTTATAGGATATATCTACAGTCCATACAGTTTTTGACATAAATCACCAGATTTATATGGAGTTCAAACCATCACACTTTCAAATTTTATTGACTATTGTCACCATTTTAGTTTTGATCTTCTAAGATTAACCAAATGACTCTGCAATGTAAACATATTTAATTGAATTGGGCCATTAATCAAATTAAAACAAATGGAAGGGAATGTTGGGCCAGAGAGAAGATTTTTCTGTTACAATCTCTGGTACTTTCTCATCCTGACCTCTTTTTACCATTCATCACTGTAGGACTGGGAAAATCATGGAGAAAGAGTAACATAGAAACTATATTCTACATTTTATAGATAAGAATTTAAACATGATGAGGAAGTACAATTACTTTCTGAAATTACACAAGTTCTTTTTTTTTTATTTTTTTTATTGTTATGTTAATCACCATATATTACATCATTAGTTTTTGATGCAGTGTTCCATGATTCATTGTTTGTTCATAACACCCAGTGCACCATGCAAAACGTGCCCTCCTCAATACCCATCACCAGGCTAACCCATCCCCCCACCCCCCTACCCTCTAGAACCCTCAGTTTTTCAGAGTCCATCATCTCTCATGGTTCGTCTCCCCCTCTGACATACTCCCCTTTTCTTCCTCTCCTGTTATCTTCTTCTTTTCCTTTTTTCTTAAAATATGTTGCGTTATTTGTTTCAGAAGTACAGATCTGTGATTCAACAGTCTTGCACAATTCACAGCACTCACCGTAGCACATACCCTCCCCAATGTCTATCACCCAGCCATCCCATCCCTCCCACCCCCAACCACTCCAGTAACACTCAGTTTGTTTCCTGAGATTAAGAATTCCTCATATCAATGAGGTCATGTGATACATGTCTTTCTCTGATTGACTTATTTCACTCAGCATAACACCCTCCAGTTCCATCCACGTCGTTGCAAATGGCAAGATCTCATTCCTTTTGATGGCTGCATAATATTCCATTGTGTATATATACCACATCTTCTTTATCCATTCATCTGTCGATGGGCATCTTGGCTCTTTCCACAGTTTGGC
Organism: Callorhinus ursinus; assembly: GCF_003265705.2. NCBI lineage: Eukaryota > Metazoa > Chordata > Mammalia > Carnivora > Otariidae > Callorhinus > Callorhinus ursinus. Next base: position 4,108,245 of record NW_027397129.1, read on the forward strand.
TATTGTGGACGAAATTACACAAGTTCTAATAATTTTTTATAATAAACCACGATGTTTCATAAGGGAAAATTAGCTATGTTTGCATATTAAGAAGAAATTTGAATGAGTTTTGTTTAAGGCATGATATGAATGGTAAAATGAAGCCACACAAAATTACAAAGGTAACTGAATAGCTTAATTAGAAAATATGTGAGGATTTATTAACAGAAATATCTTTTCTTCAAATATTACTGCTACTTTCTCAGTATTAAAAGAAATGCTTCTAAAAAAATAAAGGAAAATATTTCTGACAACATTATAATGCATGATGTTTGGATGAAAATTCTAGAGGATACCTAGAAAACTAATTCATCCATTCTTCTAATGCGAGAGCCCCTTTTTGTTGATTACAACTGTCTACTTTTTACAAATTCTTCGGTTTTGTGCATATTCCTTACTTAAATTCACCAAATGGAAAGAAGACCTAACATTTTTTATCACTTATTAAAATCCAGCCACTTAACCTTTTAATTAAATTTTATTTTATTTTCAAATCACCCTCTCAAAGATAAGCATCATCATCATCATCCCATTTGTGATTCCATATGAATTTGCAAAGAACTCAAATTCAATTCTGTGAATTTTTTAAGGATTTCTTTCTTCCAGTTATTTCATAAGATTAACATTGCTTTAAATTTTGCATAGTTCAAAGCCCTAGGTACTATTTGAATATACACTATCAGAGTACCTTTGCTCTGGTGTTTTCCATTTAGCCTCTACTAAACAGTCTGGTAATTGTATGTATAAAGCAAATATCTTGTGACCACATCTTACCAAATATTTCAATGTGAATATTTACTATCTTAGACCAATGTTGGTAAATGTATTGCTCCTAGAAACCAACTTTTTGGATCAACATGAATGTCAGAATTCTGCAACTTTGGAGAATAACAAAAAGTTAATTTAAACTCAACAAATTCCATTAATACTTTTAAAAAATATTTTATTTATTTATTTGAGAGAGAAAGAGCATGTGAGCACAAGCAGGGAGAGAGGCAGAAGGAGAAGGAGAAGCAGACTCCCTGCTAAGCAGGGAGCCTGACATGCTGCTCAGTCCCAGGACCCTGGGATCATGACCTGAGCTGAAGGCAGACCCTTAACTGACTGAGCCACCCAGGTGCCCCCCACTCATACTATTAAAAGTAATTGATTTTTGTGAGCATTTATAATTTTAGCAGTAAAGCAAAAGTTATTCTAATCATTTTTTTTCTTTTTGTGCACAAAAGTATTTGGAATTCTTACTCTTTCCTTTAGACAACATTCCAAAGGGAGTGATTATTTCTGGGATCCATGTTTTCCCATGTGCTAGTTTCCTTCCCTTGACATGTAGAGAGTAACCTCTTTGGTCTTGTAGGATCCTGAGGTTCTCTCAGCTTTGAGATAAAAGGTTAGTACAGAGACACATTTTACTGTACCAGCCCCTGGATCTGGACTAGAGCATACCTGGGATCAAGAGTCAGCCTGGAGAGCTGACAACCTATGTGTGAAGGCTGGCTGAGATTTCTGAAGCTAGTGGGTGTCATAGAGTTGGAGAAACCAACTGAAGCATATAGACTGAATGATGTAGTAATGAAAAGTATGGGCTCCAGTGGCAAACTGCCTGGATTTGTAACCTAGTTTGACCATTTGCTACTTGTATGAACATGGGAAAGTTGTTTAATTTCTCTAAGCTTGTTTCATCATGTGATGAAATAAGATAAAAGGGGTAATTAATAATTTGTATGTCATAGGATTATTATGGAGAATTAAAAGAGATAATGTATGAAAAACTCCAAGAGGGGCACTTGGGTGGCTCAGTTGGTTAAGCATCTGACTCTTGGTTTCAGCTCGGGTCATGGGCTCAGGGTCATGAGATCAAGCCCTGCATCAGGCTCTGCACTCAGCGGGGAGTCTGCTTGAGATTCTCTCTCTCCCTCTGCCCCTCCCCCCTGTTCTCACTCTTTCTCTTTCTCTTTCTCTCTCTCAAATAAATAAGTAAATCCTTAAAAAAAGAAAAGTAAGAGATTAATTGCAGAAAACACCTATGATAGGTGAAGGTAGAGGGAGAGAGAGTAGTCAGGGAGAGCCCCCAGAATGCAGTGCAGGTCTGACACATGTGAAAAAAGAGGGGAATAAAGAAGGATTAGGGAGCAAGAGACTCAGACTATAGCTCCATTTTGAAAAACCTTGGCCAAGTAAACTGGGGGTCCCTGAACCATAGTGACCTGATAGAAGAATACCTGACTGGGCAAGAATAAGTCTTCACTAGCACTCCTATCATGCTCCACCATAGGTTGGGAAAGCCAGGGAGTATGTGTGGCATTATCCTTCACAAGTGAATAATCTGGAGGCTGTCAGTTAACCAAACACTTCATGGCAGTTTCTCTTGAAAGACATCTAATTAGCACATATCAATGCTGGGTGCTTTTGGGTAGCAATGTTGGTTGCTGAGTAGCACATCTCAATGCTGGGGGCTCAATACTCAAACTTTTGACCTATGTTCTGGGATGCAATTAACTGGGAATAGTTTGATACTTTCTGGTCTGACTTTTAAGATTTGTTAGGCAGAACCAGAGACATGTTTAGTCTAAGGCCAATTATTCCCCACCACTGAGGCAATATTCTTCTGAGTATTCTATCCATAAACTACAAGTTTTGTCATTCTAGCTGGTGGAAACAGGCGCTATCCCTGGCCCTTTGAAATTGCTGGATACTGTTCATGCTAATCTTTTCATGCAGTTCTCTTCCTGAGTCTTCTCACAGAGATCAACATTCTGCTGAAAACTCCAGGAGAGATCTGTAGATCTCTGGGGTTCTCTCTCTGTGCAGCTCTCTCCTCTCTAGTACTGTATCCTACAAACTCAAGCTGCCACAGTCTCTCTAATTCCATCTTCTGAACTCAGGTTGTCTACCAACCTCAGTCAGATTTTCCCCTCCCAATACTGTGTCCTTCAATCTCTCTTAAACCAGCAATCTATAACAGTCATATGGCTCATTTTGCTTCTTTCCCTTCAGTCAGCAATCACTGTCCTTTGCAGTCTGATATCAAGGATCTTAACTGTTTTTTCATATATATTTTTCTAGATTTCTGATGTTTCAGGCAGGAAAGTAAATCTGGTCCCTGTTACTCCAACTTGACCAGAGGTTAAAATTCTTGTTTATACTTTGAACATGGTACAGAATTTATATTCCTGATTCAGCTTATCAAAAAGATGGTCAATATTTTTCTAATCTCTAAGCCTAGAATATCATACTTCTCACCTTGTGTTGCAAACACTTTTCTACTAGTACAAATTAAAATACTTTTAATGGGAAGGAAAATTATTGCTAATGATCTGAATCTGGAAATTTTCAAATTTTTTCCAGGTACACTGGGAAATATAATTTTCATGGCAATTCAGTAGCTGACTATATGCAGAAAATAAAATCAAGTTAAAAATCCTTAAAATCCCTAATATCCTTAAATGCAGAGGAAATTCTTACAATGACCACTGGAATCAAGATAAACCTACTAGCTCTCTTAACAGCCATACAAGAATAATTTCATCTTAAATTATAGTAGCAACTAACTTAATATTTCCCTGAGCATCTTTTCCACTTGAGACTTGTGAACAAAACAGCCAAGACTGACACTTAATTAAAAATAACAATCTGCAATGTTATAATGGACCACAAGAATTCTAGTGTTTTGAAGTTTAAATTGTAATTTGCATCTTTAATGAAGTTTGCTGTCTTGCTGGTTGACTGCCTTGATTGGTACTTGCTTAGTACTATAAGTCTGATCATTTGAAGTAATTATCTGAGAAATGTGTCTATATATATACAATTTTAAAATAAACATTTTTTGCTAAGGTTGTTATAGTTGTTCTAAAGCTAGGATTTGACCATGTTTACAATTTTGAAAAGTTTTATTCCTGTCTTTGCTTGCTGTTCCCAGTTTTTGAAGTGGATAGTTCTTATTCATTTAATAGCTGATGTGATCTGAATTCTGAATCCAAGGACATCCACAGTAGTTTGTGTTTTATATTGACTTTTCACAAAATCTGCATTTTTTTCTGATGAAGGGAATGTATTGAGATCCTTGAGCTTCTCTACATGAGAGGAATGGTTATTTATTCACTGTATACAAGAAAGGAAATCCAATACTCTACTGTGCTACTTATTTCTAGATCACAGAGTCAAGTAATAACTACCATCTGTAGAATTTTACCATTTTAATGATGGATGAACAGGACAATATTCCATGTTTCAAAAATACTGTACAGTTATGTCTTCAAGGCCAAAACCATGGTTGAAAAGAGAAAGCAAATTTCTTTTAAAAATATCAAATTGACTCATTTTCAATGAATTGATGACATATTTTGTCATCATATAGACACTATCTCATCCATTTTATTTTTAGGAGAAATAAAACAAAACATTCAATGACTTTTCTTATAATCTAATCACCCTGATATTTTGCCCAAGAAGCAGGCTGACCTCTCAGGCTCTGTGACAGTCAATCACTTATATCATCTTTACATCAGTGCTCTTCATTTCTTTTAAGCTTTATTTGTGTAATTCCTTCTCAATAAACTATTTCAACCATAGTTAGGTAAGGTCTCATTTGAAGCAGAAGGCTACAACAACTAAAAGAAAAGAAAATATTGCTTATAGGAATTTCAGGAAATGCATCAATGAAGCATTATAAATAGATTAATTCTCCAAATCATCTTTCAGTAGGCCACTATCTCTACAATGACAATTCACATGGTTTTTTAAACAATATAATGATGGATCAATTTTACTAATTTTTACAAAATTAGTATTTAGATGTTTTATGTTATGTACATTTCTATAAAGTAAGAACTCAATGCTGTAAGAGGCAAATAAATTCAAACCATTTTAAAGGAAATAAATTGAGGCCAGATATTCAAATTAGGTAGAAACTTTTGTTGTTAATTTTATAGATTTTTAAAAAAAAATCTAAAACAATATCATTTGTCATTCCTTATCTCTCTAGGCTCAAATTTCTGAACCTGGAATGCATTTCTTTTGTCTGCCCCACTCCCCAAGATCTAGTCCTAATCTATTTTCCACCACTGTGGCCTAGTATTTGGCAACATAAATTCTCTGATCTAATCTGATACTGTTCTTGAGTGCCACTGCCACTGTTCTCTCCTTATTGCTCTACATATATCCTACCCACCCTTCAAAATTGAGCTCAAACCTCCCCTTCTTTATGAATATTTTTCTAATCTTTTTGGCTCTCACTCACTCCAAATGTAATCTGTGGATTAACAAAGACGTTGCTAGGGAGTTTGTTAGAAATGTAGACTCTTGGCTCCCCCTCCTCAGACCTACAAAATTGGAATCTGCATTTTCACAAAATCCCCAGGTTTTTGCATGTAAATTAACATTTAAGACCTCTTCTCCAGCTCATAATGATTTCATATTTATTTCAGATTTCCACAGTATTTACTGCTTATATAGATACTTGACATTTTCATGAAATTAAACTAGTTAGTTTTTCATGGCCATGCCTTATCTCCTTACTTAAAATAAAAGCTTTCTAAAGGCAGCCACCAGGTTTTAATCCTTTTAATAACTCTGACAGAACCTAATGCTTTATTTCCCATGCTGCATTTTTATTCTGTTTCAACTTGCACTTCTAATGGGTGATTTTGTTTTCCTTTCAGAAGAGAGGAATGCAAGTCTTACTGCCTAGCTCAGTACCTAGCACATAGTGAGTAGCCAACTATATATTTGCTGAATGTATAAATTATTTGAAATTAATTTTTGACAAGATTAACCTGGTCTTCAATTTTGATTCAGTAGTGTCTTTTCCCAGTCATGTTCTTGGGAGAACTGTACATAATGAGAACATTAACTCAGTCTTCAGCATATATGGCTTCTGGGGACATTTTCTTGAATTCTAATTGGGTTATTAAAACATTATTAATCATGTTCTTAGAATAGATTTTTAATCTTCAGGGTTGTTGAGCTTAACTGTAATCTTTCACTTTTCTTTGCAAGTCAGTATACTGAGATTTGTTCAGCTGTTAACTCTGTGTCTCACTATAATATGGTAGTTAAGAGCAGAAGCGTTGGCATCAGATTGCCAGGGTTTCCCTTCTGGGGCCCATCACTTCTTAACCATATGACCTTAGGTGTATTACTTTACATTTTTATGCTTGTTTCTGTATCTAAATGGTGGGGATAATAATATTCTTTACTTCATAAAACTGTTGTAAAGATTAAACTAGCTAATACATGTAAAGTGCCCAAAAGAATGCCTAATGCATATTAAGTCCCAAAGAAATATTAGCCCTTATTATTAAGAAAATATACAGACAGGACACCTTCATTCTTGAAATGCTACTTTAGAGTTTCAATCTTTTATATGTAGGTAGTGTGGGAGCACATTAGATAGGTTTCTATTCTGTCCCTTTTTCTGACTCAGTATTTAATTTATGTTTGCTGGTAGGAATGGCTTCCAGCACTATATAACTCTGATACCTGTGGTAAAGATATATGCTTCTATTCATGCTTCTATTGTCCTTCCCTAGGTATAGGTACAATATTAAAACTGAGGGCTGACTTATCCCAGAAAAGACAGAAAACTCTTTCTAGGTTCAGGTGCAACTGACTCAGTCAATTCAGATGACCTTCCAATAAAGGGTTGAGTAAGCAGATGGGAATTGAGTTATGTCTGGAATACTTAAGAACTTGATCTTTGCCATACCACTAAATGAAACAAATAACAAAGCTGAGATTCTTTTAAAATTATGTAAATGATACCTAGATAATGCCATAATAGTAAATAATGAGGCTTTATAATTGGGCATAATATAAATGATGCATTGCTAGGCAGTGAACATATGCACTGGAGCCTGAAAATCAAATATTTTCTAAAATCTTGGATATCTATAAAAATGATGCTTTTTCATCTGTAATAGAGGAATTTTTAGAATGCTATTGATTATGTAACAAAGTTGCTGTCTAAAAATATAAAATTGTTGCCTATTCAGTTAATCAAACAGTACAATTGATTCCTTATTATAGTGTATTCAAAGCTGGAAACACTGGGGCTTCTCACCCTTAAGCAGCAGCCTTGGGGTTTTCCTAGCTTAGGGTGAGTTTAATTAAACTCAGGGGAGAAAACCAATTAAGCACTGAGAAGTGCTGGTATCCCTCATGATCACTAAAGACAAAAATACCATTTGGAATAAGATGATGCTGTAATCTCTTTATAAGTGCCATTGTCTACTTCAGCAATTCTGAAGTGGCCCAGGTGTTCTGAATATTTGGAGAACAGCTAACTTATGAGCTTTCAATTCATAACTACATTGAATAATTTCCATCTGCTTTAAATCTCCTCTGATAGGAAGTGCTTAGAAGGGAGATTGCATACATATAAAGAGTGACTGTGCTTTAAGTCCTAGAATACACTTGTATTAAAGTGTGTGTCTCCAAAGAGCATTTAGATTCAAATCATATTTGAGTAGGTTTGGAAAGCAGGGGGTTAACATTTTCCATCACTGCTACATACAAAAAGATGCAGGTAAATGCATAAAGGAATCCAACTTCATGCAATGAAGAAGTTCATGTCATGTTTATATTTTAGTGACTTTTGATGCAGTGTCATTACAGTTCCCCATCACTATTGAGTAGTACTGCCCACTGGGAAAATGGTAGAACAGAACAATGTGCTTCTATACAGGCTGCCAATAGATCATAAACCATAGAAAGAAGCAACCACAGGTATTATTTCAAATGTGGTCCTGGGAAGCTGTGAGGGATGGGAGGGATAAAGTAATAAATGGCAAGCAAAAATTGAAAGCTGATTAAATGTGATTTACTTGGGCTTATTTTCCTGTCTTCACTTCAGTTTCTTGCAAGTATTAATTGCAATGTAGAACAAGAATATGGAGAGTGGATTAAAGAAAGTCAGGGCTATTGCTCTAATTGGTGACAAGTAAATCAGCTACCTGTTGTACCATTGATGTGGTACAACAATGTAGAACCCTTTGCACTTTGGTGTGATCCCTGATGGAGTCTTCAAACTAGTGAGGTCAGTTGATTTCATCCATGAGAAGTCTTATGGATGTTCCTTTAACAGTGTCTAGCAAATCTTTTTGTAGACTGCTTAGGAAAAACAAATACAAATGACTTACAGATACTGTTATTTTAATAGCCATTTTGAACTTTTAGGTTAATATATCATAAACCTTATCAGTGGAGAAAATTTTCCATGGTTACTATTTGGTACAAATAGAAGTTGCACCACTCATAATATTTACCAATCACATTGTAGTGATATCTAAAAAGGATTTTGCAAGTAACTGAATATCATAACTCAAATATACCTACAAGGTTAGCTGATAAATATTTTCAGTGCCTGAAAAAAAGACTTCAAAATTATTAATAATTTCTTGGTCAGGCAATGCAGTGTAGAAGAAAACACAGTAAATGTGTGTCAAGACCTCTAGATTCTATTCTGTCTCTAATTTGATGTATAGATTGGGCCGGTCCTTTAAGTCCCTGTGCCTCAGTCTTCTATCTGTATAAATCAGAGGGATGGGCAAAATAATTTCTGACTTCCATTTCAGTTCAAAGTATTCAGAAATTCTCTTAATCAAAGCTAGTTTCTCATGAAACTGCAACTGGGATGTTAAAATGCCTGAAAAATGACCATTAAATATCCAGAGAGAGGCCAGAAATGGAACAATTAAAATTAGTTCTATCTTGTTTATATTGCAGTAGGAAAATAAATTACAAGTTTGCCATTATCTTACTATTTGTTTGTAAACATAATACATCTTGATAGTTAGCCCAGTGACTCAGGAGGCACTTCCTGTTTTACTTTCTACAAGTGACTACCACCCACATCCAATGTGTCACCAATTTCCAGTGATCCTCCAGTTCCCTTGACTATTTTGCTGTTGCCTTTCCCACCCACATATCTCAGAAATTGAAAGCTGAGTGAAATTCTTAATTACTGTCAGCAAAAAACACATGTATATGAATAAGCCTGTTTTTGACTGCCAATTCTAAACTCAAGCAATCTGGATTCAGGTTGGAAAACAGAGGGAATATCAGTTGGCAGTGGCAAACAGAATAACTCACTACTAGTGAATGTACTACACAAAAGTAGTGACTACAGTAAACTGACACTGGCCCAGGTTTGGTCAGTTGTAGATCTTAGACAGATACTGCCAATGCATAATGTTTTCATACGGCTTCCTTTCATGTCAAGACAGGAAGAAATTTAGAACACTAACTCTACAATGCTTTCTGCCAATACATAGAAAACTTATATCATATCATAAACCCCAAGAATTTAAAGTTTAACATAATATAAAACCTATGTCACCAGAATGCATTTGATTTTAATAATATCTTTATACAAAGGAAAGCAAACATAAAAATAAACAAGCAAACAGTCAGAAAAGACAAAACTTCAAAGCACAGGTTGGCAGGAAATGCAAATGTTCTTTGTGTACCAATCTAACAGACCTGTAGTGCCATCCCAAGCCTTGAGATTTAGGACACCTACTTCATGTTTGGTTCTATTGTAAGTTCCATATAAGACCTCAATAAGTCATTTAGCTTTTCAATTCTTAGGCTTACAGTCCTAGTTGGCTTATCCATTGGGAAGAAATGACTGTGTATCTTTGTTTAAATTTTACTATGTCCCATTAATTTTTATTTAAATCTTTAGAAGAGAAAAGCCAAAAAATAGGCAAGGAAGTTGGCACCTATAAGAAGTATCTAGAAATGAGTCAGGTCAAAAATAAAATGTTAGGAGTTTGCTAAGTAACTACATGAATTATCTTTAATATTTGATGCAAAAAAAACACTTTAATTGGAAAGATGGGATTCAGACCATTGAATGTAGTCAGTTGCCCTCTCTCAAGAGCCAAATGAAACTGTCTATGGAAGTTGCTCAGTATCTGGAGTCCTGGAATGTGCTTTCCAAGATTTTCTTTCATTCTTAATGTATGAGAACAAGCAAAGGTTTTTCGATATTCTGATTAAGAAAGGAAAAGGATGAGCATATTGCAAAGAAACCTTAGGTGTAGAAACCTGGTTTCTTCTCTCTAAAAAAATAAGGTCAGAATGAGGGTGGGGCAGGGATAGCAGAACTAGAGCTAAAGTGCACCTTCAAAACTAATTAGGTATGCAAATGAATTTAATAAGTATATTCTGTATCATAAACTGCAAAAGAAACATAAAAACTTGATGCTTCTCAAATTTTAAAGCAGTTGGGAGTCGGCAAAAAAGAATGAAACACCCAAACCCAAAAGGAGCAAAATTGATGCATGGAATCATCATACACAGAGAGTTGAATTTTGGTTTAAAATACAGACTTTTTGAACTAATTACAATTCCTATGAAAGGAATAGGGGGAAAAAAATCTCAGAAAGAAATTTTCTACTGCCATCAAAAATTAATTTGTTGGAAAGCTAGCTAGTGGTAGAAATTGTCACCAAATCTCCCTCTAGTCAAAATTCATTCATTTAACAAATATTGTTTTGGTACATCTTATGTGCTAAACATTCTTCTAAGCACTTGATTATGGCAATGAACAAAACAAACAATGATTTCTGCTCTCAGGGGAGAAGACAATAGGCAATAAGTAATATGAAAATCATACCATATGTTAGAAAGTGATAATTGCATTGGGGGAAAATAGAGTGCAGTAAGAGCTATAGGGTGTGTGAATATTGGTGGGAATTGTATATTTACAATTGGGTGATTTTGGTAGGCTTCATTGAAAAAGTGATATTTGATCAAACACTTGAAGGGAATGAGGTAGAAAGTATGTGGCTAGCTAAGGGACAGTATTACATCACAAAGGCCCTAAAGAAAGAATACTCCTGGTGGATGTGATGAACAGCAGGAGCGCATTTTTTTTCTTTTTAAAGATTTTATTTATTTATTTATTTGTCAAAGAGAGAGAGAGCACAAGTGGGATCAGCAGGTTGAGGGAGGAGTAGGCTCTCCACTGAGCAAGGGGCCTGATGTGGGACTCGATTCAGGGACCCTGGGATCATGACCTGAGCTGAAGGCAAGCACTTAACCAACTGAAACACCCAAGTGCCCAGCAGGAGCTCATTTCAACTTGAGCAGAGTGAATGAGGGAGAGAGTGGCAGGAGACGAGGTCAAAGAGGTAAAGAACAAAGAATTCATATAGGACCTTGTAGGCAATCATAAGTACTTTGATTTTTACACTAGGTCAAATGGAGAGCTATTAGGTTTTAAACAGAAAAGTAGCATAACATGACTTTTGAAAAGATCACTTCTACTCTAGTAGAAAAAATAGTAGAAACAGAGAGACCACAATTAAGATAATATTTCAGCTATGCAGATGAGAGGTGATGATGGCTTGAAACAGGGAAGCAAAAGTAGTAGTAAGTTGTCACATTTTGATATATTGTGAAGGTAAGCACAGATGAGAGATTGGATATTGGGTATGAGAGAAAAAGAGATGTCAAGGATAACTATGATTTTGGGCCTAAGGCACTAGAAGAAAAGAATTTCCATTTTTTAAGATAGAGAAGACTATGGGAAGAGCAGGTTTGCAGAGGAAGGTAAGGAATTTCATTTTGACCATAGGTTTTGAAATGCCTATTAGATATCAAGTGGAGGTATGAATAGGCAATTGTAGAGAGATCTGTACAGAAAACCAGTACAGAAATCTGGAGAAAGGATTGACAAAAATACAACTTTGGAAGTTAACAGCACATAGATGGCATTTCAATCCATGAGAAGAGAGGAGACTCTCCGAACTTAAAGAAGTTTCCCTTAAGTTGTGACAGTCAAATTGTCTCCAGACATTGCTAAATATCTGGAGACATTTAGCAACCGGGTTGCAAAACCGCCTCTGTTTGAGAATCACTGTGTTAGAGCAAGTAATCTGAGGACTGGGAATTGACTGCTGAAATTAACAACATGGAGGTCATTGATGAACCTGAGCACTTTCAGCATAGTAGCAGGGAGGTGAAAGCTGAAATAGAGTGGGTTTAAGAGAGAATGGAAAGAGAGGAATTGGAAATAGCAATGTATAAACAACTCTTTAAAGAGTTTTACTGAAAGGGGGAGCAAATCAATGGACCATTATTTAGTGAGGAGATGGGGGCTAAAGTGTTTTTTTATAGACTTTATTTTTAAAAGTTTTTTGGGAGAGAGTGAGCGAGTGGGTTGGGGGGGGCAGAGGGAGTGGGAAAGAGAGAATCTTAAGCAGGTTCCATGCCCAGCATGGAGCTTAACACAAGGCTTAATCTCATGGCAATGAGATCATTATCTGAGCTGAAATCGAGTCAGACACTTAACCAACTGAGCCACCTAGGCACCCCAAAGGTTTTTTTTTTTTTTTTAAGATGGGAGAAATAAAAACATGCTTGTATGCTGATGGAATGATTTAGGAGAGAGAGGAAAAAATAAATGATGTAGAAGAGAACTGTTGGAAAGATCCCCTTGAGAGGGGAGAAAGAGTATGTGATCTGGTACACAAGAGGAGGGAGAGTCTGTAGATAATAACATGGATATTTCATCTGTGCTAGCAAGTGGGAAGGCTAAGAATATGGTTGCAAATACTGGTAGATATAGCTTTGGTGGGATCTGTGGAAATTCTTTTCTGGTTGCTTTGACTTTCTCAATAATGAAGAAGCAAAGTCATCAGCTCTCATGAGAATGAATAGTAAAGTTTTAAGAGTTTGAGAGATAAGGTGTGAATTCATTTAAAACAGTGGGACAAATTAAAGTTGGGAAGTTTATTATGATTGACATGCATCACTAAGAGTGTACTTGAGATTAATGGTCAGGAATTTAGAGAGAGCTAGTTAGTATGATTGGATATTTTTCTTTAGCCAAGTTCAGCTGCAAAAGTGCAGATGCATAGGGCACCTGGGTGGCTGTCAGTTGAGTATCTGCCTTTGGCTCAGGTCATGATCCTGGAGTCCTGGGATCAAGCCCTACATCGGGCTCCCTGCTCAGTGGGGAGTCTGCTTCTGCCTCGGCCTCTCATCCCACTTGTGCTCTCTCTCTCTCCCTCTCTCTCTCTCAAATAAATAAATAAAATCTTCTTTAAAAACGTGCAGATGCAGAGTAGGCAAAGAATTGGTATATTAGTCTGCTCAAGCTACCATAACAAAATATCACTGGCTGGGTGGCTTAAACAACAAATTTATTTTCTCACAGTTCTGAAGCCTGTAAGTACCAGATCAAGGTCCAGTAGGTCCAGTTTTTAGTAAGGAGTCTCTTGTCTCTTTCTGGCTTATAGATAGCCACTTTATCTTCATATGGTCTTTACTCTGAGCGTGAGAGAGAGCAAGAGCAAGCACTAGCACGAGACTCTTTCTTCCTCTTCTTTAAAGGTCGCCAGTCCTATTGGATTAAGGCCTCATCCTTATGACTTCATTTAACTTTCACCTCCTAAAGATACTATCTCCAAATACAGTCACTTTGGGGGTTAAGGCTTCAACATATGAATTTTGGGGGACAGTTCAATCTATAGCAGTGGATATAGGTAGTTACACTTCCTTAAGTTTTAAAAAGTTTTTATTTTAATATTAGCATAGTTAATATATAGTGTTATATTACTTTCAGGTATACAATACAGTGATTCAACAATTCTATACATTACTCAGTGTTCACATAGTTACATCTTTGCCATAAGAGGAAGAGGGTGTGAGAGAGATCAGGGAGTATTACCCTATGCTATATTCAAGTCAATGACATTATTAATTGGTTATGGATTTAAAATGGCTAAGGGGAGAGAGAAATTGAAAGGAGTGAGAAACAAATAAAATAAGAGTAATGGAATGGAAGTCTCAGGTTAAGGTATTTTAAGATATAAAATGAAAAAAATAGGAGGTGGTGGATGGATAATAGGAAATTGAAACTGAAATTTTGGGGACATGGAAATTTGGGGACATGGAAGAGGGTGACATCTAAGCATATAGAGGTGGGGATTTATTAGCACCTGTGCACTGAAAGGTCATGCTTCTTCATGCCTTGCATGTCTAATTAGCATGTTCAATCTCCACTCCTGGACATGATTTTTAGTATTATAATGGGGGAAAAAGTCAGTGAAAGTTCAGCATTATGGTTCAGCTTGGTGCAGACTGGTTTGGCCCAGTCTTCACTAGTTTTTGTAGTAAGCATTCTCCTTTCAGTAAGCATCCTCCTTCTGCATTCCTACAAGATACACTACTCAAGAGGCATAGAGTCTTAGCTTTTTTTTTTTCCTTATGGAGGCAGCCAAAGAATGCTGAATTTTGTGTTCAGAGCTGAGGGGACCTGAGTCCAGTCACCACTCTGTCTCAGCATTTGTTGAAACCTGTTCATACACACTTGCACCACCCAGTTATCTGAGGGAATTAAAGCCCTGCAGGCCAACTCTTGACTCATGAAGTAAAAATGTTTATCCCCAGAAGTTCTCTTCAAGATCAGGCACTCATCCTGTAATCGTGGGCAACAACTGTTGAATGTAAAAAAAAAAATCCCAACAAGCAAACTGCAAGGTAATTGATACTTTATTCAGGCAGTTGCAATAGGGAGACAAAGGAAATGTCTCCCTGAACATGAGGAATGATATGGGTCGTGATATTATGAGTTATAAGGAATATACATTTGGTCATTCAGATAACCAAAATATATTTCTTTTATGTATTGGCTCACAGCTCCTAAAACCATTGGAATTCCCTGCCATAAGGGCAATAAAGGTTTCTTTTGTTATGTTAATGAAAGTAACTTTTGGTCTCCATCCAAGAGTGGGGGCTCGTTGCCGGGAAGACTAACCATGTGATTAGAGTGCTGGAACATTTAGTCCCACCGTCTTACCACCTGGGTTGGAAGTTGAATTAGCCAATGACCAATGATTTACTCAATCATGGCTATGCAGGGAAGCCTCCATAAAAACCCAAGAAGACTGGGTTTGGAGAGCTTTAGAGTTGGTGAACACAATGAGATTTAAAGAGAATTGTGTGCTCTAAGAGAGAGCAGGGAAGCTCTGTGGCCTTCCCACAAAACTCACCCTATATATATCTCTTCATCTGGTCATTGATTTGTATTTTCTATCATATCCTTTTATAAACTGGTAAATGTAAGTAATTGTTTCCCTGAGTTCTGTGAGCCACTCTAGGAAATGAAAAGAACTTAAGAAGGAGCTCGTTGGAACCTCCAATCTATAACCAGTCAGTCAGAAGCACAGGAAATAGCCTGGGGCTTGCAACTGCCATCTGAAGTATGGGGTGGAGGACAGTCTTTCAGGACTGAGCCCTTAACTTTGTGGTATCTGATGCTATCTCTGGGTAGATAGTGTCACAACTGAGTTGAATTCTTGGACATCCTGTTGGTATCCGAAAATTGCTTGGTACTGTGTGGAGGAGCCCCCCTCTGATGGAATTGGGTCTGGGAACTCAGAAAGAGGGTTTTACAGGGAAAGAAGAGACAAAAATAGCAGAGTGCAATTCCATGAGAAGTGGCCTGATTTGGTCAGGCAGGTGTCTAAATCTTGCCAATAGAAGTTGTTTTTCTTTGTGAATGTGGCCCATTTCAGGCCATTAAACTCTGGTCTTGAAAGTTTTGACTAAAAGAAGGGATTTATTTATTATTATTATTATTATTTTTATTATGTTATGTTAATCACCATACATCATTAGTTTTTTGATGTAGTGTTCCATGATTCATTGTTTGCATATAACACCCAGTACGTGCCCCTTTTAATACCCATCACCAGGCTAACCCATCCCCCCACCCCCCTCCCCTCTAGAACCCTCAGTTTGTTTCTCAGAGTCCATAGTCTCTCATGGTTCATCTCCCCCTCTGATTTCCCCCCTTCATTTTCCCCTTCCTGCTATCTTCTTTTTTTTTTTTAACATATAATGTATTGTTTGTTTCAGAGGTACAGGTCTGTGATTCAACAGTCTTACACACTTCACAGCACTCACCATAGCACATACCCTCCCCAATGCCTATCACCCAGCCACCCCATCCCTCTCACCCCCCACCATTCCAGCAACCCTGTTTGTTTCCCGAGATTAAGAATTCCTCATATCATTGAGGTCATATGATACATGTCTTTCTCTGATTGACTTATTTCACTCAGCATAATACCCTCCAGTTCCATCCACGTTGTTGCAAATGGCAAGATTTCATTCCTTTTAATGGCTGCATAATATTCCACTGTGTATATTCACATCTTCTTTATCCATTCATCTGTCGATGGACATCTTGGCTCTTTCCACAGTTTGGCTATTGTGGACACTGCTGCTATAAACATTGAGGTGCATGTACCCCTTCAGATCCCTACATTTGTATCTTTGGGGTGAATACCCAGTAGTGCAATTGCTGAGTCATATGGTAGCTCTATTTTCAACTTTTTGAGGAACCTCCATACTCTTTTCCAGAGAGGCTACACCAGCTTGCATTCCCACCAACAGTGTAGGAGGGTTCCCCTTTCTCAGCATCCCCGCCAACATCTGTTGTTTCCTGACTTATTAATTTTAGCCATTCTGACTGGTGTGAGGTGGTATCTCATTGAGGTTTTGATTTGGATTTCCCTGATGCTGAGCAATGCTGAGCACTTTTTCATGTGTCTGTTGGCCATTTGGATGTCTTCTTTGGAAAAATGTCTGTTCATGTTAAAAGAGGGTATTTATTTATTTATTTATTTATTTTTTTTTTTTTAAAGATTTTATTTATTTATTCATGAGAGAGAGAGAGGCAGAGGGAGAAGCAGGCTCCCAAGGAGCAGGGAGCCCGATGCGGGACTCGATCCCAGGACTCCGGGATCACGACCTGAGCCGAAGGCAGACGCTTAACCATCTGAGCCACCCAGGCGCCCAAAAGAGGGGATTTAAAGGAGTGAGTGAGTCTCTTGGTATCAGAAAGCAAAGAAGTCAGTGGATGTTCAGAATAGAATTTTACAGTTTTCCACATCACCTTATGTGGGCTCTCCTTCCTTTTTCCCTCTCTCTGTCCCTTGCTCCCTCTGAGACTGAACATCTTCCATTAGCCTTTATCTCTGTCTCAGACTCTGCTTTTAGGGAAAACCTAAGGTAAGACAAGGGATGAGAGTAACCTCTTCTTATTCTGTATTTAGAGACCAGATATATCAGTGTTGGATCCTACATCAGACATCCAGAATGGCTAACCAACGTAACTGCATTTCAACTCCCCTACTTATTGAATAAACAATTCTAATTAATTAATTTGCCATCAGGGTTAAGTACAGCATAATTTGATATACTGTATTAAAATAGAAACTGTAAATAAATAGAATAAAAACTGTCATTCATGAAGCTACTTCTCAGCTACAGCATGTGTTCTGTTTTAATATGATAGATATTTTTCTTTCGTTTTTTTCCCCCTGCTTTTACAAAGGTTGTGTGGATGAATTCAATTTTGTAAATCCTTTGAGTTTTTCAGCTGAAAAGAGCATGTAAAATATTTTTATATGCTTTTGATGAATTCAAGAAAAACAAACAAACCCTTTCATATACTACCAGCTAAGAATATCTAACAGCGAGAAAATACCTGTTGCCTCTTGCTGCTGAAATATTTATTTTGCTTTTTTCTTCTTATTTAGTTGATTGATGTGGGGGACAGGATGTAGAAGATATTGAAACAAATTCTACAGCATTAATTAAAACTATATTATTTTACAAATATCTCAATGATAAAGATTAATTTACATCTTCATTATCTACTTGGAGTTGTCATTGCTTCAATCAAATTTTGTCAGAATAACATCTCATTTGGCAGTCCTGAAACCAAGAACAGGGTAAATGATCAATAAATATTTGTTGGAAGTATGAAGAGGGGATGGATTAGTAAAATGGGTTTAGGGTTTTGCTTATGTGTAGTAAAGAATATTGTTTCAAGTTTGCTTACTTTTCCTGATCCTGAGTGTGAATAAAAGTTGGTGATGATAATGGTTGAAAGAGCAACACAATTAGCAAATATCCTTAAACCAAATCTACAGCTGTTGAAAGCTTTTTTGGCTAAAAAGTGCCATTTGTTTCATTTTCAATTTTCACTTGATTTTACTTTTGCCCTTTAAAAACCTTTTTAATGATTGCTAATTATTTCAGGAATGAGACAGGGCTTGTGATTATTTCTGTAACATTGGCTATATTAATTTTCCTACCAGAAAAAACTGACCAAATATCTTTTATGTAATAAGTGGTGTTTACTTATTAATCCAAATGAATTTTTTCTTTTATTGGTTCACTTGATTTTTTTTTTCAGTTAAAATGGTGATATTTGCCAACAGAGGTACAGGTTTGTAGGGCAGGCAAGACCTCAGTTTCTCATCCATGAAGTGACAATCATATTGATAACTTTCCTCACCAAACTGCTGTAAGGGTGAAGAACTAATCAGTGTCTGGCATGTACTAAGAGCTTAAAAACATGATAGGTATTTTGATTAACACATGATTCAGCCTCAGACTTTTTCAGTGAAAATATAATTCTACAACCATTTCTTTGAATTTTATATACTGAACAGTAGGATAAGTTATGCTGTTATTTTCTTTTTTTTGCTGTATAATAATTTTTAAAAACATTAATCGAAGTATAGTTGACATGTATTATATTAGTTTCAGGTGTACAACATAGTGAGAGTTACATATATTATACAGTGCTCACCACAATAAGTGTAGTTACTGTTACTGTAGAAAGTTATTACAATGTTATAGACTATATTCCCTATGCTGTACTTTTCACTCCCATGACTTGTTTATTTTATAACTCGGGGTTTATACCTCTTAATCCTTTTCATCTATTTATTTTTTATTAACATTTTCTCTTTATTAAGATAGTCTGTATTACCAAGGGGATAGATATTAAAGGGAGGACAAAAAATAATTTGCATTATTTTATCATAGCAATTTTTTTTATTTTATTGAGTTTTATTGAGATATAATTAACATACAACACTGTATAAGTTTAGAGTGTACAGTATAATGATTTGACTTATATGGTGAAATGATTACCACATAGCAGCTAGAATTTCATATTGATTAAAAAATATACATAAAATACCATTTTTTTCTTGTGATGAGAACTCTTAGGATTTATTCTCTTAACTTTCATAAATATCATACAATATTCTGTTATTTTGAAATAAACTTAAAACATTAGTTTATAATATTTTAATAATTATGGATCATTTACAATGAACCAGTCACTGGGGCTGCAGCTAGAAAAGTACAAATAAATTACAAAACCTATATATAACTTGATAATGTAATGAATTACTATTGAATGAAATAGCTCAGTTTTATTTATAAAATATTTTTTCTAATTGCTATATATAGATGCCCATACCTCTGTACATATTTATTTAGAAAATTAGTAACATCCGGAAAAGGGCAAAGATGAAAATCACTTTTAGTCTACCTCTCTCTCTCAATCTATGAATACACACACACACATATATTATATACACACACACATATATATATGTATACACACACAGACAATATATGTGTATATCTTTACATCTGTATATATGTATATGTATAATATACAATTAATATTTTGGTGTGTATCTTTTTATTCTTTTCTATTTTGCATGTATTCAATATTTATTTTCTTTTTTTTTAAAGATTTTACTTATTTATTTGACGGAGAGAGACACAGCGAGAGAGGGAACACAAGCAGGGAGAGTGGGAGAGGGTGAAGCAGGCTTCCCGCGCAGCAGAGAGCCCGATGCGGGGCTCGATCCCAGGACCCTGGGATCATGACCTGAGCCAAAGGCAGACGCTTAACGACTGAGCCACCCAGGTGGCCCTCAATATTTATTTTCTGTTAATTGGGTGTATGCCATGCATATTCTTTTGTAAATTGCTATTTTCATGTAAAACATATACTAAATAGTTCCCTATGATCCAAAATACTCTTCTACAACATTATTTTAAAATATGACATACTAGAATAGTGTAGATAAATATCATAATTTATTTTACCAGTCCCCTATGGTAAGCATTTTTTTTTCTGGATGGCTCATCTATGTGATTTTTAATTTTTCCAATCAAAATAGGTATTATTTTCCCTATTTTACAGATAAGGACATTGAAACATCAGAGAGGTTAAGTGTTTTGTCCAAAACGACATGGTTACTAGGAGTAAAACCAAAATTTGACAGCAGGTGTCTAACTTTGAAGTCTGTGATCATCATATACATTACTGTCTCCTTGAAGATAGATGAAGTCGTAGCTCACTTTTGTCATCACAGAAGTGCATGCTAATATTTCAGTGTGCATATGGAGTCTTAAATCTTGCAGGAGTGCCTGGGATTCAGGGTCATTTTCCCTTGATCCCTCTCATGTCGTAAAGTATCCTCCTTACCATGTGGAGTTGGATGTGGGCATCCCTCATGTTGGTTTCACTTTCCACCTAGGTGGTGGCTTTGAAATACATCCCATCTGTCCTCCATAATGTGGAAACCGTCTTCGATGCGAAGTTACTCAGGTGAGAGCTCACCATGTACTTTCCTGGGCTCTGGTGGCAGGTGAGGGTTTCTGAGGGAGGGAGAGGAGGAGTGCTTTTGTGGGGGATTCTGCATGGGTACTCAGAGCTGAGGTGGGGAGCGCACATGGCTAAGAATGTGGTGTACATGGTTAGGAAGCTGGTGTAGGGCTTCCAGTGTCAGATTTTTTTTTATTATGTTATGTTAATCACCATACATTACATCATTAACTTTTGATGTAGTGTTCCATGATTCATTGTTTGTGTATAACACCCAGTGCCCCATGCAGAACGTGCCCTCTTTAATACCCATCAACAGGCTAACCCATCCCCCCACCCCCCTCCCCTCTAGAACCCTCAGTTTGTTTCTCAGAGTCCATAGTCTCTCATGGTTCGTCTTCCCCTCCGATTTCCCCCCTTCATTCTTCCCATGACGGCACCCCTTTCTGAATGCCGTCATCCCATCACCAGCTCTATGACTTATTTGGCTCGTCACTCATTATTTTCTTCTTTCCTAAGTGTTCTAGATATTTAGTGTCTAGTGTTTCTTCTGCATTTTCAGAGAACATGTTCTTTGATTATTTCTTCTCTTTCATGTATATGCACTTTTCTTCCCTCTCTTCTCTTAGTCTCATTTTTTTTTTTTACCATACCCCCTTATTCTCTATATCCTGCTTATGCTTGTCTTCTTTTAATTCCATGGGTATGCCATATTTCTTCCTGTTCCAGGTCTTTGCAAATGCTTTCTCCTCCACCCAGAACCTTATTCATCACAGTAGCCTCACTTTCCTATGTTTAGTTGATTTATTCACATCTGTTACATTTTAGTTCATATCATTTCTACAGAGAAACATTTCAGGTCACAGTCTCTCTATTTGATGTATACTCATACATAACACTTTCTCTTGTCAGAGCAACAATTTAATATTTATTTACATGACTGTTTTATTAATATCTTTCTCCTTCACTAGGTTGCAGAATCCATGTGAATGAGGATGATGTTTATTATTGTATCTGCACTAGCTAACACAGTACCAGGCTAAAAATAGGCACTCAATAAATATATTTGTTGACTAAAAAGATGAATGGATGCCAATCAGGATTATACACCCATTGAATCACTGCAACTGCTCATCTTAAAGATGCTAAGAACCTTGTTCCTAAATCTGATAAGTACTTTGAAATTCTTATTTCACTTCATTTCTCAGCAGTGTATGAGAATTTTTTTAACCTGTGTTTCCTAAAAAAATTTCTCACTTTGTTTTCCAAGACAATAAATATCTTGGAATTTTATATATATATTCATTTTCAGGACCTTTATTTAGCACCTTTTCCTCTGTTCATTACTTAAACATCACATCCATGTTCTACAGGGTTCTTTTTTGTTTTTTGTCCTTTTTACTAATAATTTATATTATCTCACTGGATGATACAATCTGTTCTCACTGATGCAATTAAAGTGTGTGTGTTCTGACAACTCCCAAATCTACATCTCCAATTCAAATTTCATCCCTGACCTTTGGACCTGTATATCCAGTGACCTACTATATAAATTTACATGGATGTATTATAAGCACCTTAAATATGTCTAAAATTGATCTCTTTGCCTTCTATATTCAAATTTGTTCTTTGGTGTTCTCCATCTCAATGAATGACATTGTTATCCACCCAGCTTATTGAGTTAGAAAATTGGTAGTCATATATGAGTTCTTCATATTTGTCTTCCAATACATCAAGTCAGTATCCAAGCCCAGCAGGATTTACCTGTTGAATTCTATGTTGACTTTATCCATTTCCCTCTGTCTCCGCTATCACTACCCTAGTTCAGGCCACCAACATTCTTGCTCAGATTACTGAAAAAGCATGCTATCTGTTCTCCCTGACTCCAGTTTCATCCTCTTTGATTCATTCTCTCTTAATAGTGTCATCTTATTTAATCTTACATTTTATCATGGTACTTCCTTGTTTGGAAGCTTTCTTTACTGGTCTTAGGGTAAAACCATAGCTCTTTTGTAGAATTTATAAGACTTTTCCTATTTCCTTGTTTTTTAGACCTTTCCAATTTTTTGAGCTGCATCTTTTCCCTTAAACTACTGGCATTAAATTTTCCAGCCATGCTAAGCTTCCATTCCATCTGCTAACATTCTCTCACCTCATGGCTTTCATTCACAATCTCTCCCTCTGTCTGTAATGTTCTCCACCTACTTTTCACCTAGCTAACTCCTATTCACTATTCATATCTCAGTTTCAAATCACTTTTTCTAAAGACATTTTCCTGATCTCCACTGCCATCACAGTCTAGGTTATGCACTACTTTTCTATGCTCCCATAGTTTGCTGTATTTCTCCTGTATTACCATTTACTATACTTTCATTATGCCTATTTACTCACCTGCCTTTCCACTAAATTATAAGCTCTGTGATTATAAGAATTATGACTCTTGATAACTCTTACATTCCCAGCATCCCAGTGCAGTCCCAAGCACCATGTCTATATATATAATATATATTGACTAAATGAATGGAATTTTCTCAATGTAATATTTTTATGACTATGTTATAGAAAAGTAAAGAAAATTAGAATTATAGTGATATATTTTACATGTATCTTATCTTTTGGTATTAACAAATCCAACTTTTAAATAACAAGAGTAAAAGACCAGATTTGCAAGGGCTGTTACAGAACTACATTCATGTAGATAACCTTCGTGATCTTGCGCAAGATATTTATCTTTTTAGGATACTTTCCTCATCATCTGAAAAAAAAGATCATTAAAATGGATGATCTCTAATGTTCCATGTGGTCTATGATTATGTAAAATCACAAATATAGAGAGGCTGGGAAGATGTTGGAGTAAGAGGACACTACGCTCACCTTATTCCATAGATACAACTAAATAACACTCACATTAGCATAAATAATCCAGAAAACGACTCAAAGACTGACAGAAGAAATTCCACAATTAAAGTTAGAGAAGAGGCCACATCAAAGAAGGTAGGAAGGTTGGAGAAATGCTTTGGTAGCAAAGTGGACCATGGCTATCTATGGTGGGGAGGGAGCCAGTGATATGGAGAAGGACAAGAAACAGACTATCACACTGGGGAATCCCACACAGGGAAGAAGAATCTTGATAACATTTGGCTTTGAAAGCAAGAGGGGCCAGATTTCATGAGTTCTTACAATGAGTAGGACTTAAAGTCAGGAATTTTAAAAATCAGTGGGCTTGGCATGATATAGTCAAAGTGCTGAAATGAAGAAAATCTGCAGCCAAAAATACTCTATCCTAGCATGGTTATCATTCAGAACAGAAAGAGAGATAAAGAGTTTCTCAAACAAAAACTAAAGCAATTCATGGCCACTAAAACAGCCTTAGAAGAAATATTAAAGGAGAATCTTTGAGTAGAGAAGAAAGACCATAAGTGACAGTATAAAAAGTAGGAATCAAAAAGCAATAAAAATAAGAATATCTACAGAAATCATTCAAGGGTTTCACAGTATAAAAGGATGTAAAATATGATACCAAATATCTGAAACATGCAGGGATAAGGAATATAGAATATGCCCCAAATTAAGTGACCATAAGCTTAATATAGACTGCTATATGCAGAAAATATTATATATATATATACAACAAATGGTAAACACAAATCAAAACCCAGCTATAGATATGCAAAAAAAAAGAAAGAAAGAAAGAAAAAAAATCCAAGTATGTCACTAAAAAGAGCCAATAAACCGTGAATGAAAGCAAGAAGGAATCAGAAGAAAAGAAAACAAAAACAAAACAAAACAAAAACACAAAACAAGAAAACAAGTAACAAAATGGCAATAAATATGTATCTATTGATAATTCTTTTGAATTAATTAAATGGACCAAATGCTCTAATCAAAAAACATAGAGTGAGTTACCGGAGGCGGCGGCGGCAACGGCGGTGAGCGGGTCCTTGTGGCCTAGAAAAATCCTGCAAAAATGTCTCTGTACCCATCTCTTGAAGACCTGAAGGTAGACAAAGTTATTCAGGCTCAAACTGCCTTTTCTGCAAACCCTGCCAACCCAGCAATTTTGTCTGAAGCTTCTGCCCCCATCTCTCAAGATGGAAATCTCTATCCTAAATTGTATCCGGAGCTCTCCCAGTACATGGGCCTGAGTTTAAATGAAGAAGAAATCCGTGCAAATATGGCCTTGGTCCCTGGAGCATCAGTTCAGGGGCAGTTGGTAACAAGACCTTCCAGTATGAACTATATGGTGGCACCTGTAACTGGTAATGATGTTGGAATTCGTAGAGCAGAAATTAAGCAAGGGATTCGTGAAGTCATTTTGTGTAAGGATCAAGATGGAAAAATTGGGCTCAGGCTTAAATCAATAGATAATGGTATATTTGTTCAGCTGGTCCAGGCAAATTCTCCAGCCTCATTGGTTGGTCTGAGATTTGGGGACCAGGTACTCCAGATCAATGGGGAAAACTGTGCAGGCTGGAGCTCTGATAAAGCACACAAGGTGCTCAAACAGGCTTTTGGAGAGAAGATTACTATGACTGTTCGTGACAGGCCCTTTGAACGGACAGTTACCATGCATAAGGATAGTACTGGACATGTTGGCTTTATCTTTAAAAATGGAAAGATAACATCCATAGTGAAAGATAGTTCTGCAGCCAGAAATGGTCTTCTCACAGAACATAACATCTGTGAAGTCAACGGGCAGAATGTCATTGGGCTGAAGGATTCTCAAATTGCAGACATACTGTCAACATCTGAGACTGCAGTTACTATTACAATCATGCCTGCTTTTATCTTTGAACATATTATCAAACGGATGGCACCAAGCATTATGAAAAGCCTGATGGATCACACCATTCCTGAGGTTTGAAAGTCATGGCACAATGGAAACTTCACCAAACTTCTCCAGTTTACTTCTTGGGCAACTTAACTTTATATTATGCACATGAAGCTTTCTAGGAGCCAGAGAGCATATGCTGCATGAAGACCTTTCTATCTTACATTATGGCTGGGAATCTTACTGTTTTGATTGGATATCTTGTTCACACTTCAAGATCATTGTAGCCTTATCCTGGTTTTACAGATGTGAAACTCTGGAGAGATTTACTGATTTTCATAGGGTAGTTTCTCTACTAGAAACCCGATGCTTTTACAAGCCATTATGATTAGAATGACTGATACAGGCTTAGCTCTGTGTTAGAACCAGTCACCTTTATCTTACATCAAGTACTGCTGTTCATATTACTTTAGTTCTGTGGTATAATTGGGTTTTTAATGTGTTACCATAGTACATGTAGAATGACTGCTTTTGATGGTTTGTGTGTGTGTGCACGTGCGCGCCTATAAAACACGAATCACGTACACTGGTTTCATTCCACGTAAGCATTATACAGTGTATGTAGGTTGCAAGAGATTGTGTTGATCATCGTTTAATTTTAACTGCCTTTACTTAATATGCTTCAACTGTCGCCTTAACTGTTAAGCATCTAGAATAAAAGCCAAAATATAACTATTGCTGCCTTTCTAAAACCCAAAATGCAGTTCTATGTTAAACTGAAATGTACACTGGCCCAGAACAATTTAATGGTACATACTGAACTATAGCATAGCTGCTTAGTTGCATTTGAGATTTTCTAGTCAATTGTGTAATGGAAATTTCTTTCTTCTAAAAGTTACCGGAATTACTTTCTGAGAAATGAATCAGTATATATTAAAGGTAAAAATTCTTATACTAAATAGGATAAACTTTTGACTCCCTTTATTCATTTGTAGATTAAGTGGAATAATACCTAATTTTGTCATTTACATTCTGTAATCTAGCTACTTTGGGATAGTCTTAGGATGTTTCCCAGGTAATTCCATTTCCTGACCCCTCCCTGCAAACAAAATGGCAGTGACACTTTATCCTGATTTTTTTTTCTTTTTGGTTTATGCCTATTCCATCTTAATTAAATATGTATAAATAAAGTGGAAAAAAAAACATAGAGTGACAGAGTAGATTAAAAAAAACATTGATATGTTGCCTACAAGAGACTCATTTTTAATCTACAGTCACCTGCAGATTGAAAGAGGATGGAGAAATATTTATCATGCAAATGAATGCCAAAAGAAAGCCAGAGTAGTAATACTTACATCAGACAAAATTGACTTTAAAACAAAGACTGTAACAAAAGACAAAGAAGGACAGTATATAATGACAAAGATGATAATCCAACAAGATATAACAATAGTAAATATTTATGCACCCAACATAAGAGGACCCAAATACATACAACAGCTAATAACAAATATAAGGAACTAATTGATAGTAATACAATAATTGTAGGGACTTTAACACTCCACCTACATTGATGGACAGATAATCTAAAGAGAAAATTGACAGGGAAACAGTGGCTTTGAATGGCACATTAAACCAGTGGATTTAACAGATATATTCAGAACATCCCATCTTGAAACAGCAAAATACAGGGGAGAAAAATAATGGCAGAGGACTAGGGGACCCTATTTCAACTGGTCCCTTGAATTGAGCAAAATATCTACCAGACCACTCCGAACATCCATGGAATCATCCTGAGATGTAAGAAGATATATCTGGATCTCTACAAACAGAATATCGCAGGTGGTTGTTTTCGAGGTATGAAGCAGGGAGATGTGATTCTGCAGGTAGATATCAGAAGATAAACAGAAGGGGGAGGGAGCTGCCATAAGCACTTGAGCTGGGAAGGTGAAATAACACAGGAGACCAAAAACCTCCTGCTCTAGGGACCAGGCACAGATTTGCAGACCGGTAGCAACAGGGAAAGGTCTTTAGGGCAGCCCCTTGGATGAACACCTGGAGCTGTGGGGGTACGTGTACGAACTGGGGGCGGCTGTCAGTTTTAGAAGCACAAAGGGCAGAGACGTGCCTGGACCTGGAAGTGAGGGCTGGGAGCACTGCTGTGGTGCACACAACCCAGGACACTGTGGTTTTAGCAGCACAGACAGAAACAGAGACAGTGTGACCTGGAGAGCTCACTGAAGAACAGACTGCAAACTCTCTGTTCTGAAGCAAAGGTTGGGAAATGGTCACTTCTGCTCTGACTCTCAGAAGAGATGCAGAAAACCACCAGGGAAAGCCACCAGAGAACAAAAGCTCCCCAAAACCGGTTTTCACTGAGCCAATCATCCCTCACAGGGGCAGACAACTGCCCAAACAGGGTTGCCTGAGTAACAGCGTGGAAGGCCCCTCCCCCAGAAGGCTGGAAGAACAAGAGACCAACAACCCTAATGTCCCTATAAAACAAGTGCATCTAAAGATAATTTAGACTCTGTACGTTCCTTCAACCACCCCTCAACAGAATGACTGAAAGGAGGAACTCCCAAAGTAAGAAAGACTCAGAGATTGTGACTTCTGCCACAGATTTACAAATGGATATGGATATAAGCAAGATGTCAGAAATAGACTTCAGGGTAACAGTTATGAAGACAATAGCTAGAATGAAGAAAACACTTAATGGCAATACAGAGTCTCTAGGGGCAGAAATGAGAGCTGATCTGGAAGAACCTAAAAATGTTATCAGTGAGATCCAATCTAATCTAGATACTCTAACAGCAAGGGTAAATGAGGCAGAAGAAGGAATTAGGGATCTAGAAGACAAACTGATAGAAAAGAGGGAACACAAGGAGGCCTGGAAAAAACAGCTTAAAATCCATGAAAACAGAATTAGAGAAATAAGTGACACCATTAAATGTTTCAATGTCAGAATTATTGGAATCCTGGAGGGGGTGGAGAGAGAGAGATAACTAGAAGATATATTTGAGCAAATTGTAGATGAGAACTTCCCTAATCTGGGGAATGAAACAAGCATTCATGTCCTAGAGGCACAGAGGACCCCTCCCAAGATCAAGGAAAACAGGCCAACAACCCTGGCAGGTAATAGTAAAACTCGCAAATCTTAGAACCAAGGAAACCATATTAAGGGCAGTTAAGGAGAAGACATTCCTTATGTACAGAGGGAGGAACATCAGAATAACATCAGACCTATCCACAGAGACCTGGCAAGCCAGAAAGGCCTGGCAAGACATATTCAGGGTACTGAATGAGAAGAACATGCAGCCAAGAATACTTTATCCTGCAAGGCTGTCATTTAGAATGGATGGAGAGATGCAGAGCTTCCAAGACTGGCAGAAACTGAAAGAATATGTGACCACTAAGCCAGCCCTGCAAGAAATATTAAGGGGGTTCTATAAAAGGAGAAAGACCCCAAGAGTGAAATAGAACAGAAATTTACAGAGACAATCCATAGAAAGAAGGACTTCACAGGCAACATGATGACAATTAATTCATATCTTTCAATAATCACTCTCAACGTAAAAAGCCTAAATGCTCCCATAAAATGGGACAGGGTTGCCGATTGGATGAAAAGACAGGACCCATCCATATACTGTCTACAAGAGACTCATTTTAAACCTAAAGATACATCCAAACTGAAAGTGAAGGGATGGAGAACGCTCTTTCACACCAACGTACCTCAAAAGAAAGCTGAGGTGGCAATTCTCATATAAGAAATATTAGATTTTAAGCTAAAGACTGTAGTTAGAGACACAGAAGGCCACTATATCATTCTTAAAGGGTCTATCCAACAAGAAGATCTAACAATTGTAAATATCTATGCCCCCAACATGGGAGCAGCCAACTATTAAGCAAACTGTTAACCAAAATAAAGAGACATATTGATAATAATATGTTAACTGTAGGAGACCTCAACACTTCAGTCTCAGCAATAGACAGATCATCTAAGCAGAAAATCAACAAGGAAACAAGAGCTTTGAATGACACACTGGACCAAATGGACATCATAGATATATACAGAACATTCCAACCTAGAACAACAAAATACTCATTCTTCTCCAGTGTACATGGAACTTTCTCCATAATAGACAACATACTGGGTCACAAATCAGGTCTCAACTGA
Organism: Callorhinus ursinus; assembly: GCF_003265705.2. Classification (NCBI taxonomy): domain Eukaryota; kingdom Metazoa; phylum Chordata; class Mammalia; order Carnivora; family Otariidae; genus Callorhinus; species Callorhinus ursinus. The sequence continues at coordinate 4,137,675 of NW_027397129.1, forward strand.
TACCAAAAGATTGAGATTATTCCCTGCATATTCTCAGACCATAATGCCTTAAAACTGGAACTCAATCACAAGAAAAAATTTGGCAGAAATTCAAACCCTTGGAAGCTAAAGACCGCTCTGCTCAAGAATGTTGGGTCAACCAGGAAATCAAAGAAGAACTTAAACAATTCATGGAAACCAGTGAGAATGAAAACACATCAGTCCAAAACCTATGAGATACTGCAAAGGTGGTCCTAAGAGAGAAATACATAGCCATCCAAGCCTCACTCAAAGAAATAGAAAAATCCCAAATTCACCAAATAACTTTACACTTTGAAGAACTGGAAAAAAACAACAAATGATGCCTAAGCCACATTAGAAGAGAAATAATTGTGATTAAAACAGAGATCAATGAATTAGAAAACAGATATACAGTAGAGCAGATCAATGAAACTAGAAGCTGGTTCTTTGAAAGAATTGATAAGATCAATAAACCACTGGCCAGACATCCAAAAGAAAAGAGAAAGAACCCAAATTAATAAAATTATGAATGAAAGGGGAGAGATCATGACTAACACCAAGGAAATAGAAACAATTATTAGAAATTATTATCAATAACTCTATGCTAATAAATTAAGCAACCTGGAAGAAATGGGTACCTTCCTGGAAACCTATAAACTGCCAAGACTGAAACAGGAAGAAATTGACAACCTGAATAGGCCAATAACCGGTGTCGATATTGAAGCAGTGATCAAAAACCTCCCAAGAAACAAGAGTCCAGGGCTGGATGGATTCCCTGGGGTATTCTACCAAACATTCAAAGAAGAAATAAAACCTCTTTTCCTGAAGCTGTTTCAAAAAACAGAAACAGAAGGAAAGCTTCCAGACTCCTTCATTAAGGCCAACATTACCTTGATCCCCAAACCAGGCAAAGACCCCATCAAAAAGGAGAATTTGAGACTGATATCCCTGATGAATATGGACGCCAAAATTCTCAACAAAATCTTAGCTAATGGGATCCAACACTACATTAAAAGGATCATCCACCACGACTAAGTGAGATTTATCCCTGGGCTGCAAGGGTGGTTCAACATTCACAAATCAATCAATGTGATAGAACACATTAATAAGAGGAGAGAGAAGAACCGTATAGTCCTCTCAGTTGATGCAGAAAAAGCATTTGATAAAATACAGCATCCCTTACTGATTAAAACTCTTCAGAGTATAGGGATAGAGGGAATATTCTTCAATATCATAAAATCCATCTATGAAAACCCACAGCAAACATCATTCTCAATGGGGAAAAGCTGAAAGCCTTTCCTTTAAGATCAGGAATACATGAAGAATGCCCACTCTCTCCATTATTGTTCCACATAGTACTAGAAGTCTTAGCAACAGCAATCAGACAAGAAAAAGAAATAAAAGGTATTCAAATTGGCAAAGAAGAAATCAAACTCTCTTTCTTCACAGATGACATGATACTTTATGTGGAAAGCCCAAAAGACTCCACCTCAAAATTACTAGAACTCATATAAGAATTCAATAATGTGTCAGGATACAAAATCAATGCACAGAAATCAGTTGCTTTTTTATACACTAACAATGCAACTGTAGAAAGAGAAATTAGAGAATCGGTTATTTACAATAGCACTAAAAACCATAAGATACATTGGAATAAACCTAACCAAAGAGGTAAATGATCTATACTCTAGGAAGTACAGAACACTCATGAAAGAAATTGAAAAAGATGGAAAAATATTCCATGTACATGGATTGGAAGAATAAACATTGTTAAAATGTCTAGGCTATCCAGATCAATCTATATCTTCATTGCCATCCAGATCAAAATACCAATGATATTTTTCAAAGTACTGGACCAAACAATCTTAAAATTTGTATGGAATCAGAAAAGACCCTGAATCAACAAGGAAATGTTGAAAAAGAAAAACAAAGCTGGGGGCATCACGTTGCCTGATTTCAAGCTATATTACAAAGATGTGATAACCAAGACAGCACGGTACTGGCACAAGAACAAACACATAGACCAATGGAACAGGATAGATAGCCTGGATCCTCAACTGTATGGCCAAATAATCTTTGACAAAGGAGGAAAAAATGCAATTGACAAAAGACAGTCTCTTCAATAAATAGTGCTGGGAAAATTGGACAGATGTATACAGAACAGTGAATCTTGACCATTCTCTTACACCATACACAAAGATAAACTCAAAATGGATGAAAGACCTCAATGTGAGACAGGAATCCATCAAAATCCTAGAGGAGAATATAAGCAGTAACCTCTTCAACATCAGCCACAGCAACTTCTTTCAAGGCATATCTCCAAAGGCAAAGACCCACAAAATGGGAGAAGATTTTTGCAAATGACACTACAAAGGGCTGATATCCAAGATCTATAAAGAACTTCTCAAACGCAACACCCAAAAAACAATCAAGTCAAAAACTGGGCAAAAGACATGAACAGACACTTTTCAAAAGAAGACATACAAATGGCTAACAGACATATGAAAAAATGTTTATCACCATTAGCCATCAGGGAAATTCAAATCAAAACCACATTGAGATACCACCTTACACCAGTTAAAATGGCAAAAATTGACAAAGCAAGAAACAACAAATGTTGGAGAGGTTGTGGAGAAAGGGGAACCCTCTTACACTGTTGGTGGAAATGAAGTTGGTACAGCTACTTTGGAAAACAGTGGGGAAGTTTCTCAAAAATTAAAAATAGAGCTACCCTATGACCCAGCAATTGCACTCCTGGGTATTTACCCCAAAGACACAGATGTAGTGAAAAGAAAGGCCATATGCACCCCAATGTTCATAGCAGCAATACCCACAATAGCCAAACTGTGGAAAGAGCCAAGATGCCCTTCAAAAGACGAATGGATAGAGAAGATGTGGTCCATATATACAATGGAATATGACTTAGCCATCAGAAAGGATGAATACCCAACTTTCACATCAACATGGATAGGACTGGAAGAGATTATGCTCAGTGATATAAATCAAGCAGAGAAAGTCAATTATCATATGGTTTCACTTATTTGTGGAACATAAAGAATAGCATGGAGGACATTAGGAGAAGGAAAGGGAAAATGAAGGGGGGGTATCGGAGGGGGAGTCAAATCATGAGAGACTATGGACTCCAAGAAACAAAGAGAGTTTTAGAAGCATTGGGGGTGGGGGGATATTTTAGCCCAGTGATGGGTATTAAAGAAGGCATGTATTGCATGGAGGACTCGGTGTTATATGTAACCAATGAATCATGGAACACTACATCAAAAACTAATGATTTATATTAACATAACAATAAAAAATTATAAAAAAATAAAAAGAAACTAATGATGTACTGTATGGTGACTAACATAACATAATAATAACAAAAAAAAAACACACATTCTTTTCAAGTGCACATGGAACATTCTCCAGAGTAGATCACACATTAGGCCACAAAATAAGTTTCAACAAATTCAAAATGATTGAAGTCATAACAGCATCATAAAACTAGAAATCAACCACAAGAAAATATCTGTAAAGAACAAAGCAATCATACAACAAAAAGAAATAAAAGGCATCGAAATTGTTAAGTAAGAAGTAAAACTTTCACTATTTGTAGATGACATGATACTATATATAGAAAATCCTAAAGCCTCCATCTACAAATTACTAGAACTGATAAATGAATTCAATAAAGGCACAAGATACAAAATCAATATACAAAACTCTATCACAGTCCTATACTAATAATGAAGCAGCAGAAGAGAAATTAAGAAAACAATCCCATTTACAATTGCACCAAAAATAATAAAATATCTAGGTATAAACTTAACCAAAAAGGCAAAAGACCTGTACTCTGAAAACTATAAAACACTGATGAAAGAAATTGAAGATGACACAAAGAGATGGAAGGACATTCCATGTTCTTGGATTGAAAGAACAAGTATTGTTAAATTCTTTATACTACCCAAAGCAATCTACATATTTACTACAATCTCTATTAAAATTTCACCACTGGGGCACCTGGGTGGCTCAGTTGGTTAAGTGTCTGCCTTTGGTACACATCATGATCCCATGGTCCTGGGATCAAGCCCCAGGTTGGGCTCCCTGTTTAGCAAAGAACCTGCTTATCCCTCTTCCTCTGCCCTCCCCCACACTTGTGTTCTCTCTCTCAAATTAAAAAAAAAATGTTAAAAAAATTCCAACAACATTTTTCACAGAACAAGAACAAACAATCCTGAAGTTTCTATGGAGCCACAAAAGACCCTGAATAGCCAAAGCAATCTTGAAAAAAGAAAAACAGAGCTGGAGGTATCATAATTTCAGACTTCAAGTTATATTACAAAGCAGTAGTAATAAAACAGTATGGTACTGAAATAAAAATGGACACATAGATCAGTAGAACAAAACAGGTAGCCCAGAAATAAAATCATATGAACATGGTTAATTACTCTTCCACAAAGTAGGCAAGAATACGTAATGTGAAAAAGACAGTCTCTTCAACAAATGGTATTAAGAAACTGGACAGCTACATGCAAAGGAATGAAACTGGACCACTTTCTTACACAATACACAAAAATAAACTCAAAATGGATTAATGTCTGTGGGACCTGAAACCATAAAAATCCTAGAAGAGAACACTGGCAGTAATTTCTCTGACATTGGTCATAACTACATAGTTCTAGATCTGTCTCCTGAGGCAAGGAAAATAAAAGCAAAAATAAACTACTAGGATACATCCAAATAAAAACCTTCTCCACAGTGAAGGAACAATTCAACCAAACTAAAAGCCAACCTACTGAATGGGAGAAGATATTTACAAATGACATATCCAAGAAAGGGTTAATATCTAAACTATATAAGAAATGCATACAACTCAACACCCAAAAAACAAATAATCCAATTAAATATGGGCAGAAGACATGAACAGACATTTCTCCAAAGAGATATTCAGATGGCCAACAGACACATGAAAAGATGTTCAACATCACTCATCAGGGAAATGCAAATCAAAGCTACAGTGAATGGCAGGGAGTTAAGATGGTGGAGTAGTACGGGGACCCTAAACTTGCCTTGTCCCTTGAACACAGCTAGATAATGATCAAATCATTCTGAACACCCAAGAAATCCATCTGAGGTCAGAGAGAACAAAACTGCAAGTCTACAAGTAGAAAAGCAACCACCTTCTGGAAGATAAGAGGTGTGGAGAGTTGATTTGGGAGAGATATAACTGTGGGTAGGGTGGTGGGAAGGGAGCCCTGCTTACAGAGACTAACACATACAGGGACTACCACAAAGTATTATATACAGTGGAGTGAAAATCTGAAATTTTAGAAGTCTGCCACTGCTGAGGTTATGCCTAGCTTAGAGGAGAAGCGGGGCAGAGGCAGGAGTGGACAGGTTGGTCTGAGGATCCCCTGGGTGACGAGAAGAATGGGTGGTGCCAATGTATACTGCACTGTTCCCAGACATAAGGGCAGGAACTCAGGCTGAGGGCAGTGAGCATGGATGCCAGCTCTGTGTTTTGCCTTGGTCATAAACTCTGAACCACTCCATGGTCATTCTACCACTTTCCTGGCACTGGCCAGCAGACAGCAAAAGTACAGCAAGACCTTCCCCCAGAGTATCAGTGCCAGTCTGAGCCATGGGAGTCCTAAAATTTGGAGTTTTGAAACCCAAAATGTGTCTGAGTTAAAACAGTTTGGACACAGGCAGGGTGAAGGAAAGGAACTGACAGGAGCTGGGGACAGAAGAGGGGTGATTGATTGCTCTTCTGAGAGTACTTCCTGAAGAATGTGGGCTGTGAACTCTCAGCTCTGCTGCTAGAAAGCAGGGCATAGCCATTTTCATCCCACCCATCAGCACTGAAAGTCTTCAGGGAGCAAAACAGCACCACCTAGTGGAGGCCAGAGCCACTTACACCAAACTCCACCCTCTGGCACCCTGCTGACACATCTCCACCAAAACAAGTTGGCCTGAGAATCATTGAAGCAGGCCCATTCCCCCACAAGACCAGCACAAACACCTCGCATGCACCAAGTCTACAGATCATAGAGTGCTGCAAAGCTCCAGCTCTAGGGGAAGTGGGATCTGGCTTCCTTTTATTTTTTATTACTATTTTTTCATTTTTTATTTTTAAATCCTTTTTAATTTATTATAATTATTTATAAAATTTTTATTTTTATATATTTTTATTTTTTAATTTCTTTTTTTTTTTGGTTCTACCTTTTTTTAATAAGCAGACCAAAACACACCCAGGATCTAGGCTTTTTTTTTTTCTTTTTTTTTCTGGACTAAATGACAAGATGGAGAAATTTACCCAAAAGGAAAGAACAGGAAGCAGAATTAATGGCCAGGAATTTGATCAATACAGATATAAGTAAGATGTCAGAACTACAATTTAAAACAATTATAAGGAGAGTATCTGGGCTTGAAAAAAGCATAGGCAATACTAGAGAATCCCTTACTTTAGAGATAAAAGAACTAAAATATAGTCAGGGCAAAATTAAAAATACTATAACCATGATGGAAACCATAATGGATGTCACAAAAATGAGGATGGATGAAGCAGAGGAACAAATCAGTAATATAGAAGATAAAATTATGGAAAATAATGATGCTGAAGAGAGAAAGAAAAGTTATGGATCAAGAAGGTAGACTTAGGGAATTCAGTGACATATTAAAACATAATAACATTTGTATTATAGGAGTCACAGAAGATGAAGAGAGAGAAAAAGGAGCAGAAGGTTTATTTGAGCAAGTTATAGCTGAAAACATTCCTGATCTGGGGAAGGACACAGATATCAAAACCCAGGAAGCATAGAGAACTCCCATTAAATTAAATAAAACCTGACAATTGCCAAGGCATATCATAGTCAAATTCACAAAATACATACACGGAAAGAATCCTGAAAGCAACAAGGAAAAGTTCTTACCTACAAGGGAAGACAGATCAAGTTCACAGCAGACCTGTACACAGAATCGTGGCAGGCAGGGAGAGAATGGCAGGATATATTCAATGTGTGAATGAGAGAAAGTATGCAGCAAAGAATATTTTATCCAGCAAGGCTGTCATTCAGAGTAGCAGGAGAGATGAAGAGTTTTCCAGACAAACAATAATTAAGGAGTTCGTGAACACTAAACCAGCCTTGCAAGAAATATTAAGGGGGACTCTTTGAGTGGAGAAGAAAAGACCAAAAGCAACAAAGACTAGAAAGGATCAGAGATCACCAGAAACACCAATTCTACAGGTAACATAATAGCACTAAATTCAGACATTTCAGTAATCACTCTGATTGTAAATGGACTAAATGCTCCAATCAGAAGACATAGGGTATCAGAATGGATTAAAAGACAAGATCCAGGGGTGCCTGGGTGGCTCAGTTGTTAAGCGTCTGCCTTTGGCTCAGGTCATGATCCGGGGGTCCTGGGATCCAGCCCCGCTTTGGGCTCTCTGCTCAGCAGGAAGCCTGCTTCTCCCTCTCCCACTCCCCTTGATTGTGTTCTTGCTCTTGCTCTCTCTCTCTCTGCAAATAAGCGAAATCTTAAAAAAAAAAAAAAAGAAAGAAAAGAAAAGGGGCGCCTGGGTGGCTCAGTCACTGGGCATCTGCCTTTGGCTCGGGTCATGATCCCAGAGTCCTGGGATCAAGCCCCGCATGGGGATCCCTGCTCAGTGGGAAGCCTGCTTCTATCTCTCCCACTCCCCCTACTTGTGTTCCCTCTCTTGCTGTGTTTTTCTCTGTCAAATAAATAAATAAATAAAATCTTTAAAAAATTTTTAAAAAGACAAGATCCATCCATATGCTGCTTACAAGAAACTCATTTTAGACCCAAAGACACCTCCAGATTGAAAGTGAGGGGATGGAGGACCACCTACCACGCTAATGGATGTCAAAAGAAACTGGAGTAGCCATATTATATCAAACAAACCAGATTTAAAACCAGATACTGTGACAAGAGATGAGGAAAGGAATTACCTCATAATTAAGGGGCCTACCCATCAATAAGATCTAACAATTGTAAATATTTATGCCCCCAGCTTGGGAACACCCAAATATATAAATCAATTAATAATAAACATAAGGAAACTGATTGATAATAATACAATATTGGTAAGGGATTTAACAACCCACTTACAGCAATGGGTAGATCATCTAAGCAGAAAATCAAAAAGGAAAGAATGGCTTTGAATGACACACTGGACCAGATGGACTTAACAGATCTATTCAGAACACTTCATCCTAAAGCTGCAGAATACACATTCTTCTTAAGTGCATTTGGAACATTCTCCAGAATAGATCACATACTGGGTCACAAATCAGCCCTCAGCAAATACAAAAAAAAAAAAAAATCAAGATCATACCATACATATTTTCAGATCACAACGCTATGAAACTTGAAGTCAACCACAAGAAAAAATTTGGAAAGACCACAAATACATGGAGCTTAAAGAACATCCTACTGAAAAATGAATGGGTTAAGCAGGAAATTAAAGAAGAAATAATAAAAATACACAGATGCAAATGAAAATGAAAACACAACAGTCCAGAGCCTTTGGGATACTGCAAAAGCACTCCCAAGAGGGAAGTATATTATAGCACAGGCTTCCTCAAGAAGCTAGAAAGTCTCAAATACACAACTTAATCTTACACCTAAAGGAGCTAGAAAAGGAACGGCAAAAAAAGGCTAAAGCCAGCAGAAGAAGGGAAATAATAAAGATAACAGCAGAAATAAATAATATAGAAACAAAAAAACCCCAAAAACTTAGAACTGATCAACAAAACTGAGAGTGGTTCTTTGAAAGAATTAATAAAATTGATAAACCCTTAGCCAGAGTTAACAAAAAGAAAAGAGAAAGGACCCCAGTAGTAAAATCAAGAATGAAAGAGAAGAAATCACAACCAATACCAAAGGATGGAAAATTATAAGAGAATATTATGAATAATTATATGCCAACAACCTGGACAATCTGGAAGAAATGGGTAAATTCCTAGAAACTTATGAACTACCAAGAGTGAAACAGGAAGAAATGTAAAATTTGAACAGACCTATAATCAGCAAAGAAACTGAATCAGTAATCAAAAGTCTCCCAACAAGAAAAAGTCCTGAGCCAGATAGATGGCTTCTGAGGGAAACTACCAGGCATTTAAAGAAGAGTTAATACCTAGTCTTCTCAAACTGTTCCAAAAAATAGAAATGGAAGGAAAACTTCCAAACTCATTCTACAAAGCCAGCATCATCTTGATTCCAAAACCAAAGACCCCACTAAAAAGGAAAATTACAGGCCAATATCCATGATGAAAATGGATGCAAAAATTCTCAACAAAATGTTAGCAAATCAAATCCAATAGTACATTAAAAGAATTAATCACTACAATCAAATGAGATTTATTCCTGGGCTCCAAGTATGGTTCAAAATTTGTGGGCCAATCAATGTGATACACCACATTAATAAAAGAAAGGATAGGGACTACATGATCCTCTCAATAGATACAGAAAAAGCCTTTGACAAAATACAGCATCCATTCTTGATAAAAACCCTCAATAAAATAGGGGTAAATGAACATACCTCAACATCATAAAGACCATATATGAAAGACCCACAGCTAATATCATCCTCAGTGGGGAAAAACAGAGCTTTTCCCCTACAATCAGGAATAAGACGAGGATGTCCACTCTCACTATTACTATTTAACATAGTACTGGAAGTCATAGCCTCAGGAATCAGACAACAAAAAGAAATAAAAGGCATCCAAATTGGCAAAGAAGAAGTCAAACTTTCCCTTTTTGCAGATGACATGAGACTCTATGTAGAAAACCTGAAAGACTACAGCAAAAAATTGCTAGAACTGAAACATGAATTCAGCAAAGTCGGAGGATATAAAATCAACATACAGAAATCTGTTGCATTTCTCTACACCAATAGTGAAGTGGTAGAAAGAAATCGAGGAATCAATATTTACAATACACAAAAATCATAAGATGCCTAGGAATAAACCTAACAAAAGAGGTAAAAGATCTGTACTCTGAAAACTATAGAACACTTATGAAATAAATTGAAGAGGACACCAAGAAATGAAAAAGCATTCCATGTCATGTATTATAAGAACAAACATTGCTAAAATGTATACTACCCAAAACAATCTACACATTCAATTCAATCCTTATCAAAATACAACCAGCATTTTCACAGAGCTAGAACAAACAATCATAAAGTTTCTATGGAACCACAAAAGACCCCAAATGACCAATGCAATTCTGAAAAAGAAAAACACAACTGGAGGCATCACAATTCCAGATTTCAAGCTATATAAGCTGTAGTCATCAAGACTACGGTATTGGCACAAAAACATAGATCAGTGGAACAGAATAAAAAAACCCAGAAATGGATCCACAACTATATGCTCAACTAATCTTTGACAAAGCACAAAAGAATATCCAATGGAGAAAAAGTCTCTTCAACAAATGGTGTTGGAAAAACTGGACAGCAACATGTAGAAGAGTGAAACTGGAGCACTTTCTTACACCACACACACACACACACACACACACACACACACACACACACAAAATCAAAATGGATGAAAGACCTAAATGTGAGATGGGAAACCATCAAAAACACTAGAGGAGAACACAGGCAGCAACCTCTTTGACCTTGGCCAGAGCAACTTCTTACTAGACATGTTGCTGTAGGCAAGGCAAATAAAAGCAACACTGAACTATTGGGACTTCATCAAGATAAAAACCTGCACAGTGAAGGAAGCAATCAACAAAACTAAAAGGCAGCCTATGGAATGGGAGAAGATATATGCAAATGACATACCTGATAAAAGGTTATTATCAAAAATCTATAAAAAACTTATCAAACTCAACACTCAAAAACCAAATAATCTGGTTAAGAAATGGGAACAAGATATGAATAGACACTTTTCTAAAGAAGACATCCAGATGGCTAATAGACACATGAAAAGATGCTCAACACCACTCATCATCAGGGAAATACAAATCAAAACCATGATGAGATACCACTTCATATCTGTCAGAATGGCTAAAATTAACAACATAAGAAACAACAGGTGTTGGCGAGGATGCAGAGAAAGGGGAACTCTTTTGCACTGTTGGTGGGAATGTAAACTGGGGTAACCACTCTGGAGAACAGTATGGAGGTTCCTCAAAAAGTTAAAAATATAACTATCCTCCTATCCAGCAATTGCACTAGTACATATTTACACAAAGAATACAAAATTACAGATTCACAGAGGTACGTGCACCCCGATGTTGATAACAGCATTACCAACAATAAACAAACTTGAAGAAAGCCTAAATATACTTCGACTGATGAAAGAATAAAAAAGGAATGGCATATATGCACAATAGAATATTACTCAGCCATTGAAAAGAATGAAATCTTGCAATTTGCAATGATGTGGATGGAGCTAGATTGTATTACGCTAAACAAAATATCAGTCAATGAAAGACAAATACCATATGATTTCACTCATCTGCAGAATTTAAGAAACAAAACATACGAACCTAGGGAAAGGGCGAAAAAAGGAGAGAGGGAAACAAACCATGAGAGACTCTTATGGATAGAGAACAAACTGAAGGTTGATGGAGGGAGGTGGGTGGGGATGGGCTAGACGGGTGATTGGTTTTAAAGAGGGCACTTGTTCTGATGAGCACTGGGTGTTGTATGTAAGTGTTGAATCATTGAATTCTACTCTTGATATCAATATTGCAATGTATGTTAACTAACTAAAATTTAAATTAAAATTATAAGAAAGAAAAACTACAATGAGATATCACCTTATACCTGTCATGTTGGCTAAAATCAAAAACACAAGATGCAACAGATGTTGGTGAGGATGGGGAGCAAAGGAACCCTCACGTACTGTTAATAGGAATACAAAATGTTGTAGCTGCTGTGGAAAAAAAAGTATGGATGTTCTTCAAAAAGTTAAAAATAGAGGGGCGCCTGGGTGGCTCAGTCGTTAAGCATCTGCCTTCTGCTCCGGTCATGATCCCAGGGTCCTGGGATCGAGTCCCACATTGGGCTCCCTCTTCCGCAGGAAGCCTGCTTCTCCCTCTCCCACTTCCCCTGCTTGTGTTCCCTCTCTTGCTGTGTCTCTCTCTGTCAAATAAATAAATAAAATCTTAAAAAAAAAAAGTTAAAAATAGAACTATCATATGATCCAGTAATCACACTTCTGGGTATTTACCCCCATAATAAAAAACACTAATTCAAAGTGATATAAGTACCCCTATGTTTATAGCAGCATTATTTATAATAACCAAACTATGGAAGCACCCCAAGTGTCCACTGACAGACAAGTGGATAAAGATGTGATATATATATATATATATACACATATGAATATTACTCAGCCATAAAAAAAGAATGAAATCTTACTATTTGCTACAAAATGGATGGAGCTAAGAAGTAAAATGCTAAGTGAAATAAGTCAGTCAGAGAAAGACAAATACCATATAATTTCACTCATACATGGATTTTAAGAAAGAAAACAAAGGTGCAAGGAAAAAAAAGAGAGAGAGAAATGAAGAAACAGACACTTAACTATAGAGAACAAACTGATGGTTACCAGAGGGGAGGTGGGTTGGGGGGGAAGGGTTAAATAGTTGATGGGGATTAAAGAGTATAGTTTTCATGATGAGCACTAAGTAATGTAGATAATTGTTGAATCACTATATTGTATACCTGAAATTAATGTAACACTGTATGTTAACAATAGTACAATTAAAAGAAAAACTTAATAAGAAATAAAATCCAAATATGTCAATACTCCTCAAAAACAGTTAAAATGATAAAAAACAGCAACTCTGAGTATTTTGTAATAGTGTAATAGAGTGTTTTGGTGTGGAGGGGCAGGGATTTGATTATTCTGATAAGCTAAGTGTGCTCTATTTAAGAATTCTGCTAGTAGTCAAACTTGACAGCATATAAAATGGCAAAAGAAGCCTAGTCAGGTGATACTGTATGTCAGATTTCTTCACCATAAACCACAGGTGCTGAGAAACAACTTTAACAAAGAAAATATAGGAGGACACAAATTTAGCAGCCGTGGAACTAGATAATGCAAAGAAAGCTAAATTGGAGAATGATGAATGATGTCAAAATGGTAAAAACCAAGAGACCAGGTATTGCTACACAGCTGTGGCTTCTATTTAGAAATGGCTGGCTGCTTCCAGAAGCTGTTTTCATAAGAAGTATAAAATTTCCCTCACTGAGGCATAGATCAGCTGCCCAAACCTCATCCTTATCAGTCAAGCTTGTTGGCCTTTGACTCTATACAATCTTTATGACATTGTTATCAATTATACTTCAGAAACATCTGCTCTAGAGCTGTCTGTTATCTACATGGCAGACAGAAAATCTAATGGCACCAAAAAGGAATGACAGGAAACCCATTAATGTGTAATGGTGATAGGAAATAACACAATAACCATGATCAGGGCCTGCCAAATCTGTTAGCATTTCAATGCCTAGGTAACCTACTAGCACACATTGGAAAGATTCTTCACAGTTCATAATGTCACTGACAAGTCAATGAATAACTTAAATTATTGCCCAGCACAGAATATACAATGTTGCCTGTATGTCAAAGTAAGACTACATTAAAGATGATGGTGAGTCATTTGTGGTACAATTTGATTATTTTTATTTGTACATAATACTTAGAGTAGAAGTTTATATCTAGTGCTCTTTTAGCCCAATATTCATTTTCTTATTCACTTATTTGTAGTTTCATTTATTTGATAAATATTTGAGTTTCTACTCTTCTAGTTGCTGAGGATATATCAATGAGTAAAACAGATAAAAATTTTGACCTTCATGCGTCTTGTATTCTAGTGCCATAAGAAAAATAAAAGCAAACAAATATGATGTATAGTGATAAGTGTTGAAAAGAGAGGTAAAACAGGAAATGGGAGTTGGGACTAGGGAGAGGAGTCTACAGGTTATTTAAACCTCTTTAAGGGAGACCAGAAAAGGCTTGTCTAATAAATTGACACTTGAGTAGAGAAGAGGCAAGATAAGCAAGAGAAGCTTGTTGGAGCTCCTCTTGGCCTGCCCACATCCTCCTTCTTTGGCCATCCCATGTCCCAACCACAACCACAACCCCAAGACCCAGACCTTGCCAAGCAAGGCCAAGCTTACCACTAAGTGACTGCAGGACACCAAATCCAACCCACTCTTGACTGGCACCCAGACCTGGCCCCTTGTGCCATAGCTGACACTGTCCCCAGGCCTGCCAACCATTCTGGTTCCCACCTACCTCCTACCCACAGAGACTGAACCAAACACCAAAACTTCCCACCATATAGGTGAACCCTCCCCTCTCTCAAAGGTATGGTCTCCACCCCACCCCAAGGGGATGATTTTTCACATGCCTAAGGAAAGCTTGGCCCCACTCTGCTGTCCAGCCCCAGTGTCCAAGGGATTCCCTAGAGGACATAGCTGAACTCCAAGGGGCAGGTGAAGGGCCAGGCATGCCACCAGGCATGGCAAGGGGTGCTCCTTCCCCTTTTGGTGGTTCCTAATACCAACACCTCTGGATGTGTACTTGTTCCCAAAGCCTGCCCATCATGTATGTCAGGGCCTGGTGGGCAGGGCCTTGGGAACCCTACCAGCTCCTGTGCTTCTCTAGCCCAGCAGCTTCCTCATTCTATGCTGCCTGAGCCCCACAGAGGAGAACTGATCACTGGATGAGTGTGGGTAAGGATCGTCAGGAAGCCCATGAGACAGGGGCAGTGATGGGCAGCCTGTTCCTGTGTGCTAGATAAGGGTCACTTGGCACTTCCCAGCCATCCCAACAGATGGGTGGGTGTGGGGACCAGTGACATCCATGGGGGGACAGCAGGGCTGGCTAGAGGCCAGAAAAGGCATAGCTCAATTATGGCACCAGAGGCTAGGATAACTCGCCATGGCTCAAGGCTCCTGCAGCTATGGGCAGAAGTTAGTGGTCAACCTGTGCCCTTGGGTGCCAATCCATCATGTGGGTTGGTTTCATGAAACCCCACCCATGCTTTCCTGTTAGACAAAAAGTACAGTGGCCAGTAAGGCTGAATCAGTGACAGTGAAAATGAAACAGAATGCCATCTTAACTATCATAAAACTGCTTTCCTTTTTTACTTTGAGGGCTCCCTAGCTGAGGATGATGTGTAAAATGTAGCAGTCCTCAAGATGACATTCTCCCTTCCAGATGCTTGTTAGCAGTGTGTTCCAGGATACTATTAGGAATGAACTCTACTAAAGAGGAAATTTACTGTATGTTGATGCAAATTAAGTTCACCACTAGTGAGACCATGTGTGAACAAATTTCTTAAGTTGGAGAGATTACATTAGCAAATGTAAAGTTGTCCCAGTTTGTCTCTTGTCTCCTCCCTGCTTCTGATAAAGAGACTTGAAAGAATCAATATGAGAACTGTGGGGAATTGATATCAGCAGTAGACTGGTAACTGGTACAGTAGGTGATCCAAAGACTAAGCATTCATATCTTCCCTTCTTCAAATTTATTGATAACTGAGGGAACCCACAAGGCAGTGTTAGGTTCTTTGTTCATCAATTCTTTTTATTTGTTTCTTTAGACTTTTATATGCAGATAAAATAATATGCCTAATCATTATAATATTTATTACTTTTTTGATTAGAAAAAAGTATGTACCAAATCAATTTTCTAACATTATATAAAGAATAATCATGAGGAAGAATAAAAGCAACTAAAAATATTAGTCATTTGAAGTTATATGGAGAAAATTTATATTCCATTCAAGCATTTTAAGGTTAACTTTTTTTCAATTCAGTGTTCACTTTTCATTATGAAAAATGCTTTTAGAAATAAAAACTATTTGAGAAACCAAACTTGATTCTACCTCATTCTAAATGATATTCCCATCCCTCCAGAATCTCCACAGCTCTCTGCCCCCACCCTTCTCAGCTTCTCTTAATGCTACTTCTTGAAAATGGAAAAACATAGCACCAGGTGTTCATTTTTCTGAAAATATATCTTCCTTATTTTAATTGTGCATTGCTTTTTGAAGGCCTGGAGGATGCTGCATCAGCAATCAAAGAATCAAGAATATTAGAAAAACATTTTGTGAAGTACAGAACCAAGTAAAGTGAACACTCAGCAAGCACATTCCTGCCTTTGTGTGTCACAGTTTGCCAACTTGTTATGTACAAATGTGATTCATGCAACTCTCCCACAGTCTTTGTGTGTTTGTAGCAGTACTGCTGGCATTCTAAGATAGCTTGTGCTACTTATTTTAGGCATAGAAAAGAACTAACACATTTGCTTTTGAAAAATGTATAGAAAAGCTATGTATTCTAGTGAATATCTGTAAAATTTGTTTTGCTCAAGAGTGGTTTTTATTTCTACTTGATGAGGCTAGTTATTCATTAGGTTCAAAAAATATGCATCCCTTCATGGGATATCCATCCCCCTTTAATTTATTTTCTTCATAGGATATGAATGTTAAAGTGATTTGACTGGGTTAAGGTACTTTTAGAATTTGTGGTCATATCAACATTTTCTCTAAAACAGCTGCAAAAAGACAAACCAAAAATTAAAAATCATAGGCAAGCCAGCTGTAGGTGAGATACAAAAACATTTATTCTCCAACTCTTTAATGTTTAGCTTGCTAATTTCTAGATGATTGTTTCTTATGTATAACATTAACTAAAAAATGTTAGATTACCCGGAATGTCAAGCATATTCTTGTAAAAAGTTACCAGTAAACAAAAATTAAAAACATTGATTGGAGACATGCAATGACATAATACTTGCAAAATGGGGACAAAACTGATCACTTGCACAATTTAATTAGAAATTAAATCCTTTTAAACATAGACCATAGACAGTGAACCTCAGACTCATATATATGACTCATCTCAGCATTTTCACCTGTATATTCACAAATCACTCAAATTAAGGCTGGACAAAATTGAACAAATCTCTTTCCTCAAACTTTGTCCTCCTTCAGTGGTTTATATATCTAATTATGCAAGCAAGAAACCTGGGAGTCATCCTTGACTCCTGTCAGAGAGGAAGACCTTCCTCTGCCCTACAAGGTCCTTCTAGTTGGACTTAGAATCAAATTGACATGAGACAAATTAACAGGAGGAAATCAAAGTTAATAGGTGTATGTATGGGGAATCCACACAGACATGGAAATTCCAAAGACAGTGAGGAAACAAGAAACTTCTATGAGATAAGAAGAGGGGTAACCTCTGAGGATATATAGGGGAAGAAGGTCATTAGCAGGAAGGCTCAAGGACATGTTTTGAAAAACAAAGGTTGCCCTATTATGCAGATGAGTTTCTTAGTTAAAGGGAAGTTTTGGTTAATAGCTCTCTTCCTGGTATAGGCTCTTCTTTCCAATGTAAATTTAAACAGTTGAGGACAAGGAAGAGAGCTTTTCTTGCATCTTTTGATTACTTTTAACTCAAAGTAATGTTCATGCCAAAGTGGCCCATCTTGGGGCAGCCTGTCCTTGGTCCCTACATTCCTTTCTTTGCCCTCACACCACACAACCAGTTAATTATAAAAGTCTTGTCACTTTTATACCTAAAATATCTTTCAAATCTTTCAAATATGTCTGCTTCTCTTATTCTCACTATCACACCCTTAGTGCTAGCTACCACAATTCTTTACCTAAACTATAAAAATACTCTTCTAAGTAGTTTTCTCTTTCTAATTGGAATGATCTTTTAAAAATGCCTTTTGATTCTGTTTTTTTTTTTTTTTTTTAGAAAACTGTAATTGTTTCCTATTGCTCTTAGGGTGAAGACTAAAAATCTTAATATGGCCCTTATGAACCTGTTTCACCCCACTCTCCATTATATATATAAACATGCTAACTCATTTTTAAGGAGTGACCTTCTATAATATAATTTGCCTTTCAAATAAAACTCTTGGTTGGAAAGGACTTGGAATACAAATAAATTAAATTGTAGCAATGAATGACTGCCATACTACCATTGAATTTGGTATTTTTGAGCGGGGGAGCTAGTTCAATAAAACTTACTTAGAACATCCTATAAAAATAGTAAGAAGTGAAACAAGTATTATGCTAGAAATATTTGATGCTACAACATCTAAGAACACTTAGAAAATATGAATCTCAAGTCCTTGCATATCTGGAAATATCTTTTTGGAAATGATAAAAAGCCAATAATTACAAGTTAGAGATAAAAATAATATACAGTCATCAACTTAGGAAATTCAATAGATGGGAGAGCCATTCTCCACTATCAGTATCCCCCATCAGAGTGTATGTTTATTACAATTGATGAAACTTGAAGGGATTCAGGACAGGTCCCTATAGAATGTGCCATCTCAGCATATAGATTATTTTGAGCTGAAGACAATTGAGACCTGTGGATTTAAGAGAAACTTTGCCTTTCCCTTAACCACACAGAGGAATATAAATTGTTGGTCTTTCCCAGAATAAGGGTTATTAACAGAGATAAATTTTATATGAGTGGCCCATCTGTATAACAGGGCAAACATCTAATTATCAAACATCTGCTCTTCTTATTGCCCTGTGAAGTGCATTCCTTTCCTCTGAAGTCCCAGACCCCTACCCTCTTCTCTTTAGTTTAGAATGACATATATATTTCATTTGCTTGTCTTTGGAATGTCCATGTCTGTGTGGATTCTTCTTAAATACGCCTATTAAATTTAATATTCTCCTGTTAATCTGTCTTCTGTCATAAATACATTTACCCTTCTCCCAAATACTGCAAGGACATAGAACAGTTTAACTATGATTATTTTACTTTCAGTTTTATTTTATTGGTTTACAATATTAAATTTGCTTTATAATCTCTTTTACAATGCTAATACCTAAACTTTTTGAAGGTCTGAAATCACTGTCATTAGTTATTGCTGGCTGCCACTCATAATTCATTGCTTCTGTGTGTATGTGTGTGTGTGTGTGCACATTCAGAGAAGGGCTTGCTTCATTTACAGAAAAAATGTTAACAATGCTCATCTCTGAATGATAAAATTATGCATAATGTTATACTGCCTTTTTATAAATTTCATTGTTTCCAAATTTCCTACAATAAGTATGGACAATTGTCATATAAATTATCATCATATAAAACTGTAAATCTTTTTCTTTTGAAACTTATATTTCTTACTAGAAAGTGAGGTTTATTGAATATGTCAGATAGCCACTCAATTAAATAGAAATAATTTTAATTAAACAAATCATTAACTTTGAGAATAAATCTGTAAATGAAATTATAATTAATTCATTTGCTAATTTTTTTAACTTGTTGTGGTCATCACCTTGTGCTTCCCATGGTGATGATGCCTATAATGAGCAAACATGCAAATATTTTCTCATAATTGTGGTTAAATATGAACAACTAATGTTAATAAAAAGAAGTGTTTAATTTACAGTGTATTTGAAAAATGAAACTGAGTCTGGCTGGATTTTTTAATTTTGTATCAAAGGGTAAAGAGACCTATTAACAGAAATATAGGGAGTTTTGGAGGAACAGCATAGTGTAATGATAGGAAGGTGATAAGAATACTATGGTAGTTACTGGTAGAAAATTTTAGAAACACTGCTGTGGATTCATGTATATAGTCAGACAGAAAAGTATCATATCTTTAGAAATCCCCAGGGAAAGAGCTTCTTTTCCCTCTTTAGTTATCTTTTGGAGTTGAACACCCTAATTTGTCCTTATCAAATTTCTGTAGGGTAAATATGAATTCAGTTAGTCATGTCCATGCAGGCTCCTGCATTAGTTGGCCAGTCAACAGCATGTGAACCTAAGGCAGCTTCTTTGATTTTTGTTTTTCTGCCCCCTGCTAGTCAGTCAACATGATGAGTGGTCAGCTCTCTTGTGTAATTTCTTTTTTCCCATCTTTCTATGGCATGACATGGAAACCTGAATGTTTCTAATTTATGTATTTATTTTGGGGAGCTCTGTTAAAAGACAGATGGTACCATTCTGTCTTTTTTTTTAACTAACACTATCCTACCATTTAAACCTTTTTTAACCTTTAAAATGAATTAGTGTTGCATCAAAGGAGCTAGACAGATAAAATAATTGTCAAACACATAAAATTCTTTACAGGGCCTGACACTTAGATGTTGAACAAATTTTCCCATTTGTCTCCTGGTTAAGCTTCTAGAGAGAAAAATGTCCTTTATGCTATCTATTTTTTTAATTCAACAAATGTTTTAATTCAACAAATAGTATATTGTCTGCATGGTTTATATTCTGTTCACTATTTTTCTTTCTTACAAATAGCTGACTTGACATGTGTCATTACTGGTAAGGTTGAAATCTGATGGTACACATATACCTATTGTGCATAAAATGAAACAGTGTTGTATAGGATAATGAACACTTGTCTTTGAAGAGCCATGTTATTATACAGTCTGCTCTACTTTCCAGCTGAATGACCATAAATCAATCATTTACTTCCTTTGAATCTCAGTTAGCTTATATACAAAAATGGAGTCAATGATACAGACATTGATGATCTTTTTTTTTTTTTAAAGATTTTATTTATTTATTAGAGAGAGAGAATGAGAGATAGAGAGCATGAGAGGGAAGAGGGTCAGAGGGAGAAGCAGACTCCCCGCCGAGCAGGGAGTCCGATGTGGGACTCGATCCCGGGACTCCAGGATCATGACCCGAGCCGAAGGCAGTCGCTTAACCAACTGAGCCACCCAGGCACCCAGACATTGATGATCTTATAAGATTGTTACCATAACAATTTATAAATTATTCTTAGTAAGTCGAGATTTTAAAGTGCTATACAAATATGTTTTATATCTAAATGTATTAGCCACTTATTTCTAGAAATTACATTTTATGCTGAGGTCTAAGCTCTTTGTAAACATTCTACTCAATATTTATAGATTTACAATAAGTATAAATGATTACATTTTTTATAGGTAAGGAGCCTTAGTAAGAGAAATAAGGCAAGAAGGGAAAAACAGTTTTAGTCTCCTTCTCAATCTGATATTTTTATGTAGTAGACCATGTCTTCCTTTTTCACCTATTTTTGAAAACTGTAAACATCGGTGAAAATATCTTAATAAATAATGAAATGGAAATAAGTTATAGAATGTTCAGCTGTATAGTTTGTATAACTGAATAGTAACTTCACTGAGGCAAACACATCTTTTCCAACTGTGTGCATATCAGTTCAGAGTTCTTAAGTGAGAAAGCTTAATTAATTAATCTATTTTTTGTTTTTTAAAGACTTTATTTATTTGTCAGAGAGCACAAGCAGGGGGAGAGGCAGGCAGAGGGAGAAACAGACTCCCCTCTGAGCAAGGAGCCCAACGTGGGACTCGATCCCAGGACCCTGGGATCATGACCTGAGCCGAAGGCAGCTGCTTAACTCACTGAGCCACCCAGGTGTCCTGAGAAAGCTTAATTTAAAATGTGATCAAATAACAGCAGAGTAGTACAGTGGAAGCATGCTGGACCCATAAAATGTGATCAAATATATGGTACACTACAGAATCTTGCACCTTTCTCAGATACTAGGGTACAGATTATGAAAGATTAAGAGTTAATTTATAAAATTTAATCATCAAGCAATTTACCTGAACTCATTTTAATTTAGAAGTCTCAAAAACCTAAGATGGTTGAATAACCAATTAATCAATTTAAAACATTTATTATCTTAAACAATATCAAAGTAATGAAATAAATCCTCTTGTAGTTATTTCTTTGAGACCAAATCCACATACCACAAAGCTGATCAGTAAAGTGACAACCAAGTGAATATCTATGTTTATGGATGTTCTATCCACAATAATTTCTTTAATTCAATCTCATTGGCAAGCCATAATATAGTAGATGCTTTGGTTACAAAGTATGTTGGTTATGTCTTTGAATCATATTGTAATTGCCATAGAAAATAAAAACAGTTTTTAAAAAGTCTGTATTCACCTCAAATGTATTCATGAGCCGTAGACCCAGTGCATTGTTTACCTGAGCATATCTCAAAAGATGTCAGGCATTTTCAAATCCAGCCATCTCTTTTGTCATTAAGTCTGCCTAAAAGATGAGATGATTTTGATTCAAATTCAGTATCAAAATATCAAGCCCAACACAATAATCTCAAATATTATCTCTGCATTACCTCTAACTCAATATGCAGAAAATACTTACCCTCTGATATTTCAAAGTAATAAATCAGCACCATCTGTCCCTAAGCTCTGCTTCTTCTCTCCTCCTTATACTCTGCTCAGGGGCATTTATCATGTTTCTTCCATTAGTGAATGCCATAAAGTTGTGTTGTTCTGACACCTGTATATCAGCCAAAGTTACACTCCGGGAATGCCAAAATACCTTATCATGTTGTCATGAATACCAGGCCCCCCTTTTTTTTTCCATTGAAAAGCTCTTTAGCTTTCTGGAGAAAAATGGTTCTACATAAATTTATCTCTCCCTCTGCCACTCCCCTCTGATCATGCTCTCTCTCTCATGTTCTCTCTCTCCAAATAAATAAATAAAATCTTTTTTAAAAAAGAACAAAACACCCTTAATGTCAGCACTTCTTTATCTCCTTTATTACATTATTCTAAAAGATCTAGTCTTTAGGAATGATTCTGTTTGAGTTGTTGGAACTGTAGAGACCTATGAACACTTTCTGTAATGCTTGGTAGATCACATTAAACAAAAAAAGATCAAGTAATATAAAAGAGAAAAAAATGTACCATGCCAATACATTAAAAAACAAAACAACAACAACAACAAAAAACAAAACAGGGGCATCTGGGTGGCTCAGTTGGTTAAGCATCTGCATTCAGCTCAGGTCAAGATCCCAGGGTCCTGGGACTGAGCCCCCCATTGGGCAACCTGTTCAGCAGGGAGCCTGCTTCTCCCTCTCCCTCTGCAGCTCCCCCTGCTTGTGCTCTTTCTTTCTCTCTCTGTCAAATAAATAAATAAAATCTTTAAAAACAAACAAACAGAAAACCTAATATTTTTCTTCTCTGAGTATATTTTTAAGATACTTTCAAAACTAAAATGAAGTTATCATTAGGTTAGAAACTTTTTCTTGATTAGGTTACAAGTGGAACAGCATAGAAAGATGAATTAATTTGTAACAAATCATTTTACTCTCAGTCTGATGTAAAATGAAAAGTTTACATTTAAATGATAAAATTAAAAATTTGTCAGGCAACTTAGAGAACTATATGACATTTATATTGCAAGTTACTTAATGTGATCATTTAGTTTTATATGACCATCCATAGTGCTTATTTGATGTGAGGATAAATTTTGATTAAAGTATGATAAAAAATTTTTTACACAAATGAAATACATAGATAAAAAGATATGTTAATCAAAATAATAACATCATTACATTTCATCTAGGAACATCATCTTTACTAGGGAATATATTCTTCTGGAAAATAAAAACTTTTTATGAGACTTGTGTGCAATATTACAAAACACAAGATATTTTAAATAATACAGGCAATTTTTTTCTTTAGTGGTTTACACAACCATTTTTGTCTCATTATTCTGTATTAGTGCAAACCCCTGAAACAAAACTGCATGTATTATTAAAAATGGCCAGCAGAAATCCCTGGGAGACCAACATCTTCCTTGCAATTTCTGCATCACTCTTTTTTAACTAACAGTAATGATAGCATTTATCTTTTCCTAGTCTATAGGAATGCAAGCATCGTTATACATAATGTTTTTATTAAGTACTATAAAAACATATCTTTGTCATATTCAATATATTTTGTGCTATCAATGAGGAAATATATTTTCTTTTAGATCAAAGAGTATTTATAGTAATCTATAAAAACAAACAATCAATTCTGTAATGTGAGAACATATTTTCCATCATATTGCATTATATCCCAACTTGAAGAATTCATCAAAATTATAGCAAAGAAGTTATATTTTAAATTTGAGTAGATATTTTAGAAACACACACACATGCACACACATGTCTTCTGACTTATTTTTTAAAATGAAGTTGTGTCTTACAATATACACTATGCAGGTTTAGGCAATTGCCCATATCAAACTTGTGAAATGTGTTGCTTTTTAATGAAAATATAAGGATGGGAGTACCATAACATTTCCACTGTCTTTTCTATAACCAAATAAAGTGAAGTGAGTTTGCTTTCAAAAGTACTTTTACCTTAGTACTATTGTCAAAAAGAAGGCATACACTCAAACAGAATACAGGTGTTGACATTTTTGGATTCCATTTTCTCTAAATAGGCTTCTTTTTGAATAAGATTGCATTCAAAGGCTGTCTTTCAAAACAGTTCTATTTCTCTTTGAAGTGAGAGTTTTCTGTTTCTACATTTGCATTTTTAAAAGTATTCTAGAAGGAAAAGATGCCTCCCCAAACAGTGATGCAACACTTACTAACTTGAAAATTTAAAAGCAAACATAATACTCTATAATTAATATACTTTCAAACTTTCATTCAAAAACTGTTCAAAGTAGTATTCTGATAAACAGCTCTTTTGCAAACTCACAACCAAGAATAAGAGTAGAATAATCCTTTGGATCTTGGGAACAGAATTAAAGAAAAAGAAAAACACTTTCATAAAATTATTTTTCTGAAAATAACTGATCAAATAGGTCTGACCTTTTCTTTATAATGACAAAGGGCATAGCACTCCTTGGATCCATTCAATTTTACTGCTCTGGAGCCATGCTTACCTTTAAGTTTCCCTAGCCAAATGTTCTGAAATGGCAATCAATTTTTTTTACATGAATTTATTCTCTGCTCTGAGATCAACTATAGAAAGCTCATTTCTTAAAATGGAAAACTGTTTTTGCAATAACAGTATCACAAAGGGAAGACTGACGTATTTGACTACAAAAATGTTTATACAATATTTTAAAATAAAAAAAAATAGAATACCAAAGAAAACCAGTTTGGGAAAGTGCATGTTGTTTTTTTGTTTTATTTGGTTTTGTTTTGTTTTGGTAGACCTCTGTGCATTGAATTATTTTTTTTCTTCAAATTTTAATTTAAATTCTAGTTAGTTAACATATAGTGTAATACTGGTTTCAGGAGTAGAATTTAGTGATTCATCACTTACATATAACACCCAGTGCTCATCATAAGTGTCTTCCTTAATATCCATCACCCATTTAGCCCATCCCCCACCCACTTCCCTCCATCAACCCTCTGTTCTCTATCATTAAGAGTTTCTTATGGTTTGCTTCCCTCTCCTTTTTCCCCGTCTTATATGTTCATCTGTTTTGTTTTGTTGTTTGTTTTTTGGTGAATCTTCTTTTAAAAAGTCTATTTTTACACATATGTATTTCAAGAGAAAAATTAAGGATGTTTTAAGGGCTTTGCAGGGAAACAGAAAAAAATTAGTAGAGATGACAAGTCTATCAATATTACTACAATCCTTTTCCTTAATTGTGGGGTGACCCAATTGGGTGGAGGCTAGTGGGATGGACAGTGAAAAAAATTCACCCAAGGCAGAACAAAGGAGTTAGAAGTTTATTGAATACACTGCAAGGGAGCAGTGGACAGGGCAGCAAAGGAGAGAGTTATAGTTATAGGATGGAGTGAAGAAGTATGGGAATGTACCAAATTTCCTTTTTTGGTAACTATGCCCAGTTGTAAGTAGCCCATTGGTCAGCTAGGGCCTATAGCTATTTTGAGGTGGGTCTCTTAATGAGCCTGTTTGCATTCAGCCTGGTGGTTAACTGTAGGCCCTTTTACCTTACTCAGTTTTCTATTGCTAAGCCTGTTGCCTATAAGTGACCTCTACATTAATGTTTCCTTAATTGTTGCCTATGAAGGAGTTCAGATTATGTCACCACAAAATTTGCCACTTTGACATATTGGTAATTTTGAGGTAAACAGACTTAGGAAACAACAGATGCAAGAAGGGCACTCTGACCTTTTTATTCCTGAAAGTAGGAGATGGCATTACTCTATGAAAGATGTACTCCCTGTACTAGAAGGAAGGTAACATTCTTTCGTCAAGGATGAGAAGTTGAGAACAAAAGAATTCTATACAAATAGATGTTGTAAAAATAATTTGTAACTTCCTTTAACCTCCCGATATAGTTTAGTTACTTTTCCACAGTTGCCTCTCTTTTGTCAGCCTACTATAAAAGCATATAGATTTCAACATTTCTCTGAGTCTTCATTCTTTATGAGGGCTTCCATGTCACATAAAACAATATAAATTTATTTTGTTGATTGGTCTTATATCAGTATAATTCTCAGATCCAGCTAAAAAAACTCTGAGTAGAGGGAAAAATTTACCTCCCCTACACCCATACAAGAATATGAACAAAATAAAAACCAATGAATTATTAAATTAAATATGGCCAAAACATGTTAGGGAAAAATATCTGTGAAAAATAAGCTCTTTTTAATTTTTTTTTTTTTTTTTTTTTAGTTTTCCCATATAGTGGCACTATTTACATCCCTGGCAATAGTACAAGCCAGGACTCCTGAAAAGTGGCTTTTATAGAACCTGGAGGGCAAGTATAGGTAACTGCTTATCTGTTCTAACAAAAGTATTATTTAGAAAGTTCAGTCTCATCTTGATGGATAGCATTTACTATTTTGCCTTTTACTAACTCTTTGTGCAGCTCTGTGGCCATTTACTTTTTCTTTGTGAGTTTATACCTTTATAAAATCTGGTAACTTCTCAGATGTTTTAACAAGTGTAATGCTTGTGAAATACTTGGAAAGTTGTGAAAGCTACTTTCTATTCAGAACTCATAATAATCGGCATCTTTCTGCTTTAAGAAAGTGAAATAGTTGATTGTAGTAAAAATCTTCTTA
The DNA here is from genome assembly GCF_003265705.2 of Callorhinus ursinus. Lineage (NCBI taxonomy): Eukaryota > Metazoa > Chordata > Mammalia > Carnivora > Otariidae > Callorhinus > Callorhinus ursinus. The sequence continues at coordinate 4,164,470 of NW_027397129.1, forward strand.
GACTGTTATATTATCACCTGAAGTAGAGGTCAGCAAAGTATGGCCCACAGGCCAAAGCTACCTTACCAGCAGTTCTTGTAAATAAAGCTTTATTGGAACAAGGTCACACTCATTTGTTTACATATTGTCTATTGCTGCTTTCACACTATATCAGAGTTGAGTAGTTGCAACAGGCAGTATGACCTGCAAACTCTTGCAATTATTAATGTGTCAAGATTTGCACTAAGAAATATTCATTTTATAACAGGTGGGCCTCTATATGTTGTTTACTATAAATAGATTCATATTCAGTTCCCTTAATCTAAATCTCCTTAAAAGCTGGGAGTTTATGAAAATCTATTATCTTTATTCCTACCCTTGTGTTATAAAAATCTCAGTTTATGAAGAATCTCACTCATTCATTCACTCCATGCTTATTTAGCAATTACTGTATGTCAGCCACTGTGTTAGATGCTGGTGCAATAGTTGTGAAAATCTCAGACACATCCCTTGCTTTTATATAGCTTACCTGAAAGTTCTGTGATTTCCTTCTCATGGCCAGCTTTCCTGCATTGTCTCCCTCCCCATTCCTTTGTGGATCAGACTAGATTATTCACTAACCTCCAAAGACAACATCATACTATTGTTTCTATCTGGAATACCTCTTTGTTCCATTCCTAGTTATCAAAACTCTACCAGTGCTTTTATTTTAAGATGAAACCGGAGCTTATTTTACAGTTTTCCCTTCAACCCCCAAATTTCAAGTGATATACAATAGATATAAACAACTAGTAAAGCTATTCTTATGGTAAAAAAACAATAAGGGTGCACTAGTAGATGTGAGAAAAACTTGAAAGAGGGAGAAATTCAATAAATGACCAGCCTAAAGAAAGAAAAATATACCCAAAATATGTATGAGGGACTATTCTACTATATAACATGGAGTAGGCACTGAGAATTATCTATCCTTGTAGAAAGGGAATGCCAGGAGTAAGAGGCAACTCAAGGACAACCAACAACAAGGACAATTGGAGTACCATAGAATGGGAAACTGGTCAGTTTAGTAACTGCAAGTTATATTTCACCTGACATTTGGGGTAAATAGTAGCTGCTTCATTGTCTATAATTGCAAGAACTTGGGAGCTGGGGAATTTCCCCAGATGACTTGTGATTCCCAAGAAGGGACCAAAATCATCAATGTTGAGATTAGAACCCGAGGTAACCTGTGTTGTTGCAGACCGTGACACTCCCCAACTTTCACCCCAAACAGGTTGAAACCCGACTAAACAGTGTGTTTTGGTCCTTTAAGACATGTAAAAATTCAGAGGTCCCTGGGTGGCTCAGTCAGTGAAGTGTCTGACTTTGGCTGTGTCATGACCTCAGGGTCCTGGGATCAAGTCCTGTGTTGAACTTCCCACTCAGCAGGGAATCTGCTTGTCCCTCTACCTCTCCCTCTCCCTCTGCTCCTCTCCCCACTTGCCTTCTCTCAAATAAATAAATAAAATCTTTAAAAAAAGGACATGTAAAAATTCATATAACTTCTTGAGTATAAAACTTTCTGAAAAAAATTACTAGAGATGTATTTTCCAAATGTGGTATTTTTACCATGACACATGAGATGACCTTTTTCTGGTACACTGACATTTTATTTTTATTAATAGCTATATACAACTGACATATTAACCTATGATTTAATGGATATAATTAGGGTGAGTTTAATTTATACTAAAAGTGAATTAATTTAAATTATTAATGAAATAAAATTATAGTGGTATTGAGATATAAAAATTGTGAAGGTGATAAATGGTTGTATTTTGGGAAAAATTGTAGTAGAATATATATTACTGCAAGAAGAAAAATGAATTCAAGATGAAAAAGTCAAATGTAGGAAGCAGTGATGAATAAAAAAAATTGAAGGTAGCAGAATATACCACCTCAAAATATGTCACTGTGGCATAAGGATTATTTTGATCTGAAGGAAATTTAGAAGAAGCAGATATAAAAAAAGCTCTCTGTTGTCTCTTTACTTGCCTGAAAACAGGATATAAATTTACAAAGGTATACCTCCTCCCTCTCTACCAGGAAGGATAAAAGTTAATCACCAGAGAAAACTTTAAATGCTTAACAGCCTGGAGAAGGCCCTAGAGGAATCTACAGAACAAACTTTACTAACTGAAATGCAGTCTTTCTTTCTTTTTCTTTCTTTCTTTCTTTCTTTCTTTCTTTCTTTCTTTCTTTCTTTCTTTCTCTTCTTTCTTCTTTCTTTCCTTTCTTCTTCTTTCTTTCTTTCTCTTCTTTCCTTCCTTCCTTCCTTTCTTTTTTTAATTATATTCAGTTAGCCAACATATAGTACATCATTAGTTTCTGATGTAATGTTCAACAATTCACTGGTTTCCTATAACACCCAGTGCTCATCACAGCACATGCCCTCCTTTATTTCTGCCCTTGGAAGCCTAAAACTGTTTTCCTTTGTTTTGTCATTTCTCCACAAGTATATTGTACTTTGTTGAAGATGCTATATAAACTAGAATTCTAAGCCTCTTTAGGTATTCATTTCTCCCTGGGAATCTCTCATGTAGACATGAATTATACATGTTAATAAATTTCTGTTTTTCTCTTGTTAATTTGTTTTTTTATTACAGAGGTCTCAACCAAGAACACAGAAGGGTAGAGGAAAAAATTATTTTTCTTCCCCTATAGAAACAAATAAAATGAAACCATTTGTTACACTTGTTGACCATCATCCAATGGAACCATTTATTCCATTGTTAAAATGGAACACGGTTGATGGTTAAAAAAATGTTAAATTAAAACCTGGAACTGAAATGTGACATTTTATTTTTTTTTATTTTTTATTGTTATGTTAATCACCACACATTACATCATTAGTTTTTGAAGTAGTGTTCCATGATTCATTGTTTGTGTGAAATGTGACATTTTAAAAGGGAAAGGGGAGGGCACCTGGGTGGCTCAGCCAGTTAACCATCTGCCTTCACCACTGGTCATGATCCCAGGATTCTGGGATGGAGCCTAGCATCAGGATCCTTGCTCAGTGGGGAGTCTGCTTCTCCCTCTCCCTGTGCCCCTTCCCTCCACCCCTGCTCTTGCTCTTGCTCTTGCTCTCTCTCTCAAATACATAAATAAAATATTTTAAAAAATTTTTGAAAAGGGGGAAGTGGGAGAGGGGAAGCAAAAGGAAAGGAGGGATGTAAATATATGCTACATTTCTTATTTTGAGTTGAAAGACAGAAAATAAATACCATTGAATATTTTAGAAATTATAGGTTTAATGTTTGCACCTAAAATTTAAGGATAACCACTAGTAGAATACACATGCTGAGAGAGACACACATAAACAAATACAAACATACATTTATTTCAAAAAAATTAAAGAAGAAAACATGAATTAAGAAAATTAAATGCATGGATATTAGAAAAGACAGAATTATATATTGGGAATAGAACTAAATATATGAATGTTCACATATGTATGGACATAATGAGGTTAAACTCTCGAAGATTGGCTAAAACATCCAATCTAAGTGTTATTTACATGAGATACAAGAAGTGTGAGAATAAGAGATAAAAATATATACTAGAAAAATACTAATGAAGAAATTCAAGTGTGACATTATTAATATCAATAAAAAATAATTCAAAGCAAAAAGTATCAAAAAAGCACAGAGAGAATGTTTCATATTGAAAGAATGACCCATCAAAATATGTAACAGTCATGAACTTTTACTGCCTAATTATGTAGGTTCAAAATATATCAACAAAAACTGATAGAGTTTTGGGGCACCTGGGTGGCTCAGTTGGTTAAGCGACTGCCTTCAGCTCAGGTCATGATCCTGGAGTCCCAGGATCGAGTCCCACATCGGGCTTCCTGCTCAACAGGGAGTCTGCTTCTCCCTCTGACCCAACCCCCTCTCATGCTCTCTCTCTCTCTCTCTCATTCTCTCCCTCAAATAAATAAAATCTTAAAAAAAAAACTGATAGAGTTTTAAGGAGAAATCTGCAATTATAGTGAGAATTTAACATACTTCACTAAGTGTCTAGGTCAAGTACACTAAAAAAGGTAGAAAGAATATAGAGGATTTGAATTTTACAATTAACAAACTCAATTTAATATACATATATTATAAACACACACATATCTACATACATACATATTTGTACTTGTAAAAGAATATGGATTCTTTTCAAACACATGTGAAATATTAACAAAAAATTGACCATACATTAAACCTCAAGAGAAATAAATCTCAACAAATTAAAAAATTAAAATCTTATAAGCCACTTTACAATTGCTGACCACCATGCAATAAAATTAGAAAAGAGTACTCCAAAATGCGGGTGCCTGGGTGGCTCAGTTGGTTAAGTGACTGCCTTTGGCTCAGGTCATGATCCTGGAGTCCCGGGATCGAGTCCCACATCGGGCTCCCTGCTCGGCAGGAATTCTGCTTCTCCCTCTGACCCTCTTCCCTCTCGTGCTCTCTATCTCTCATTCTCTGTCTCTCAAATAAATAAATAAAATCTTTAAAAAAAAAAAAGAGTACTCCAAAATGCAGCAAGACAAAATTCTTATTTTGCAAATTCAAAAGCACACTTTGGGATATATATTGGGTTAAAAATAAAAATAAAAGTGAAAATTATAATTTATTTAGAACTGAAAGACACCACATACCAAACTGGTAAAATTGACCAAAGGGAGACTTAGGGAGAATATATATACCTCTTAAATTAATTTATTAAAAAACAAGAAAAATAGAAAATAAATGAAACAGACTTATTTTTTTTAATTTGAATATAGTTGACACAAAATGTTACATAGTGTCAGATGTATAACATAGTGATTCCACAAGTTTATACATTATGCTATGTTCAGAAGAAATGTAGCTACCATCTGTCATCATACAATGCTATTACAATATCACTGAATTTAATTTCCATCATTTATTCATTCCATAACTGGAAACCTGTATCTCCCACTCCCCTTCACCCATTTTGCCCATTCCCCCAACTCCCTCCCATCTGACAACCACCAGCTTGTTCTCTGTATTTATAGGTCTGATTCTACTTTTTGTTTGTTTCTTTGTTTCTTTTTTAAGATTCTGCATATGACACCTGTCAGAATGGTTAAATAAAAAACTAATAAATAATAAGTGTTAATGAGGATGTGGAGATAAAGGGACACCTGTATACTGTTAGTGGGAATATGAGTTGGTATAGTCATTATGGAAAACAGTATGGAGGTTCCTCAAAAAATTAAAATATAAATACTGTATGATCCAATAATTCCACTACTGGGTATTTACCCAAAGAAAATGAAAACACTAATTCAAAAAAATGTATGCACCCTTATGTTTATTGCAGTTTATTGCAGAATTATTTACAATAACCAAAATAGGGAAGCAACCTAAGTGTCCATTGATAGATGATGAATGGATGAGGAAATGATATATATATATTCTATGATTTATAGATATATAGAACTATAGATATAGAAAAAAGTGATATATATAGAAAAAGTGATATATATAGAAGATATATATGTAATTATATTCCATGATTTATAGGTATATAGATATAGATATATAGATAGATATAGATCTATCTATAAATCATGAAATATAACTCATCCATAAAGAAGGATGAGATCATGCCATTTGCAATAACATGGGTGGACCTAGAGGGTATTATGCTAAGTGAAATAAATCAGACTAAAATAAATTTTTGATTCAAGAAGCTGATAAAACCACAAAATAAATCCCATTAAATTATAGAAAGAAATTAATAAAGGTAAGTACAAAAATTAATAGTAGAAAATAAAATATAAGCTTGATCAATAAAACAAAAACTAATTACAAGGACCAAAAAGTTACACAAACTATTCTTGCATATAAGTAAGGAAAAAAGGGAAATTTAAATAAACAGTTTAAGGAGTAAAAAGAGAACATAGATAAAGAAGAAATTAAAACTGTTAATGAACTCATACTATAGAAATGTTTTAACACTGATATGGTAAAATTGCCAAGACATTTGTTGAATAAAAGAAATTTCAAAGCCTATACAAAATATGCTCCTCTTCAGGCTAAAACTCAAAACAGAGCAACATTATGTATGTAAACGTGTTTTTAAAAATAGTATGGAAGGACCCATACTTAATAATAGCAGTTGCTGCTGGCAGACAGAACATGGCATTTGGGATAGTGTTCACATTGTGTTTTAGTCTTACTTGTAATATTTTAATTGTTTTACCAAGGGAACATATTTATTTATTACTTATTAGTTAAAATCATCTCACATCTGTCAGAATGGCTAAAATTGAAAACTCAAGAAACAAGTGTTGGTGAGAAAGCGGAGAAAAAGGAACACTTACACTGTTGGTGGGAATACAAACTGGTGCAGCCACTGTGGAAAACAGTGTGGAGGTTCCTCAAAAAGTTAAAAATAGAACTACCCTGTGATCCAGTAATCACACTACTAGGTATTTACACAAAGAATACAAAAACACTAATTCAAAGGAATATATTGCAGCATTATTTACAATAGTCAAACAGATTCTTTACTATAGAGAACAAGCAGATGATTACTAGAGGGGAAGTGGGTAGGGGGATGGATGAAATAAGTGATGGGGATTAAGAATATCTTGAGGAACACTAAGTAATATATAGAACTGTTGAATCACTATATTTTACACCTAAAATTAATATAACACTTTATGTTAACTACACAGGGATTAAAATTTTAAAAATGGAAAAAAAATAGCCTAAAGTGTAACAGTCACAATAAAACAACGTCAACAATGTTATTATGATTGGATTACAGAGATAATGGAGTGAATTCAAGGAAACAATGAGGGGGCAGTGCAGGGAGGAATCAGATAAAGGGTCTTGTAAAAATATTGATTCTTGCCATGAAGGTGAAGTGGGAGAAATTGAGAAGTATTAAGAAAAGATTTGTGTTTGAGAAAGTTAATCAGTTGCTAGAAAATATGTATACATGAATGCATTTGTAATAAGAAGTTATTTGTGAGCATACTTTATTTCCCTGTCTAAATTGTATGTTTTTGAGGGCATGTGTTTCATTAATTTCGGAATCCCATCATAGCACCTAGCCAAATGCTTGTTTGTAAGTAAGCATTTAAGAAAATGTGTTAAATTGAATTTGAATTGTGCTGCTCTAATTCCATACAAGTGAGAGTATTCACAAAGTGTATTATTCTCCTTAATTCCTACCATATTATCAAAGTGATTAGAAGAATTCTGTGATTCTTAGAGAAAAATATTTAAAGTGCAAAAATTATTAGTTATTAATTATAACCCCTGCTGAATATTGTGGTAAGTTTTCCTGACATTCAGTATTGTAATTTAGCAATGCAATGCTTAATAGAAAATGAAGATATAGTTAAAGTCCTATGCCTCACTATGAAATCTAAATACATTATTTCAAACTATATGCGAAAAAAACTTCAAAATGTTTCAATATGCTTAAAAAATGCTAATTGTTTTTCATTATTGTTTGATTCAAACATGGAGTGATCCATTAATTAACTATTTGAAGTAATGGGTGCAGTTTGAACTTATGTGTAAACTGCATTTCCCCATGGTTAATTTAGAGTTCAAGCAGATCTAAGAGACCAATGAGTCCTTGATGCATAACTGCAGTGATTTTTATCTTTTAAGACATTCTGAATTTAAGAAGTTGCTTATCAGAATAAACTGCTATGTTGAAAAAAGTTCACCCACTGATGAATTGTTAATGTTCCTCAGGAATAATTTGACAAGGAGCTTCTTACTGTTAGGCTGTCTGTCATCTACAGCTTTCAGATAAAGCATTTTTGGACTTATATTACAGTAACGATAATAAAAAAGAAGAATCATTTTACTTAATTTCATGTAATCTTGATATTTTTGTGTTAAATTACCTTCCTTTTAGTCATAGTCCTATTCTTTGCTCAAAACTTAAAATAACTCGGGGCACCTGGGTGGCTCAGTCTGTTAAGCATCTACCTTTGGCTCAGGTCATGATCCCAGGGTGCTGGGATAGGGCTCCCTGCTAAGCGGGGAGACTGCATCTCCTTCTCCCTCTGCCACTTGTCCTGCTTGTGCTCTCTCTCTCTCTCTGTCAAGTAAACAAACAAACAAACAAACAAACAAATAAATAAAAACACAAGTCAGCCTGAGCTGCAGAGGATCCCAAGCTCCAAGTTCCTGGCATCTTCCTTTGATCTCTAAGCATGTTCTAGAAAGTTCCAGTATTCACTTCATACTACTAAAAGATAGGAAATCCTTATTGTCAAACTCTTCTACTATCTTTTTTTTCCTGGCTTTATTGAGATATAATTGACATATAACATTGTATAAGTTTAAAGTGTACAGCATGATGATTTGATACACATATATATTCTGGAATGATTACTACAATAAGGTTAGTTAACACCTTATCATCTCACATGATTTTTTTTGGCAGTGAGACCATTGAAGATTTACTGTCTTAGAAATATTCAAGTATATAGCAGTATTGGTTTTTTCTTAAGATTTTATTTATTTATTTGAGAAAGAGAGAGAGAGGGAGAGGGAGAGAGCATGAGCAAGGAGGAGAAGGAGAAGCAGGCTCCCTGCTGAGCTGGGCTTGATCTCAGGACCCTGGGACCATGACCTGAGCCGAAGGCAGGTGCTTAACCGACTGGGCCACCCAGGTGCCCCTATAATGTAGTATTGTTAACTATAATCACCATGTTGTGCTTTAGATCCCAGGATGTATTCATCTTATAACTAAAAGTTTGTACCCTTTGACCAATGTATTTCCATCCTCTTCCCCTGCTCTTGGCAGCCACCACTCAACTCTGTTTCTATGATCTTGTCTTTTTTATGTTCCACATATAAATTAGATCACACAATATTTGTCTTCTGCTGTCTGACTTATTCCCTTTCTATCTTTTGAGACATTTTGTTAACACTTATGACCAAAGAATCACCTTGCACTAGTAAAGTTCTCAAAGTATTTTATAAAAGTCACAGTGCTATTTTCCACATACTTATGGAAATGTCTCCACACAACACAAACTTTTTCAACTACTTAACTATTAAACAGAATTCCCCTTCCATATTGACATAATTTATAGGCAGAAGAAAACAAACAAAAAATAGGAAAATCTAGCCCCCCTCAAAAATTAAGAATAAATGGAATAAACCTTTCCCCCGAACCTCTCTTATAACCTATGTTTGAACACTGGTTTGTGAACAGTGCAGAAAGTGAATTGTTAGCTCATGTTCAGCTTGTAGCTTTATTCTCTAACAAACTCAGAAGAGCATTCCTGGAAGGAATGAAAGAAGGAGTAGTTACTTTGCTCTATAGAGAAATTTTTCTTTAGACTTATAGCAAACCACATGACAGAAAATGAGCTGATTACTCAAAAGTTTATGATAGTGGGGATATCTAAAAGTAAAAGAACTATGTGCAAGACTTTGTTCACTTTGGGTTGTGTCTTCCTCACTAGAATTACTATCCAAACAGAAGCCAAAGATATATAAAAAAAATTCCTTCTTCAATGTGCATCCTGAAGTCTATATACATTCCCGCAATGTATGTTGCAATTATATTTGGGGTTACATAACTCTAAATAATCACACCACTTTTTCCTTTTTCATTAAAACAGTGGAATCTCCACAGGTAAACGTAAGATATATATATATATATCTCAAATCAAGGGATATATATATATATCCCTTGATTATATCCTTTGATATATTTAACTGGGGACTCACTGATATGTAATAATTTATAAACACCAATTATATATGTGTGTGTATATATATATATATATATCCTTTGATTTTTAATTCAGAAGCAAGTTCATCAATAATGCATACATTCTCTTTTCCTTATTGGTAGTTTGACAAATAAAGGTGTGCCTTGGTATAAGCCACAGCTCAATATAGGCCACAGAGGAAGAGATAAGTGGAGAAATAGAACAGCTAGCTCTTTCAATGCCCCAAATAAGTGACACTAAGGTAAGGTAGAGTGGATTGCCTGCTTCTTACTACTCATAGTAAGTATTTTAAATTTCATTCCTTAACATACCATTCTACAGATAATTATAAGGGTTTTAAATACAAAATGTGAACTTCCATGGAAGAAGATCCATTATTGTACTATGATTCTCCAGAATTTTTATTTGTTTTGAACTTATGTAGCACTAAATTCTACTAAAGCACTAAATTCTATTAAATGCCATTTGTTAGCACAGATAAAATCATTTTAATGACAACTGTCTTTTTATAATGCTAACTTAGGTAAGTTTGAACATGCAATTTTTCTATGCTCAAAAAAAAAAACAACAACAACATTGAAATTGTAATGAAAATGGTTGACTTTTTTTAGGAGAGGATTGGAGAAGGAAGAGGGAAACAAGGCCTATGGAAGACCCCCTTCCCCGTTTTCTCTTGGCATGATCAGGCAAAGAAGGAGACAGAAGACAACTCTCTCTTCTCTGGGAACTGAACTTTGGGTAGCTGAGAGAAGTGGCACTTGCCTGAGGAGATTGGGAAATGGCATATCTACAAAAATGTGAGGAGTACTGGTGTTGGCTTTCCCTAGAAATCACTGCCTCCCACATGCCCTGCATTCTTCCCATAACCATCCCTAGCATCAGTCCTAGGCATTTTTCTCTCCCCAAATAGTTGGTTTTTTTGTCTTCCTCTTGAAAGATATGCTGCTATATATGGGAAGAGATGAGAAGAAAATTTTAATTATTAAATGTTAAATGTAACTTGTGAATGGCCAATGCAACATAAGAACAAACTATGATCACAATGGTTGTTATAGAGTTAGTTGTTATGGTAGCCCTATTTGAAAGGATAATATTTAACTGAGGACTCCCTGATATGTAATAATTTATAAACACCAATTAGAAAGGGCTTATGTCTAAACAGCATGCTTTCTGGGAGGACGTTTATTCTAGAGAAAATTTTAAGGTAACTTCTCTATTATTAACTTCATAGGCAGACCACAGTTATGAAAAACAACATTTAGGAGTGCCATTTTCTTCAAAGCCAGTGGAGGGATCAGTCTTTCTTATGCACATGTTGTATACTATTGTACTCCAAAGGTAGTACACTACACAGTAAGTTATCATGTGGGCTTGTACATATTGAAATAAACTTCCTTCCCATGGAATACAAAGTGTTACAACAAGGTGTGTTTGAGGCAAAAAAAGGCCTGTTCTTTGGTGAAGAATGTCCTTATGTGGTATTTGTGAACATTACTGAAGCACTAGGATCTTTTTTTTTTTTTCCAAACTAACACAAAAAGGAAGTAAAAAAAATGCCAACTATTTTTTCCAAACTTATTTGGGCAGAAGGGTGATCTGAGGTCAGCTAATAGTAGACATAATAAAATAATCAGGGAACATTGAGTATACTATAAAGAAAGTTGGGTTTAAATGCCAGCTACACCATATACTAACTATATGACCTTGTATCTACTATTTAATTATTCTCTCAGTTTCCTTGTGTAAAAAGTGAAGAAAATGATTGTATGTATTTCAGAGTTCTTGTGTGGTTTAAATAAGTTAGTAGTTACTCAAAATAGCCAAGATATGGAAAACTGCATGGAGATTCTTAAAAAAAAAAAAAAAAAAAAAAGATCAAACTACTTTATGGCCCAGCAATCCACTTCTGGGTACTTACCCAAAAGAATTAAAATCAGAATCTCAGGCCACCTGGGTGGCTTAGTTGATTAAGTGTCTGTCTTTGGCTCAGGCCATGATCCTGGGATCATGATCCCAGGGTCCTGGGATTAAGCCCTGTGTTGGGCTCCCTGCTCAGTGGGGACCCTGCTTCTCCTTCTCCCTCTTCCCTTCCCCCTTCCGTTCATGTGCTCTCTCGCTCTCAAATAAATAAGACCTTTAAAAAAATTCAGGATTTCAAAGAGATAATTGCACTTCCATGTTCACTGCAGTATTAGTCACAATACCTGAGAGCTAGAAACAACTTAAACTTCCATTATTAGATGAATGGATAAAGAAAATGTGATATGTATATATGGAATATTATTCAGTCATAAGAAGAAAGAGATCCTGTCATTTGTGACAACATATATGAAACTGGAGGACATTATGTTAAATGAAATAAGACAGATAGGGACAAACATGTACTGTATGATCTCACTAATTTGTGGAGTATTAAAAAAAATTTTGAACTCATACAATCAGAGTAGAAAGGTGGTTGCTGCATGTTTGGGGGAAATAGATATTGGTCAAAGAGTACAAACTTTCATTTATAAAAATGAGTCTTTTTAAAAAAATCCATTTAGCTCTGATTTAGTAATGATGAACTTTTTTTACCTTTTGCTTATCTAGAAAACTCTATGTCTCCTTCAGTTCTGAAAGGTAGCCTTGCTAGGTAGAGTATTCTTGGTTGGAAGTTTTTTTCCTTTTAGAACTTCGAATATATCACGTCACTTTCTTCTCGCTTGCAAAGTTTCTGCTGAGAAATCTACTGATACCCTTATAGGGTTTCCTACATAACAGTCTGTTGTGCTTTTGCTGCTTGTAAGATTCTTTCTTTTCTTTAAACTTTGACACTTTAATTATGTGTGTTGGTGTGGTTCTCTTGGGTTTATCTTTTCTTTTTTTCTTTTAACTTTCTGGACTCCCTGGACCTGGATGTCTGTTTCTTTCCCAAGACTAGGGACAATTTCAGCCATTATTTCTTCAAATAATTTTTCTATTCTTGTCTCTCTTCTGGTTTGCCTATAAAACACATTTTATTCTGTTTGATATTGTCCTATAGGCCCCTTAAGTTCATTTTTTAAACTTTATTTAAATTCAAGTTAGTTAACATATAGTGTAGTATTGGTTTCAGGAGTAAAATTTAGTGATTCATCACTTATGAATAATATCCAGTGCTCATCACAAGTGCCTTCCTTAATGCCCATCACCCATTTAACCCATCACCCCACCCACCTCCCCTCCAGCAACTTCAGTTTGTTCTCTATAGTTAAGAGTCTTTTATAGTTTGCTATCCTCTCTGTTTTTATCTTAATTTGTTTTTCCTTCCCTTCCTCTGTTTTCATCTGTTTCTTAAATTCCACATATGACTAAAATCATATGGTATTTGTCTTTCTCTGACTGACTTATTTCATTTAGCATAATACACTCTAGTTCCATACATGTCATTGCAAATGGCAAGATTTCAATCTTTTTTTTTAAGATTTTATTTATTTATTTGACAGAGAGAGAGAGACAGTGAGAGAGGGAACACAAGAAGGTGGAGTGGGAGAGGGAGAAGCAGGCTTCCTGCTGAGCAGGGAGCCCAATGTGGGGCTTGATCCCAGGACCCTGAGATCATGACCTGAGCTGAAGGCAGACACTTAATGACTGAGCCCAGGCGCCCTGGCAAGATTTCAATCTTTTTGATTGCCGAGTAATACTCCAGTGTGTGTGTGTGTGTGTGTGTGTGTGTGTACCACTTCTTCTTTATCCATTCATCAGTCCATGGACATTTGAGGTCTTTCCATAATTTGGCTATTATTGATAGTGCTGCTATAAACATAGGGGTGAATATGCCCCTTCTAATCAGCATTTTTGTATCCTTGGGATAAAAACCTAGTAGTGCAATTTCTGGGTCTTAGGGTATTTTTACAATTTTTAATTTGTTGATGAATCTCCTTAATGTTTTCCACAGTGGCTGCACCAGTTGGCATTCCAACCAACAGTGCAAGAGGATTCCCCTTTCTCTGTATCATTGCAACATCTGTTGTTTCTTGTGTTGTTAATTTTAGCCATTCTGACAGGTGTGAGGTGGTATCTCACTGTGGTTTTGATTTATATTTCCCTGATGATGACTGATATTTAGTATCTTTTCATGTGTCTGTTGGTCATTTGTATGTATTCTTTGGAGGAACGTCTGTTCCTGTTTTCTGCCCATTTCTTAACTGGATTATTTATTTTTTGGGTGTTGATTTTGATAAGTTCTTTATATAATCTGGATCTTAGCCCTTTAGCTGATATGATATTGCAAATATCTTCTCCTATTCCTTAGGCTTTTAGTTTTATTGATTGTTTCCTTCACTGTGCAGAAGATTTTTGTCTTGATGAAGTCCCAATAGTTCATTTTTGCTTTTGTGTCCCTTGCCTCCAGAGATGTGTCTAATACGAAGTTGCTGTGGCCAAGGTCAAAGAGTCTGGTACCTGTGTTATCCTCTAGTATTTTGATGGTTGCCTATCTCACATTTTTTCATCCATTTTGAATTTATTTTTGTGTATACTATAAGAAAATGGTCCAGTTTCATTCTTGTCCATGTTTCTGTCCAGTTTTCCCAACACCATTTGTTGAAGAGACTGTCTTTTTTCCATTGGATATTCTTTCCTGCTTTGTTGAAGATTATTTGACCATGTAGTTTGGGTCCATTTCTGGGTTCTCTATTCTGCTCCATTGATCCTAAGTATCTGTTTTTGTGCCAGTATCATGCTGTCTTGATGATTACAAGTTTGTAATACAGCTTGAAGAATGGGATTGTGATGTCACCTGCTTTGGTTTTCTTTTTCAACATTATTTTGGCTGTTCAGGGTCTTTTGTGGATCCATACAAATTTTAGGATTATTTGTTCTGATTCTGTGAAAAATGCTGGGTTATTTTGACTGGGATTGCATTCAATGTGTAAGATTGCTTTGGGTAGTATAGAAATTTTAACAATATTTTTCTTCTAATCCATGAGTGTGGAATGTTTTTCCATTTTGTTGTGTCATCATCAGTTTCTTTCATCAGAGTTTTGTGGTTTTCAAGGTACAAATCTTTTACCTCTTTGGTAAGTTTATTCCCAGGTATCTTATGGTTTTAGGTACAATTGAAATTGGGATCAATTCCTTGATTTCTCTTTCTGTGGCTTCAGTATCAATGTATAGAAATGCAACAGATTCCTGTATGTTGATTTTATGTCCTGCAACTTTGCTGAATTCATTTATCAGTTCTAGAAATTTTTTGGTGTAGTCTTTCAGGTTTTCCACATAGAGTATCATGTCATCTCCGTAGAGTGAAAGTTTGACTTCTTTGCTGATTTGGATGTCTTTTATTCCTTTTAGTTGTCTGATTGCTAAGGCTAGGATTTCTAGAACTATGTTGAACAACAGTGGTGATAGTAGACATCCCTGTCATGTTCCTGACTTTAGGGAAAAAGCTCCCAGTTTCCCCCACTGAGGATGATATTAGCTGTGATCTTCATATACGGCCTTTATGGTGTTGAGGTATGTTCCCTCTATCCCTACATTCTTGAGGGTTTTTATCAAGAATAGATGCTGTATTTTTATCTAATGCTTTTTCTACATCTATTGACAAGATCATATGGTTTTTATCCTTTCTTTTATTAATGAGGTGTATCACATTGATTGATTTGCAGGTATTGAACTACCCCTGCAGTCCAGGAATAAATCCCACTTGATTGTGGTCAATAATTCTTTTAATGTACTGTTGGATTTGATATCCTAGTATTTTGTTGAGAAATTTTGCATCCATGTTCATCAGGGATATTGGTCTGTAATTCTCCTTTTTAGTTGGGTCTTTGTCTGGTTTTGAAATTAAGATAATTCTGGCTTTATAGAATGAGTTTGGAATTTTACCTTACATTTCTATTTTTTCAAACTCTTTGAAAAGAATAGGTTTTAATTCCTTTTTAGATGTTTGGTAGAATTCTCTTGGGAAACCATCTGGCCCTGGAATCTTGTTTGTTGAAGATTTTTGATGACTCATTCAATTTCTTTGCTGGCTATGGGTCTGTTCAAATTTTCTATTTCTTCCTGTTTCAGTTTTGGTTTCTAGGAATGTATCCATTTCTTCCAGATTGCCCAATTTGGTGGCCTATAATTGGTCATGATATCTTATGCTTGTTTGTATATTTGTGGTGTTGGTTGTGATCTCCCCACTTTCATTCATGATTTTATTAATTTGAGTCCTTTCTCTTTTCTTTTTGATAAGTCTGGCTCGGAGTTTATCAATTTTGTTAATTCTTTCAAATGAGCAGTGCAGCTCCTAGTTTCACTGATTCGTTTTACTGTTTTTTTTTTATTTCAGATATCATTGGTTTCTGTTTTAATCGTAATTATTTCCCTTCTTATGTCGGTTTTAGGTATTATTTGCTGCTTTTTTTTCTAGCAGCTCTAGATGTAAGGTTAGGTTGTGTAGTTGAGACTTTTCATGTTTCTTGAGGAAGGCCTGTATTGTTTTATACTTCCTTCTTATGACTGCCTTTGCTGCATCCCAAAGGTTTTAGACTCTTGTGTTTTCATTTTCATTTGCTTCCATGTAGCTTTTTATTTTTCTTTAATTTCCTGGTTTGCCCATTCATTGTTTAGTAGGATATTCTTTTTTTTTAAAGACTTTTTATTTATTTATTTGACAGAGAGAGAGAGAGTGAGAGAGAGCACAAGCAGGGGGAGTGGCAGGCAGAGGGAGAGGGAGAAGCAGGCTCCCCGCTGAGCAGGGAGCCCAATGTGGGGCTCGATCCCGGGATGCTGGGATCATGACCTGAGCCCCAGGCAGCCGCTTAACTGACTGAGCCACCCAGGCACCCCTAGTAGGATACTCTTTAACCTCCATGTTTTTGTGGTATTTCCAAATTTTTCTTGTTGGTTGACTTCAAGTTTCATCAAATTGTGCTCTAAAAATGTACATGGTATGGTCTCAGTGTTTTTGTACTGGTTGAGCCCTGATTTGTGATCCAGTATGTGGTATTTTCTGGAGAATGTTTCATGTACACTAGAAAAAGAATGTGTATTCTGCTGCTTCAGGAAGAAATGCCCTGAATATGTCTGCTAAGTCCATCTGCTCCAGTATGTCATTTGAAGCCATTGTTTCCTTGTTGATCTTCTGCTTAGATGATCTGTCCATTGCTGTGAGTGGGATATTAAATCCCCTAATATTATTGTATTATTAATCAATGAGTTTCTTTAAGTTTGTTATTAATTGAATTGTGTATTTGGCTGCTCCTAATTTGGGGGCATAAATATTTACAATTGTTAGATTTTCTTGTTCATTAGAGACCTTTATTTGATGTAGTGCCCTTCTTCATCTCTTGTTACAGCCTTTCTTTTAAAATCTAGTTTATTGGGTGCCTCGGTGGCTCTGTTGGTTGAGCGACTGCCTTCGGCTCAGGTCATGATCCTGGAGTCCTGGGATCAAGTCCCTCATCGGGTTCCCTGCTCGGTGGGGAGTCTGCTTCTCCCTCTGACCCTCCCCTCTCTCATGTGCTCTCTCTCTCTCTCATTGTCTCTCTCAAATAAATAAAATCTTAAAAAAAATAAAATCTAGTTTATTTGGTATAACTATGGGTACTTCAGCATTCTTTTGATGTCCATTAGCATGATAAATTGTTCTTCACCCTCTCACTTTCGATCTGGAGGGGCCTCTCACTTTCAATCTGGAGGTGTCTTTGGGTCTAAAATGAGTCTTTTTAAAGCAGCATACCAATGGGTCTTGTTTTTCATCTGTTCTGATATCCTATGTCTTTTGATTGGAGCATTTAACCCATTTACATTCAGAGTAGTTATTGAAAGATATTAATTTATTGCCATTGTATTACCTGTAAAGTTGCTGTTCCTGTAGATTATCTCTGCTTTTTTCTAGTCTTTTTTGCTTTTGGTCTCTCTTTCCCACCTAGATGGTACCCTTTAACAATTCTTGCAGAGATGTTTTATTGTTTGCAAACTCGTTTAGTTTTTGCTTGACTTGGAAACTCCATTTCTCCTTCTATTCTGAATGATAGCTTTGCTGAATAAAGTATTCTTGGCTGCATATTTTTCCCAAAGAGAAAAAAAAGAAAAAAGAAAAAGAAAAAGAAGACTGGTCCTCTTTCTAACAGAACTGAAGCTGATGCTTTGGAGCACTGTAGAGTCGGTAGACTTCAAGCATGCCTGGTCACTGTGCTGGTCTTATGAGGGAGAGGCCCACTGTGTTGACTCACAGTCAGACCTGCCCTCTTAACCTTACACTTGCAGAGTACAGGGTGGCAGGGTTTCATGTAGGTAGCTTCTGCCTCTCCCGGAGGCCCTGTGTTTCTCAGTGAAATCTGACCATATTGGTGGTTAGAGGGAAAATGGAACCACCCCAATTTCTTGTCCCTGCACAGGGGATCTCATGCTCTCCACTGTTTAAGAACCCTCACAGGAAAGCAAACAATCTCTCCTATTGTGTCCCAGGCTTCTGTCAGATCCTTACCCTCACCTCATCTGTTCCCTGGGGCTCTTGGTATGCTGGGCACCACAGGTCTATTGCATTTTGCCTATGGCATGCGGCTGGGATTCAAACCTCCAAATCTCAAAGGACCTGGCAGGGTGGGGACCCTCTCCTCTCCTCCCGAGGACGGCCTCACAGTGTTGCACCCAGGACCATCCTGTCCAAAAATAATAGTCATAAGCCTACATGGGTGCCCGAAATCTATCATGAAACACAGCTAAAAGCAACAACCAGGTTATCTGCCTTCTGTGTGCACCTCTGTGCCCTGCTGATGAACTGCCACTCACTGGCACCTTCAGAGTCTTTTGTCCTTGGAGAGACAATATTCCCTCTTTCAAATGTACTCCAACAAGGGAACTGTTCTCTCCCAGTGTGATCTTTCTCCCCAAGAGCACACACCATGGCCCAACTCCAGCAAAAGTTATGCACTTCCAAAACCTCAGAATTTGAGCTCCACACTCTGCTTGCAAAACTTGTGACACTTAGTTCCTCGACTCCTCCGTCAGTGGTTTTGGGGAGGTGTTTTTCTTGCATGAACCCAATGCTTTACTCTCCTTTCCTCTCCCTTTTCTCTCTCCACAGATAGAGCTCCTTCTCCACTGGGCACTGTGGCTTTTCTCTCCCCCAATTCGCATGTATGTGCTTTGTCCTTGCCATGTTCTCTCCCTCTGACCATGCAGATTGTTCTCCTAAAACTCAGATCAATTTCCTAGGTGTTCCAAATGATTTCATATTAATCTAGGGGGACCCTGGGATGAGACAATCCCAGGGTCTCCCTGGTACTCCACCATCTTAACTCCTCCTAAGTTAGCTTCATTTTGTAAATTTTTTTTCCCCCAGCTCTGCCTAGGTGTTTCATTTCTTTGTCATCCAGCTTCCCGATCCATTCTTTTGTTTCATCCAGTCCGCTATTGAACCCTTCTAGTATATATTTCAGTTTAGTTATTGCATTATTCAGTTCTGTGACTTCCGTTTGGTACTTTCTTACATTTTCTATCTCTTTGTTGAAGTTCTCACTGTATTTGTCTATTCTTCTCCTGAGTTTGGTGAACATCTTTGTGACTACTACTTTGAACTCTTAGCTTTTTTTTTTTCCTGAGGTTTTGTCTTATTCTTTCATTTGGAACATATTTCTGTTTCCTTTTTTTGCTTGACTCTCTGTGTTTGATTCTATTTATTGAGTGAAACACCTACTGCTCTCAGTCTTGAAGGACTGGCCTTGTGTAGGTGATGAAACTTCTCATTCAACCTTGTTTTAACTCTTGGTTGTCTCCCGAACCTTTGCAATTGCCTAAACTGCCTGATTTATTCTTGTTAAGTTCCTATTGTTAATGGTGTGCCAAGACCTGTCAGTATCCCAAGGGGAGAAATCACATTTAGCACCCAGTTTCAGGCTGATTTGAAGCCACACCCTCAGGCAACACCTTTTAAAGTATGAAAATATACACAGTCCTGTAGGCCACAATTAAAATTCCTGCTGGGCTCCAAACCAGGAGATCTGGAGGTGTCTCCTTAGTGATACTTTCAAAAATTGGGTCTCCAGAGGAGTGTATAAGCTCCTTTCTGGGAGGTCTTGTCAAGCTGTGGTGAGGCCAAAGGGATGCAAGGATGGTGTCTCTCTGCTTATGTACCCTGAAAATACCTTCTTCACTTCTAGATGTGTGGGAAACCTATAGTCTGTCCCTCAGGCTGAAGCTCAAGCCAAGTACAGGCATTTTTCACAGGAAAGCGTTGCTCAATTTGCTGTACGTGCAGTGCCCTGGGGGAGTGGTCTGCCAAGAAATGTCTTTCTGTTTGTTACATTCCTGTGGAGCTCAGGAATGCCAGCCTCTTTGGCCACCAGGGCCAGGTGATCAAGGAGCATACCCCTGTGTGAATTGTGTGTGCTTACTGGTTTTAGCTGGGTAGCTGAAAAGTGTAGGGGATGGGGTATGTTCAGTAGCTTCAGAAAGGCAGCGGGAAAATGTTTCTACTGTGCATGCCCACATGCTTCATGAATTCAGCAGGAAAGTCCCTTCTCTGTGAATACACAGGAGAATGCTGCCACCATTCCTGTTTACCAGCACCATCCAGGGAGTGGGGAAATGGTATAACTGCCCACACATCTGTCTTCAGCAAGTAAGCAGGATAGTGTTGTGAACACTCACTTTTGCTTGTCTTAGCACAGTAACAGGAGGGTGCTGTGTCAAAATCCACCTGTGCTAGCAGTGTAGGTGGGCAGTGCAAAAGTGGTGTCTTCCAGTGCCTCCATCTCTAGGCAGAGTTTCGACTGAACCCTGTCCCTCCAGCAAATGCTTTTAGATTAGCAAATGAATCTTCTTCACGTATAGTCTAGGTGCTTTTAAAAATTGCAAGATTTTTGTTTGTTTGTTTTGTTGGGTCTTATGAAAAGTCTTACTGCACACAAGCCCTTTAAAAAGAGGAATCTCAGTTTCCTATACCACTTCAAGTCCCTTGTACATCAGCTCCATTGGGTTTTTCTAAGCCAGGCATTTTAAGGGCTTGCCCCTCAGGTGCAGATCTCAGGAGTTGGGGTGCCTAATGTGGGACATCAACCCAGTGCTCCTCCAAGAGAAGTGCCAGGCTGATGATATCCCTGCCTATTGTATGGTACTGTGTTAGGGGTGGGTTTTTTTGGCAAGACTGTCTTTGCCTCTCCTACCTCTGTTACAAATATATGTATCTAAACCACTGTGGAAAACAGTATGGAGATTAGTCAGAAAATTAAAAAATAGAATTCTGCTTCTTGAAATCTATCTAAAGGAAACAAAAACACTATATTGAAGAGATAACTGCACCCCCATGTTCATAGCATATTATTTACAATAGCTAAGACATGGAAACAACTTAAGTGTCCATTGAGGGATGAATGGATAAAGAAGTGTGTGCATGTGTGCACATGTGTGTATATTATTCAGCCATAAAAAAGAAGAAAATGTTGCCATTTGCAACAAGGTGGATGTACCTTGAGGAATTATGCTAAGTGAAATAAGTCAGACAGAGAAAGACAAATACCAATACTGTATGATCTCACTTATACATGGAGCCTAAAACCACACACACACACACACACACACACACACACACAAACCATTGAAAAAGAGATCAGATTTGTGTTTACCAGCAGCAAGAGGGAGAGGTAAGAGAAATTTGAGGAAGGTGATCAAAAGGTATAAACTTCCAGTATAGATACTTAAGTACTATGAATATAATGTACAACATGATGATTATAGTTAACACTGCTCTATATTTGAAAGTTAAGAGTGTAAATCTTAAGAGTTTTTAACACAAGGAAAACAATCTTTCCTTTTTTTATCTATATGAGATGGTAGATTTTAACTAAACTTACTGTGGCAAAACTTTTCACAATATTTGTAGGTCAAATCATTATGCTGTATATCTTAAACTTATACAGTTCCATATGTCAGTTTTATCTCAATAAAACTGGAAAAAAAAACAAATACATGTGCCAGCATACTAATGGATATATAAGCACAAAAACAATCAAGCTTATAGGGTTTACAAAAATTATTCTCCAAATATTTATTAGATTTCAATGTTTAGGGACATGCATATGTAGGGAATTAGAAGACTGTAGTTTTTTCCTTAGAATTCTATCTATGTAATTCATTCTCTGAGCTCTTCAGTCCAGAAATTCAAATGTATGTATGTATGCAAAATCCACATGCAAAGT
Organism: Callorhinus ursinus; assembly: GCF_003265705.2. Classification (NCBI taxonomy): domain Eukaryota; kingdom Metazoa; phylum Chordata; class Mammalia; order Carnivora; family Otariidae; genus Callorhinus; species Callorhinus ursinus. Next base: position 4,186,379 of record NW_027397129.1, read on the forward strand.
GTATAGCAAAAGAGGTCTAGTTTCAGATGATGTTAGGCCATCCTCATTGCTGCTGGCACTTTAAGTTAGTTCTACTTTCTGCTATAATTTTCCTCAGTGCTCTCAAAAAGAAAAAAAAACTTGTTAAGACCTGCTCTAAACAAATTTATGAATAGCACACAATTTTCCTTTGGCAAGAGCCTCCCTCTATCTAAACAACCCTGAGGCCCAGATCTCTCAGTGACCCATCTATATTCCCAAGGCAGTCTTCCCCTACCCACCACTGCTTCTACCTTGTACTTGTCATATCTGTGGTTTTCCTCTTTGAAACTCTAGGTACTGTACCTCATTCTCTCAAAGGGAAATTCTCTGTGCTTTCCAAGAGGACAGCTAGATAATCTAATTAACTTCCATGTGCTAATGTGACTTGGAAGAACTAGGCACATCAGAAGAATTTTAAGGTTTTTTTTTTTAAGCAAATTCTCCAGCTTGTGTTGCCTAAATGCAAATGTTAGAAGGCTGAGAATTTCAGAGAAGGAAGGAAGAAAAGACAAAATTCAAAAGGGAAAATATTTGTGGGTAGGGGAAAATGACATTGCCCCAAAATCTTACTTAACTTGGCAGCTTCCCATTCAACTTATTTAGAGTGTTAGCCTTGGACACAACAGATATGAGTGAAACAATATCTATATCCAGTGTTGAAAGAAAAGCCAGCACAGAAGGAATAGGATGAGGGATTCAAAAAACTGAGTGAGGGCAATGGTCTAATCACCGAGGCTGAGGTCTAACTGACTCTGAAGAGAAAAGTAGGAGATACTGTTTTTTTTTATTTTTTTTATTTTTAAATTCTTTATTGAAATTCATTGTAGTTAACATATACTGTATTATTAGTTTCAGGGATAGAATTTAGTGATTCATCAGTTGCATATAACACCCACTGCTCATTATATTAAGTGCCATCCTTAATGACCATCACCCAATTACCTCTTCCCCTCACCCACCTTCCGTCCAGCAACCCTCACTTTGTTTCCTAGAGTTCAGCATCTCTTATGGTTTGCTCCCTCTCTATTTTCATCTTATTTTATTTTTCCTTCCCCTATGTTTATCTGTTTGCTAAAATTCCACATATGAGTGAAATTATGGCTGATTTTGTTTAGCATATACCCTCTAGTTTCATCCAAGTTGTTGCAAATGGCAAGATTTCATTCTTTTTGATGGCTGAGTAATATTCTATTCTCTCTATATAACAAATATTCTTTTTTAAAAAAGATTTTATTTATTTGACAGAGAGAGATATTGCGAGAGCAGGAACATAAGCAGGGGAAGTGGAAGAGGGAGAAGCAGGCTTCCTGCCAAGCAGGGAGCCCAATGCAAGGCTCAATCCCAGGACCCTGAGATCATGACCTGAGCCAAAGGCAGACACTTAACAACTGAGCCACCCATGTGCCCCAGATATTCTTTATCCATTCATCTGTGGGCTCTTTCCATATTTAGGCTATTGATGATAGTGCTGCTATAAACACTGAGGTTCATGTACCCTTTCGAATCACTATGTTTGTATCCTTTGGATAAATGCCTAGTACTGCAATTGCTGGGTCATAAAGCAGCTCCATTTTTAACTTTTTGAGGAACCTCCATACTGTTTTCCAGAGTGGCTGCACCAGCTTACATTCCTACCAACAGTATAAGAGGGTTCCCCTTTCTCTGCATCCTCGCCAACATCTATTGTTTCCTGACTTGTTAATTTTAGCCATGCTGACTCATGTGAGATGGAATCTCATTGTAGTTTTGATTTGTATTTCTCTGATTCCGAGTGATGTTGAGCATTTTTTCATGTGTCTGTTGGCCATTTGTATGTCTTCTTTGGAGAAATGTCTGTCCATGTCTTCTGCCCATTTCTGGACAGGATTTTTTGTTTTTTGGGTGTTGAGTTTGATAAGTTCTTTATATATTTTGGATACTAGCCCTTTATCTGATAAGACATTTGCAACTATCTTCTTCCATTGCATAGGCTGGCTTTTAGTTTTGTTGACTGTTTCCTTTGCTGTGCAAAAGGTTTTAATCTTGATGAAGTTCCAATACTTCATTTTTGCTTTTGTTTCTCTTGCCCCTGGAGATGTGTGTAGAAAGAAGTTGCTATGGCCAAGGTCAAAGAAGTTGCTGCATGTGTTCTCCTCTAGGATTTTGATGGTTTCCTGTCTCATACTTAGGTCTTTCATCCATTTTGAGTTTATCTTTTTGTGTGGTGTAAGAAAGTGGTCCAGTTTCATTCCTCTGCCTTAGGCTGTCCAATTTTCCCAACACCATTTGTTAAAGAGACTGTCTTTTTTCCATTGGATATTCTTTCCTGCTTTGTCGAAGATTAGTTGATCATAGAGTTGAGGGTCCATTTCTAGGTTCTCTATTCTGTTCCATTGATCTAAGTGTTTGTTTTTGTGCCTCTACCACACTGTCTTGATGATTGCAACTTTGTAATACAGCTTGAAGTCCAAAATTATGATGCCTCCAGCTTTGGTTTTCTTTTTCAACATTTTTTAGCTATTTGGGGTCTTTTTGGGTTCCATACAAATTTTAGAATTGTTGTTCCAGCTCTGTGAAAAATGCTGATGGTATTTTGATAGAAATTGCATTGAATGTGTAGATTGCTTTGGGTAACATAAATATTTTAACAATATTTATTCTTCCAATCCAAGGAATGTTTTGCCATTTCTTTGTGTCTTCCTCAATTTCTTTGATAAGTGTTCTATAGTTTTCAGAGTACAGATCCTTTACCTCTTTGGTTAAGTTTATTCCTAGGTATCTTACGGTTTTAGGTGCAATTGAAAATGGGATTGATTCCTTGATTTCTTTTTCTTCCTCTTCATTGTTAGTGTATAGAAATGCAAGTGACTTCCTTAATGACAAGACCAAATCAAAGTGTACCATCCCTTTCATTCATAGCTTAGGAGAGCAGTTTGATTGCAACAATATAGAATTATAATTGAAACTTTTAATTTTTATTTTTACAGCTTTATTAAAGTATTTAAATAAACTACAAGTATTAAAATTGTGCAATTGGATGAGTATTATTTTTAATTTCTTTTTTTATTTGAGTACAGTTGATAAACAATGTTACATTAGTTTCAGGTATACAATGTAGTGATTCAACAAGTTTATACATTATGCTATGTTCACCACAAATGTAGCTACCATCTGTCCTGATACACTGTTATTATGATATCATTGACTATAATATTCTTTACACTGTGACTTTTATTCCCATGACTTATTCATTCCATAACTGGAAACCTATATCTCCCAGTGTCTTTGACTCATTTTGCCCAATCTCCAACACTCTCCCTTCTGGCAACCATCAGTCTGTTCTCTGTATTTGTAGGTCTGCTTCTGCTTTTTATTTATTCATTTTAAAAGAAAATAGAATCCATTTATAAGTAAAATCATATGGTATTTGTCTTTCACAATCTGACTTACTTCACTTAGCATAATACCCTCAACAATTTGATGAGTTTTGACTTATGTATACACTCATAACCTATCACCAAAATCAAGATGATGCACAAATATATCACATCCAAAATTTCCTCATGCTTCTTTGCAATGTCTCCCTCCTTACTCCCCCATCTACAGGTCACCACTGATCTGTTTTTGGTCATTGTATATTATTTTAAATTTTCTGAAATTTCAAATAAATGACTTTATACAGTATATGCACTTTCTGTGTGACTTTTGTTTTCAGTGTTATTATTTAAGATTCTTCTATGCTGTTGTTTTAGCTGCTGTGTAGTATTCCACTGTATGGATATACCACAAGGGTTTATCCATTCACATATTGATGGCAATTTGGGTGGGTTGATTCTTTCTTTCTTTCTTTCTTTCTTTCTTTCTTTCTTTCTTTCTTTCCTTCTCTTTCTTTCTTTTTTTTTCTTCCTTCCTTCCTTCCTATACTAAAAATGAACATCCATGTACAGGTCTTTTTGCAAATATTTTTTGTCTCTTAGAAAATACCTAGGAATGGAATGACTGGATCAGTTAGTAGGTGTGTGTTTAAATTTTTAAGAAACTGCCAAACTATGTTGATTGGTGGCCCCCCAAAATATATGTCCACAGCCTAATCATTTTTATAGATTCCTTATGGTGTTCTATGTTGATGTTCATGGCATATGTGGATAACCACAGTTTAACTTTTTCCTTTCCAACTTGTATGCTTTTATTTCTTTTTCTTTCATTATTATACTAGTGAGGACCTCCGGTATAATGGTAAATAGAAATGGTAAGAGTAGGCAATCTTTCCTTTGTCATACCAAATATTGTTCCACAGTTCTCTGAGGGTCTGGGCATTTTTGCAGTCATTTTACCTCTCCGTTTTTCAGTTTTTGTAGTTTCTACCACTAATATCTTCAATATCTTCTTTTACAGTGTCTAATTTGCTATTAATACCATGAAGTGTATTTTTCAATTCAGATCTCATAATTTTTTATCTCTAGAAGTTCAGTTTGGATCATTTTTATATCATTCATGTCCATCTTTATTATGTATATGCTTTCCTTTATCTTCTTGAACATATGTGCTATATTTATAATAGTTATTTTAATGTCCTTTCCTACTAAATACATTATCTGACTCAGTTGTTGTTCTTTTTTTTCCTTTCATTGATTATTTTCAGCATTAAGAATGATATTTTCCTGCTTTTTGGCATGCTTGCTAATTTTTGATTGGATGCTAGACATTGTAAAATATACATCATTGGTGCCAAGTTTTTTTGGTATACCTTTAAATAAATTTAGAACTTTGTTCTGGGATGTAGGTAAGTTACTTGGAAACAATTTGATGCTTTTGTATCTTTCTTTTAAGCTTTGTCAAGCAGGTCCAGATAGCCTTCAGCTTAGGGCTAATTTGGCCCCACTCCTGACACAGAACTTTTCTGAGGACTCCATTTGATTTTCCAGATTTTATTTATTTTTATTTTTTAAAAATTTTATTTATTTATTTGAGAGAGAAAGAGAGAGAGCATGAGTGGGGGGAGGGGCAGAGGGAGAAGCAGACTCCCCACTGAGCAGTGACCCTCCCCCTCCACCCCCATGTGGGGCTCAATGTGCTGCTTGATCCCAGGACACTGAGATCATGACCTGAGCTGAAGGCAGACACTTAACCAACTGAGCCACCCAGGTGCCTCCGGTTTTCCAAATTTTAGAAGGAGTTGCCACTCTGGCTTAATGAAACATGACTATGCCAGCCGTATGTGAGCTCCAGGGACTTTTCTGCTTGTTCCTTTTGGGTGGTATTCCCCTTGATCTCAGTAGTTTCCTGACATACATGTGCAAATAAGTACATAGCCAAAAAATCAAGAGAAACCTTATCTAGATATTCAGAACCTTCTCTTTCTGGGCAGTTTTCTCCTTTATGGAACTCTGCCCTATGGATTCTACTTTCTGTGCTTTCTTTGAATGCTGAATTTTGTCTCAACTTTGGGAAACTATCAGTCTCTGTTTGTGTACCCTCTCCCTGTGCTATAGCCTAGAATCTGTCCAGACAGTAAGCTAAGCTAATCATATTGGGAATTACTTCATTTTTCTCCTTGCTTTCAAAAATAACTATTCTGCACTGCCTTTTGTCCAATGTCTAAAGACCGATATTTAAATATTTTGCTTGATTTTTAGTTGTTTAAGGTAAGAGGGTAAATAAGTCAAGTCCTTATTTCATTATAGATGGAGGTATAATTCTAGTTGAATATTTTGACGTGACAAACAAATGAACAAACAAAAACACCCAAACCCACATATTGACTCATATTTTAGGTTGAATTGACATTTTTTAAATCATACATATATAGAGGTAACAAGGAATTATCCATATCCTTGCAGCTCTAATCATAGATTTCTTTATATTCCTGCTGAGGACAGAACAAAATCTTATAGCAAATCCTGTTTCTTGAATCTTAAAGCTAAATTGGTTTTTCCAATACATACATAGAATTGTGAATGTATGTATCTGTGTTGGTTTATGTTCAATGTAATCAGTTCTTAAGACCTTTCACCAGATTCAACTTTTTATAAATGTGCCATGCTAAATTGGAGGTGTTATATTAATACTTTTTCCTTGACTCATTTCATCCTCTACTAACACAGACTTAAATCAAGCACTTTTTTTTTCAAGTATATATATTAGAATTTGTTTAATTTATTTGTGTCTCTCTCTTTCTCTCTCTCATTTTATACACACACACAGACACACAGAGGGAAAGACACACACACACAGAGACACACACATACAAAGTTAAACAGAAAAGTAAACAAGTAATTTTAGAATATCTGTGTGAAAAATGTAATTATTTAAAGTACAAGAACATTTTTAGTGATTGAGGTGGTAGAACTGCTTGCTTTCTGTATGTGGATTCATTTCTTTATGTATTTTTACCTTCCTTCCTCAGGTTCTACATAACTTTCACACTATTTTGCTCTGTGTATATATACGGATCCTTGGACTGTTGGCCACTTCATACCCTCTCCATACCACTAGAATGATGAAATCATGAATGCTGAGTGACATTTAATAAAATAGTACTTTATACAACAGTTTCCTTATTTGTGATTTATGACAACAATATACTATGCAGAAAGTAATTTCAGTTTCCACCTTTTTTCTTTTTTTCCAAACACTTTATTGAAAATACCTTGGCATAACTGGCCTATCAGATGACTTTTGAACCTAGACATAAATCTTGGGTTTAGTGGCAGGGAGGGGAAGATGGCATTCTGTCATCCTGGCCCAGATGTTTATCTTTATGTAAATGTGCAAAGCTTTGGGTTCAGCTGAGGCCCCATGAGTGCTGCTTTAAAATGACATTTTCCAAAGTCAAAAAGCATGTCCACACTGGGGATGGAATTAAAATGTGTTCTTTCTGGCAGTGAATCCCTCTGATATTTGTGTTGCATTTTTGAATATGCAATTTAAAAATATTACTGACTCACATGTTGATACCACAGAATTTACTTCTCAAAGAGAAAATAAGACATGAGACATCATTTAAAATTTAACAAATTTTCCTTTTATTTTTTAAAATAAGGACATTTATTTCTTTATCACGCATCTGAAATCCACACTATGCATTTCATTTAGAAAATCCACAAGTTCAATTTACATTAAACTATATTTTATTTTATCATATTATTCCTATGCAGTGTGATTTGCAATGAAGAGATAAAGTCACTTATGTAGACTTTTGGCTATTTAATCAAGCTTCTAAGAGCTGATTTTATTTATTTAAATCTGTCTGATATTATACATGAACTCTTTTAGTCAAATCCACTTGTCAAATGTGAATCAGGCCATAATTACTAACTATATAATATCCTTTTTATATATCACACAAGCTGATTGTTCCTGTCATTTTTTATGAGCAGACAGTATATTATATTCAAAGTTTATGAAAACAAGAATAACAGCTACATTATGCCAACAACTTGCTGAAATGTGGAAGTCATTCAAGCACACTTTTCATTATAGTCTTGAAAACTATAATTTTGGAAACAAACTGTGGAAACAAAATTATTTCTTTTTTTTTCAAAATTATTTCTTAATTATAAATAAACTAGAGCTGGAAGTTACCTGATACAATCAAGTTCTAAGAATCCATCAGAAGAAAAAAATTACATCTGTCTATGGGAAATGCTTTTAAATCAATCAAAGCAGGAGTCATATTGTGTTTGGGAGACTTTTTTTTTACTTACCAAGAAGGACATATAATTATCATAATCAGTAAACATTATTGTCAGATACTGAGATAAAATTATATATAATTCTTCTTAAATTTTTTTTTAAATATTTGAATACTTTATTGTGAAAGAATCCAATTAAAAACAACAAAGTCATTGGTAAAAAGTAACAAAATATTATCAAGTTATCCCTAAAAATAAATCTGTAGACAATTACACAAAATTGTGTAGAAACTACACAAAATTTTTGAATGACTTTGAGAAGTGACTGTAATTTGCAATGTCTCTTATTTTTCTTTTTTCTCATAGATAATATCAAGAATGGAGACCTTGCAAATATAGCTTCCATTGACTTTTAGACAAAGGAAATGACATGACATAAATTCAATTTAAAAGATATTGAGTAATTCTAGTGTTTCTTGAATACAAACATATTTTTATCTTATGTGATAACCCATAGCAGCTCAGATTCTACTTCTTTTTTTTTTAATTTTTTTATTGTTATGTTAATCACCATATATTACATCATTAGTTTTTGGTGCAGTGTTCCATGATTCATTGTTTGTTCATAACACCCAGTGCTCCATGCAGAACGTGCCCTCCTCAATACCCATCACCAAGATAACCCATCCCCCTCCCCCCCTCCCCTCTACAACCCTCAGTTTGTTTTTCAGAGTCCATCATCTCTCATGGTTCGTCTCCCCCTCTGACATACTCCCCTTTTCTTCCTCTCCTGTTATCTTCTTTTTCTTTTTTCTTAAAATATGTTGCGTTATTTGTTTCAGAAGTACAGATCTGTGATT